>NC_137503.1:27157500-27290000 GCF_041902795.1 Electrophorus electricus
TGAAGTTAGAAGGGTAAATGCATGCCAAGAGCAACAAGATGTCTGAATTGCTTTATTTGAGTGTGTAGTGTATGTGGACTTCACGTTCACTCTGTGATGCTCCTGACCCGAGAATCTTAGTGTGCTAATCTACATATTACCTGTTTAACATCTCTATAGCAACGCAAGCAACTGCCAACATGCGTCAGAGAAGTCCGTGACTGATTCTCAGTCCCTTTTCTGGTTGCCATGGACACGCTGGGGACTGACAACATCAGTGACGAGTGTCAGAACAGAGGAGAATTTCAAATGGTTTGTCATTAGCGGTCATCAATTAGTGGTTGTTAGTGCTTTGTACAGTCACACTCAGCAAAATGCCTATTTTGGAATTAACATCTACAGTGCTGATTGCTCTTACTGTGGTCATTTGTGTGTGGTTGAAAAGTTACAAACACTGCAGGTGTCAGTTCAGCACTGGGGCTTACTGTGTCCTAAAGCCCACCCTTGACATAGAGTATGTCTGCATGCTGACCTAAATGACTAGTGGACTTACATTCATCTTTAACACTAGTGATTAAACCAACACGAATCTAAAAACAGCAACATGGACCCATAAGGTTTTGAATGTTTTGAAGGGTCCCTTTCATGATGATCATGAAGCATCTGGAGATAGGAGTGGAGGAGAGGAGCAAGGAGAGGAGGAGGGGAGTGAGTGCAGAAGAGAAGCCCGATCCACCTTGCTGAGGGCTTCCACCCCTACCCCCCACCAGGGCCCCTGGGCTCTCTCGGTGATGCAGCCAAGCGGCCTGCTGTTAAGAAGAGAATGGGCAACACTGAGCCCAGCTCTGCTTGTTCTTGCCCTGCATTATTCAACTCACACCTGCGGTAAGCCGCGCCCGAAGCAGCACAGCACACACAATTGCTCAGTCTTTCACATGATTTATTTTTAGAGCCATATTGCATCCTCCCAGTCCTCTTGCTGCATCAGACTCAGCTATCCTTGCACATGCAGTAGGCTACTTTTACTGCAGTCCCCTACACACTAGCAGACATATAAGCTTAATATTCTCAATCTTAGCTTTATTGTCTCCCCAAGTGGTAGTGCTAGTCAGTTCCCAGTTATTATTGAGGCCTTCCCTGTCACCAAGGAGCTTCCAACCTGGGAGTCTGAGGGCACTAACTAGCCAGGGCTATATATGTGATCTAATAGATTGGCTGGCATTGCTAATCAACAGGGAGTGAACTGAGAGCACGGCTCAAAATCCAATCAAATCCTGATGGCTACATTGCAGTCCCACTATCAATGAACATCCTGTTTTACTCAGAAATATGTCACGTTAGGGAAGTAAAATGCCTTAATTTCTTTCGAAGTTTTCCTACATTTTCAATGTAGCTCTGTTGCATGCATTTTAAATGCCGCCCTTACAAAATAAAAAAGAAGGATTTTATCAAAGCATTTTATCAAAGCTTTTAACAAAGCATGCTAAAAGACAAGTATATCAAACAAGATGTAACTACAAAAAGAAATACAACAAATGAATGCAGGCAATCATTTAACCACTGAGAAGAAAAGTAGGCTAATAAAAATTTGAAAAATAAAAATCTGTCTCCTCACTTCTTCTCTCATGACTCCTCCTCCACCTCCTTCCCAGGCCCAGCACTCTCCCTTTCCATTATAACAACACCCACTCAAGGGAATAAGGTAAGAGAGAGTCAGACAGAGGGACAGGGTAAATGTGTGTGGACAACTCTCTGAAATATGCACCGACTGCTGGTTGTTTAGAGGGACGATCGGCAGCTCAATACCTACCTATGGTACATCATCTCTATCCCATACATCCTGTGCACAGCACCTGGATAGGCACCATTCAGAACACCTATCTTGATGAAAATTCATACTACTATATCACATTTAAGAGCATTTGCAGTTCTGCTGGGAGGGGGAGAGAGAAGAGCCACATGAGTAGCTAAGGAGACACAGGAAATGGTCGGTGTGTAGCCCAGGACATGCTATCGCACCACAGCTGTTCCATCTTACAGCCCACATATGCCCTTTCTACATTGCTATACATTCTTATTCAGCGATAGCCAGTATCTGTGCCTTCTTTGGAGCAGATGAGAAGGTGAGCAGAGAGGAAGTGTTTATGGGGTAATGTGGTTTATCACACGCTAAAACTAGCCTCACTGAAAGAAAATCTAATAGCATGCATTATTGATGCTCTCCAGTCATGGACCCATATGTAGGAACCACTTGCAGAAACAACAGCCTCCGTTTTACTGGTGATTCCTAAATCTATTTACATGCTTGAACTGGTGGCTGATACAATGAGATTAAACAATTTTTGTAACAATTAGCTCATAGAGCACATTGTTTTGAAGCAAAGCCTCTTAAAAATGATGTTATTCTAACAAATAGGTTAAATGAATTTCAGGATAGTTAATCTAGACTCTACTTCCTAGATATTTTATATTTTGTATATTTTGGTGTGGGATATTTTGTGTTTAATTATATACTTCATAATTTACTTTTTACTCTTTGTTTGGGAACTTCCATATTTGGAGTCCAAGTCTTTGATGCTGGCACACAGACACACTTCTCTTTTCAGGATTGGGGCCTCACCTACTGATGACATTCCACCATAAGTCTGTGATCAGTTCTGCATAATAGCATGTTTAAGATGTTGTACACAGCCCTGGATGGCCCCAGCCAGATACTCCCACTAACCAGAAAATGAATTAGTTTCATTACCATGATGTGTCGCATGAAAACTGTTGTCTACAAGGAGCTCTTTATGCGATCCAGGCACAAAAAAAATGTCACTAGAAAAAGACTACAAGTAGATGACAGTATTTTTTTTTTTACCCAGTTTTGTTCAAAAACCCAGATCAAACAAAATGACCTCTGAGTGTAAAAGCAATTTTAATCCTTTACAATATTAAAATGACAAAAAGCTAAATCAATATGAATTTGCCATGAAGACACAGAATGAAGAGATAAGATTAAGAAACTCCTTTGTACATGAATCTTTGACAAATCCTATCCTGTTATTGAAAGCACATCTTATATAAAAGACTTTGATAGCTTTGCTTTCTCCTGAGCTGTGGGACAGTAGTCTACTCTCACCCACATAATTCCACCACCTAAACAACGCCAAAGGCAAGCAATCCAAACTAATGATATGAGGCACATTCATCTCCACTTTTCAGGAGAGTTTATACAAAGAGCCCCTATAAACAAAGCTTCTTCAGGACTGGCACAAAACAATTTCTCTGGTTGGTGGAACATCCTGTTTGCTAATGCTGAATCTTGAATAAGTCTGGCTGTAGTGACCTCAGTTTGGGGATTTCCAGAGTTCTCCCGTGACAGTGAAAATGGCCTCTCTCTTCCAGAACAGAGAAGCTTTTCCTCTTCCTCATGGTTTTATCAGTAGTGACCATCAGTTGGACTGGATTTATTTTAGCTTCTGATCAAATAACTCTGTTGTTTTTAAGTCTGTTTGTCCCTCAGTCTTGTCTTTTCTCTTAACAGTGTCAGGGGTACCTCATTAAAGGGGGGTGGGGGTGAGGGAGTGAAGCAATAAGATATGAATATGATTATGTTCTTTGCTTGCTTCTGCCTTTCCTGACATTCCCACTTGAGACAAGCAAGCTTTGAGAACAAGAATGACAACAGGGCTTTTAGACTCAAGAAGGCTCTCTGATGGATGATCCTTGATGGGAAAAAGATAACTAGGCACTTGTTTATCTGGGAATTAATATTTCAAAACAAATCCTTGGTTAGGTTGTATAGCCAGCACAACAGCTAAAGCCAGTTTTTCTTGCTTGTGTGTGTGTGATGTGGGTCTGTGAGACACAGTTGGCTTTCTCTTAACACAATGGAAATTAAGGATAGGTCTCAGAGACATTAAGTTAGTATGTGTACAAATAGCTAACATGGCGACCAAAACCTTTCACTGCAGTTTATACAAACTGCCATGTTCTTAAATGACTGGAATCACCAGCCCAAATGAATAATTTATGAATTAGTTGAAGGCTTCAGCCATTGCAGAATCACAGGTGTCCACACAAACCTACATTTTATGGCATGTAGAATTTCAACTAAAACTGCCAAACAAGTTTTTAGTTGAAAATGCCTTCAATACCCTTAAGAAAAAGCCTGCCTTAGGGCTCAGATTGTCAAAGAGATACACCTTAATGAACATGAGGTAATACACATACTGATATAATAGTCAGTAAAATCTCTTTTAAACTGCAGCACAAATCTCAGTAGAAGGGCTTGTCTTGGGAGCTTTAAGTCCAGTCATGTCTCTGTCAAAAATATCCTATCCAATGGGTTCCCTCTCCACACACCAAACTGGTTTAAAGTGGTGTTTTCTGTTTATGTGAAGCTGTTATATTGTTTGATTAGATTACATTGGCCATTTTATGCTACTTTATTCTCTGAGCTCTCTGTACAAGTGCTGGAGCAGCAAGCTGTGGGTCTGAGTGCAATCGATGAATATTTCATCACTTTGAGACCTGACGCTTTCTCTGAGGGCAAGTCTTTGGTGGACTCTGTATGGTAATAACACTGTCCCAGCCCGATCTGGGCTAAGGAGTTTTCCAGCACATATCTGAACTCGAATTCAGTGTTCATACACTAAGGAAAGACCCTTGTGTATGAAATTGCCACAAATTCATGCCTATAAGGAGTGATGGTGAGTATGTAGCATGCACATGTGTGTGGGTTAGTGAAATGGGGGGGTGTGTGGTTATCTAATGTTACATGTTACATCATAGGCCTTTCCTGAGGCTTCCTGCATAAATTATTGGAAGTAATTGTATGCTGAGGTTAATTGTGGTATAAGCATAGGATTTTAAAGCAGTTAGTAAAGCAAGCTAAGTTTTGCTGAATAATAAACAGACAAAACCTGGCTGATTCCTTATTTATAGCATTGGAAAAAAAAACAGTGATGGCTTTGTCATGTACCACTCCCTTACAGGCCTGTCATCTTAGGGGCTATAGTAAAGCCTACAACCAGTCCTATACAATACGCCTAAGACTGTAGCCTACTGTAGTAGGCTGGTAGTAGTGCCTGAAAATCAGACATCTGAACAACATAATAGGAATTAAACCAGCTTTAGCCTTCTATCCATCTTTGGTATTGACCTAACGCCTCACTAATGAACTTGCATGGCCATGCACTGTAAATAATTTCTACACCTCTCTAGTGCAGCTCTGCTGGGAACATGACAGCCCCAGAAATGAGAGTGAGAGAGTATGTCTGGGTGTAACCTATCAAAACACCTCAGAGATGCTCTGACATTCGGGACCTAGATGTGACATTATGCTCTTGGAAATCATGTAGAGAATGGATGATGTGATTTTATTCAAAAGTCCTAGAATACAGCCAGTAAATTCCACCAGAGTGCTCTTTATCTTGCTTTAATCGGAGGCATCTAAATGGACATCTAAGCCTCAGATTTGTGAGTACTGTCATGAAAGTTGAGTCTAGGGGTGTCTGGAATGTGCTCTGTCATATTCTTTGAAAGTATCTGAAGCCATTGCTCTTTAAGAACTAGCTCCTCTTATTAGAACTTCTCTAACCTATTGGATGTACACAAGATTGAATCCTGGAGGGTTACAGCACAGTTTAGAATTTTCTCTTCATTTGCCCTATCTTGCTCAACTGGATAATTAACTGATGACCGTGAATTGGAGCTGCTATGTTGGAACCAAGAAAACGATAAAATGTGGTGCTACAGCCCTCTGGAGTGGCATTATAGTACTCTACTTTAATTATATCAGATAAACAGAGATATGGTTCACACACCAGCTCTAGTTCATAATTGTAAATTCAACTATAAAGTTAGAAAATCACTCTACAGGCTCTGCTTGACTGGAGAAGACAAAATCCTTTGAGTTGTCACTGAATTAAGCTTTATCAATCAAACTCTTCATATTATATTCATGCCCACATTTGAGTCTTACAACAATCACCTGGATGTGGTACTGAAAGCTCTTAGTTACACACAAATGAGACACAATTACAGACAAGTGAGAGCAGGAGGAAACCAGGATAGCAGTCACACCCATTTGGCTTTAAGCCACAGCAGAGAACAGAAGACAGGTAAGTGAAGTGAAACTGTCTTCATAGTGAGCAGCTTCCTAATGTAACACTGGCAACCTCTGCCTATCACAGAAGCGCATGGCACAAACTGTTTATCCTGGCAGCTACTGTGATCTATCCAACGCAAATGAGTGAGATCGGCATGGCAACAGGCACCCGGGTAATCAGCAGGCTTTGAACAGAAGCTGGCAATCAGACTAATATCTATCCTCCTCATCTCTGGGGAGTGCCCTCGGCACCCTCCTCCCCTCTCCCCTCTCGCCCCTCCCCCACCAATCTGCAGTCCAAATTTCCTCTCTGTCACCCTCCTTTATTCTGTTGCTGGCAAATTCTGATGGCCATGATATTAGACAATCAGAGATTGTGGAACCTTATGACTGAGGGACAAATCGAGTCATGATTGATTTCGGCGTCTTATTTCCTGTTGTGTATCACGGTGTTGATCAGTGCACACACAACCATCCTACCTAAAGGGGAAGTATTAGAACAAAATGGTTTACTGTAATTACAAAGCTTCGTCCCTGAGCACAAATTGAACAGTTACTTACTAAGCCTATTCAGCATTTTTGAGCATTTTTTATGTAGAAAACACAAATCATTTCCCAGGTTAGTTTCATTAATCATTCTATATAAGACGGAAAATACAAATATATAAATTTGGAATGTTCAGGGCAAGATTACAAATTATTTTAAGATGCATGTCTTTACAAATCATTTTATGTTATACGGCTTTACAGAGTAGCAGAATGGCACTCTTATGACATTTGATAAAATTAACAAAACTCCAGTGGGGTCACAAAGTTTCAGCAGTGGAGATTCCCTCTCTGTGTCGATTTCAGAAAGTGATCTCAGAGGGAGTACTGGTCCAGGCAGGAATGACTGAGCTAGCACATGGGATGAGTGATACCTGTCAGCAGGAAACCATCTGCAGCGCGAGCCCACAGGCTTCATGACTCAGCACACCTATCACTACCGCAGCAACATAACGGGAACTTTGCTGAGGTCTTACCACACTATTGCATACATCCATTGTAAATTGTGCTTTAGCAGGTTTTAAAAGCCAGTTCTTTTTTTGTGTCTTAGAAATATACTTTAACAGGACAGTTTGCATCTTAAATGCTCAGAATATTAAGGAAGTGCATGTAAAAATGAATATGCATAGTTAAAGTGCATAGCTATATCAATTCTAAATGAGTTAAACTGAGAATAAAAAGTATTCATTTTCTGCAAATCTCATCATCTCTGCCTGAAAACAGAATTCCAGACAGACAGGTCTTATGACTTTTTCCATAGCTGCCTGTCTCTGTATGTACAGGATATACTGAAAATAATTGTGTGTGGGTATCAGTGAGCAAGGTCTGTTTCTAGGCAGGTTTACAGGAGGCCAGACAACACCCTGCGCTTTTTTATCCCCTCCTCTTCCCTGAACAAGCTCACATTACGTAAGAGTGCTCCATCGCGCAGAAAGTGTTAGCTGACAGCCTGACTGATCTAGTTCACGAGCAGCGATGGCTGCAGACTGCCTGGGGGAGGTGAGGATGGAGGGTGGGAAAAGGGACGCAACAACAGTGCCTCTAATGATGTACATGTGCCGTGTTGCTTCTGACTACATTGTGAGAAATGGACATAACCTAACAAGACTACATCTACATAGAGTTGGATGGACCACAGGCTGAAATGAATTGCTATCACATTCATTGAAGCCATACAGATTTATCTTTCTTTTTTTTTTTTTTAAAGTAAGCCTCCTTGACTGCCTCTCATATGGCTAACCTGTGAGACCATTAACCGCCCGGGCTACAAAAATGCTGTCCATCTCTCCCTCTCTATTCCCTACCACCATATGAGTGTTCCACTTAGAGCACAGAGGATGCAGCATTTTAGGAACTCCAGATAAACCCGTGATACTCCCTGAGCACTCAGCATCCTGCATGCACTGACACATCCTCCATGGCTGCTAGCTCCCATGTGCGCTTCAGATAATGGAGTAGCTGAAGCCAAGTAGGCTGGATGCTTGCTGAGAGTCAGCATGAGGGTGTTACTGCTCTCTATCACCACTGTAGCCTAATATCCCAGCCAAGGAATCAGGACTATAGAGAGGATTATCTGAAGAGGAGGTACTGCATGAGGTACAAGACCTCCATCAGCAAGTCATCCTTTATTCTGAGCTGTAAAGGATGGGGACCCCAACATCCTTCACTCTGACTTGAAAGGGGCTGAAACAGAATAAAAGGACTGAAACAGAACTTGAAAATGGCAAAAGGTTTCTGTATCTTGTCAGTGCACATGAGAGAACAGCAGTGACATTGATGACATCTGTCAATGAGGAGTGACTATATCTACTGGTGTCTCTATAAGATTTTTAGTGTTATTCCTTACACTGTGGTAGGATTACAGGGACAAGAATCATTGTAAGCCTGTAAATGATCTGCAGTTTTTTCCAATGTGGAGCATATCAAATTACCCATTCTTTTTCTAGAAGGTGGAGGCCATGATATTTGCAATGAAAGGGCCACCACTTCCTGTCAAGGATCCATAATGTTTTGTTTGGTATCCTGGGTCTGATTTTAAAGGCCTTTAGCACATGCAAATATCTGCATGCGCAGTTTTGGCGACTTTGGACTCCTGCAAACATGTGTGCTTGGTAAAATCAGGCTGTATAAAACATGCCCAAGTTTGTAACATTAACATGAGGCTAGTTTACACCATCAGCCAGAGGCAACATTTGAAGAATTAATTCTCAGGGAGCCTCTTTGGCTTTTGACCTCTTTCAAAGATAAGCAGGTTTATCACTCACTGTGTGTCTCTAAATGACTCTACTCTACATGGAAAGTGAGATTCAAACACTGCCATTCAGAATGGCTGTATCCTTTTCATAGGTCATAAGATAAGATGGATGAGTATTGTAAGTGTAAAAAGCAAACCATCAGTGTTAGAATATGTAAAACAGTTATTAATTCCCATGTTAGTTATTCTGCTCTGTTGACTTTTGGCCTGCGACACTATCCTTCCTTCAGTAATGATTCTGCAACTCTGTTTTCATAAAAACATTCAATTTATACAGTGTTCACTAACGAAAAGATGTAAAGGAAATGTGCAGAGTAATATGAAGTGCCATCTAAAATTTGCACCCAGTGGAACAAAATAATTTTATGTGAAAAACATTATGCTAGTGATACAGTATTAACAAATATCTGGCAAGGGGAAAATGGGCACTTAACATCACATCCAATCAATACTGCAATCTCCACTCTCCTGGAATAAAATTAGTCATTATTTAGACTCTGTGTAGGTAAGCATCTTAAGTGCACTGCACTCACTACACTCACTGTCATCTTTCTCTCTTCCTCTCTCCTACAAAAAATAGTACACTTCCCATTAATGATTCATTCACTTCCACTGTAACAGACCACAAGGGTTTTGACCTGCAGTTCATTTATTAGAGATAAAAAGTACAACAATGCATAGTCATCCTGGTGACCACTATAAAGTAGTCCATCATTAAGGAGAGTACTGAAATGTATATTCTTTGACTCAGGTGAACAGTTGGACAAGGAAACTTGGTGTTTACATCAGCTGTAATTAACTACACACAAACACAGTGAGGTCACACAGTAGTGACTGGGAAAAACTCAGCTGGTAGTAACTGGAATGAAAAAGCTATCAGCTCACTGACATATATGTGAACTGCTGACTTGCCTTTTGGAGTCAGTGGTCTGGTGCTGCATGCCTACACTGCAATGGTTGTCCTTCAGGTACAAAAATCAATACAACACAACACCTAAGTGTTGGTAACTAAATCAGAATGGGAAGCTGGGAAATTGGTTGAGGGTCATCATAGCTTCCTGTCTAATTAAACCTTCTAAACCCAACTGTGTAGCACAGAGGTGCAAACTACAGCCATCTCTCAGATTTCTGGGGCAATGGTAGCTGCAATTCCCATGTGATATATGCTTGCCAGACAATTGTCTATAGATAGACATGCACAACCAAACTAGATCAAGCTTCATTTTGGGGAGGTGAGAGCAATCCTACAAATAAATGATTTTCTTATAGCAAATTAAATAATCACAAACGGCTACCCTCTATTTAATCACAGTGACTACTCAACTCATTGCTACAAAAATCTGCACCCTGACCTATAGCTACAACACATACAACAAAACGATGATATAAACAAGTGAGGGCCCACTTTGAGCCTTTTAGCGAATAAGATTAATTCTTGTAAGTCTATTCACGCATCTTACAGCGTTTGCTGGCATACATAACGATTAAATGTTCATCACCTACGGATGACTTAGATCAGGGGAAGAAGATACAGGTATTAGCTACTAATTTTCTAGGTTAGCCTACCATCTCTTGAGTCCAGCCACGCCCGCCGAGTATACAATATGGAGGGGGCTGTAACCGTCACGATAGTGACGTATTTTTCCTTAATCTCATTGGTGTAAAACCCGTGACTTCAGTTAAAACCCACCTTTATTCCCCGCGCTAGGCGGATATTGGTCAAATTCTCTGGCGTCTAACGGAAAACTGGACCTCGAGATACATTGTTATTGGTTGGCCCAGCCACTCGCCACACCCACTTTTTCATGTTCGGTTGACGGCAATCGGAATCTTTTCTCCCTCCAAACTAGCCGAAGAGGGTACTGGTTTGGTGGGGTGGCTTACTGGGACGCTGTGCAAGGTTGGCAGTTTGTCTTGTTTTTTTTCTGTCCGTCTTTGTCTCTAGATAGTCAGAGAAACGCACCTTGAGGTAGTTATTCGTGCGAAGTGTTGCAGTTTGGTATTGTGTGAAGAAAAACGGACCTACGAGAAAGATTCGGTCAGGCGCTAACAGCTACGTTAGCTGTGCTAGCTAACTAGCGTCTGTCTAAGAAAAAAAAAAAATCAGCAGCTGTAGCCAAGGATGGATGCGGTGGTAGCACGGTCCTTTAGGCGTACGCCTTTTAAAAATGACATCCACTCGTAACTCGTGTTATTTCAACAGTAATTTGAAGTGGTAGTAGAGTAGTGGCATTTGGTGTATTTCTGGTGGTTGTAATGGTTCATAGTAACGTTAGCTAGAAGCAACAGCAGTTGAACTTGTACGGCTTTAATCACCAGTCGTTCACCACGTCAGGTGAAGAAACTGGATTGTCACAGTTGAAAATGCGCATTTCTCTTTTTGCGTTGATTGCATGAAGCAAAGGGCATTTGTGAACGTTACGTTAAGAATAAATGGATTTCATTTTCTGACACACCTGCTTTATCTTATCCACCTAATCATCTAGCACTAGCTAGCTAACGGCACTTTTCTACATAGACATTCATGTAACGGTACATATAGGTGTTTGTAGGTGGGGTTTACGTTATCTCCCCGCTGCAGATCTTTAGCCTAATTAACATATCGTTAGATTAGCTAGTATTGTCGCTTGATTTAATCAGCCGTTCCTGTTCTGTAGTTGGTGATGCAGAATAGATGTGATGATAACGTATTTTGTTAACAGCTTAACTCGTTGGTCAATATCTTCCCATTCTGCAGGTGCGCTTAGGACACTTCAACTGCTTGCCTCATCCGTTCTTCTCATTCTTCACTCTCGCTCCTTCGACTGGACACACCACTCAAAACAGAAAGAGGAATAGATTGTATTTTACGACCAGACCATGGATAAAACGGAGCTCATTCAGAAGGCCAAGTTGGCGGAGCAGGCTGAGCGCTACGACGATATGGCGATGTCCATGAAGGCGGTGACGGAACAGGGCGCCGAGTTGACGAATGAAGAGAGGAACCTGCTGTCCGTCGCGTACAAAAACGTGGTCGGGGCCCGGAGGTCAGCATGGAGAGTTATCTCGAGTATTGAACAGAAAACGGACAGCCCTGAAAAGAAGCTTCAGATGGTGAAGGAATACAGGGAGAAAGTGGAGTCCGAATTACGTGACATTTGCAACGACGTGCTGGTAAGTCATTGCTGAGATACAGGCTGCAGTTTGTCGATGCTAAATTGAGTAAGGTTTCCTGTCATAAAATCTAAACGGCTATATGTGAATGTAAAACATTTATGTGGTTAATAAATGTTAGACAAGAAACCTACTTAGTGATATCAAACTCAAAAATGTGAGTTCTACATGACAGACCATGAACCTTAGGGTATTTTCACATTAACTTAATGCTCAAAATAAATGTAGGTTTATGGTACAAAATATCTATGGTGGATTATATGCTTCATTATAGGAATGACATTGCAGTGTGTAGCTGATTCTTCTCTGGAGCAATGCAGTGATTGATTCATGTAATGGTGCAGAGGCGAATGACCTGCCCTTTCAACTACTTGCAATCAATATGTGTAGCAGGCAGTACTACTGCATCATTCTCCTCCCACATCCAGTGACTTGGATTCTCTTTCATCCCTTGAATTTGCTAGAAATTACTGTATTTCTTCCTCAGTGGAAGACCACTGAATATGATCATAACCAACTCCCTTTATGGTGTGTCAAATTAAGGAATTTCCTGAATATGATTTAAGGTGAGCTACTTGCCATTGGAGCTGTTGGATGAGTCTGTCCGTTATGAAGGTGTCAAGTGCTTTTTTTTTTTTTTTTTTAAGTCTTACAGTGGGATTTATAATTGTCATTTTTTAAATGTTGTGACTAATTGGCTGAATAGCAAAGTTGCTTTGGTTTACAGTTTATGCAGTCTGTATGTTGAATAGCAGAGTACTTTTTCTAGCACCAGCTAAAGATGAGGTGTGTGGACAAAGCAGAAGTTCTCTTGGATTACCTGCTTCAGCCCCCTAGTGTTGGCTAACCTTCTCCTACACACAGACGTCCCACATGTATGTGTTTACCGTGCCAGGCCAAGGGAGGCTAGGCTGATGTTTTTTGCGCTGATTGATGGAAGATGGCTCTAATGGGTCCCTGTCATTCAGGAGGTGGATGTGGTGCTGCTCTACTCTTAACCTACCCAGCTGTACTGAGCTGAGGAAGTGCGTGCATGCTGTCTTATTATAAATAGGCCATCGACTTCAACTTGTGTATTAGCGGTGAGGTTTGTGCTAAGCTTCATGGGGCACTAATCTTGCAGGGTGATACAGTTCATATCAGGGTCCCCTTTAAACTGTGCTGAAACTGCACATTGTTGTGTGTTGCAAAAGGATTGATTTATCAAACAACTGATATACAGAGGACTAGTTTAAGAAGATTGTAAAGCTAGGAATGAGCATGACTGCTTTTGGTTAAGTTCACTTCCCAACCTTACTGATTGGTGATGATGAAAAGTTACATCACTTGTCTTTGGAATGCACCATTTCTCACTGATTTATAAATGTACGCTTAGCCTGAATTAGCCAAACAGTTACTCAAACAGTTACAGCAGTTATTATATGTATTTTAAACTGTAGCGTGATGTGATTCATCCATCCACATGGTTCAAATGACCTTGTAAAAAGGAGCTCAACCTACTTTTCTGGATTGACATTCAAAATCATGTTGCACAGTGATTGGCTAGGTCAAAACACTGAGGAGCATCAAAGATGTCTGTTTTTCTCTCTTATGGTGATGTAGCGAAGCTGTTTATAGACTGCCGGGTCCCTTTTAGAGGAAGCAGTGACATGGATTTCTTGGTTTAGGCTATGCTGCTATGTGGGTTTTTTTCACTGCACTTTTTGAACAGCAGCTTTCTCCTGGAGATGCTCTTTTCATTATCCCTACATCCAAATGATGAGTGGCAAGGTTCTCTTCTCCACTAGCTAGTAACCCTGCAGTGCATATAGTCTTAAAAAGCGTAAACAAAAAAGCAGACACATTTAAATGTGGTCAGTCTCACACTTGGTTTAAACTGCTAAAGACTTGAAACTTGTTTGTTAGAAAGATATGGATCATAGTGTTTCAGAGTCCAGTCGCATCAGTGCTCATGTCAGCTGTTTTTTCACCTCTGAGGTGAAGCTGATGATTATGCATTAGAGTACTGATCTGAGTGGCACTGAGAGCCTGCTCTCATTTGACCTGAGGGCAATCCTCCCATCCTCCCATCCACCTTTCTTACTCAACAGCCTGGATTTCTCCTGGGCAAAAGAGCATTTTAGGTTAGCACTGCTGTCCTCAAATGCTTGAGGAAAGGGCTGGGTTTTCACACAGGATGTCTGCAGATTGTGCTACACCAATGCGTGCATGCATGTTTGTCTATTTGATTTGCTTGGTTTGCCCTTATGCACCAAGTCCCAGATCATGGTGTTGCGGTCAAGAGAGAGAACCTCTGTATTTCTATTTAACCTATTTGGTTAGCAAAGCTGCATGCTTGGTTTATATTGTTTTTGGATGGTACAAGAAAATGTCTGAAACCACAATAAAAGATACCAGTGAAAAATATTATTTATGATGTGTGTAAGCATTACTTACCTTTTTTTAAAGAATTTCAGAAGACTCTGAATTGGTATGATACAATTTTGCTATCCCTTTGTCTTCAGGGGCTCCTGGGCAAATATTTGATTGAAAACTCCTCAAATGCTGAGAGCAAAGTCTTCTATTTAAAGATGAAGGGTGACTACTACAGATATCTTGCAGAGGTGGCCTCCGGAGATGATAGGAAGGGTAAGTGCATTTTTTTATATATATATATGTGAATATATTGCTCTTTTTTAATATATATATATATATATATATATATATATATATATATATATATATATATATATATATACACACACATGTTTAACATGTGGATTCATTGTTTAACCTAGTGTGATCTAAGGAAAAACCATTTAGCATTCTTAAGGGTTTTGTTTTTGCAAGTCTAAGTGGATCAATGTCAGGAAAGCAAAGGTGAGAGAAGGTCTGTGGTCTACACTTATCAGCTTGATTAAGAAAATGTATGGATAAGAATTGGATTAAAATGTACTTGGATGTTAGAACCAGCTGGGGTCATTGACTGGTACCACTGTAGTTTTTGTTGCATTTGCAAAATCCCTCTCATGGTTGGCTTGTAAAACTCTAAAAATTCCATGAGTAGACAATCAGTTTGCCTTTGTAGTAAAGGAGTTTAGTAAGCTTTTTTTGAACCTCCACCACCACTCTTGGCAAACATCCACGCCCTGTTATTGCTCTTTTTTGTTAGCATAGGCTACAAAACTTATTTGTACCATAATTAAAAACTCTTTAGCCACTCTACCTACAGTGGAAGATCTGTAGAACTTGCTAAAATAAAGACTAAAATAAACTGCATTTTAATGGATATAGCATTAGTCAGGGGCTTTTTGTTACATAGAAATGTCGTTACAACCATAAATAAATAAAATTATCAGAAAGATTGTATATGCTGACAATAGTATGTACACAACAGAATCTCCGTCTGGTTGCAACACAATACCGAGTACAGCACAGAGGTGTAGTGCAGAAGTCCGTTGGAACAAGTACTGCTTTGACCACTCCCACAAGGCAGCCAAGGCAAAAGACACTACTGCCTGTTTTTGTTTTGTTTTGGTTTTTTTTTGTCTTCCCACTCTCATAAACCATTATCTGTCCATTTTAATTTGTTGAAATGGATATCCTAGCACTGTGGTTATTCAGTTCTAGAGTCCACTACTGTGTTAACGAAAGTCATTATAGGGAAGCATCTGGAAAGGGGTGCAATAATTATTATAAAAACTTAATCATTTTCTTTTATTACAGTGGACAGTGTGATGGATGTGAATTTGCTTCTGAAATGAACTTCAGAATTGCTGTCATTTGTTGAACACAAATTTCACTAGTTCTGACAAACATCAGAAATATGAACTGATCAAAGCAAACCTGATGCTGATAACCTTTTCATCATGTGCTTCACCATGGTAAAGGCTAATCAAGTGTTTGTGTGGAGAGACTGGACCCAATATCCATTTACTTGCTGGGTGGGGGGTTAAGCTTGTAGGCTTAACTAAAGATTAATACATTTGTATTCCAAATGTTGTCAAGGAGCCTTGCAGTGCCTTAGGGCTTCCTTTGGTGTCAGTGAGTCAGTCTACTCAGCCCCTTGCCCAACTGGGGAGCCTCTTAGCCAGGCTGGCTTCTCCTCCATTCGCTCTCCACAGCCCACTAGCTTGTGCCTCCTGCCTCATATCAAACTGTCAAAGAGGACCTGCATTCCTCACTGCTGCTCTTTGTTACTGGGCAATGAGAGTAATGAGATGGTGACATTTAACCTATTTCTAGTGCAGCATAATACAGTGTGGTTTTATTGTTTTATTTGTTCTCAGCTATACCTTATCACTGATACCATCAATAAACTCAACTGGCCAATAAATCCTGAGTTCTAAAACTATACACAGGCTGTAATGTTGCCTGTTTTCTAAAAAGAAAATAATAATAATGTCCTCCATGTTGAGCCTGTCTTTCAGTAGCATCTTTTGTAAGAAATGAAAGTGTTACAGTGTGATGTCAACTATTTCATTTGTATTATCATTTTGTGTGTAATATTTATTTTCCCTTGTCCCCCATTTAGACACAATATCCAACTCCCAGAGTGCCTACCAGGATGCCTTTGACATTAGCAAGAAGGAGATGCAGCCCACACACCCTATCCGTCTGGGTCTGGCTCTCAATTTCTCCGTCTTCTACTATGAGATCCTCAACTCTCCTGAGCAGGCCTGTGCATTGGCCAAGCAGGTGGGTGATGCTCTCTTCAGCTAGGCAGCAGACTGGTGTAGGGAGCTTGGTATCTATGCTTAAGGCTGGTTTCCCAGAAATGGTTTAAGCCTTAGCACAGATGCTTCACTAGTGAATTACCATTTGCTGTTACAGGAGGGTAAAAACCATGTCTGGAAAAGTGGGCTGTAATATGTGAAGGTTTGCTTTGGCTGTGTACAGAGGTTTTACACAAGTGTACAAAGGTATAAAAATTGATGAGGCAAGGGGTGAAAGAACAGAGACCAGGGTAGGATTTGGAAAAGATACTTGCACATTCCTTTATGCTCCTCTTTAACCAAGCTGTATACTTTTGGTTGATAAGCCAATAGTCTAAAATGCTGCAACAGCCCATTTTGTGGTGGCTAGGTTGCCTAATGAAATGCCCAGCCTCTATGCTTAGCTATTTTTCAGTTAGGCTAGATTCAACACATGCATTTTCAAGTGACATTAGTGAATGGCTCCAACTAATTTAATGCAGAGGTATTTAGGTCACCTTGCCTTACATTATATTACACTAAGTTATGACTATTAATTTTTATTAGCCTGGCCACCACAAATTGGGCAGCTGTGGATTTTAGGTGACTAGCTTATCAGCCCAAAATATATAGCCTGGTTAAAGAGGAGCATAAATGAATGTGCAAGGCAAAGTGTGCAGTTCACAGTGGAGGGGATAGAAAGCCGGGCACTCTTAACTCCTGGAGATGTAGTGTTATTTTGGCCAAAAAGTTGGCCAATGCCAACCTCTGCCTGTGAAATTTAGAGATCACATCATTTCTTGTCATATCATGCCATTGTGGCTCACAAGTTAAATATGGCACATGTGCCACATATGTTAAAAGTAATAAACTGTGTGCACTAAGCGTTAAATTATTGTAATATACACTGAATGGCAACTTTATTAGGCACATCTGCTCTTTTACGATTGGAGCCTCCCTATATGGAAATTAGATACATTGACCCTGGAGTGCAGCATGAAATCAGGTGAGCTTTGGATCAGGTTCATTTTGAAATCATATTAGAATAGGGAAAATCAAGAGATCCGCACAACATCAAACGAGGAATGGTCATCAATGTTAACTAGCCAGGGCCTGTAAAACTGCCAACCCTGTGGAGTTTTCTTGTGCAACAGTGTCACAAGTATACAGAGAATTGTGTGATCGAGGAATAACATCCAGGGAAAGGAGATCCTGTGAACATAAACAACTCATCAATGAAAGGGGTCAGAGAAGGATGTTGAGAATCTACTGACAAACAGGCGGTGCACAGTCAAGCAAGATGCAGCTGAATACAAAGCTGATGTTCCAACTAACATATCCGAACTCGCTCGATGTTTTTTGTCATGGATGGCCTATAACAGCAGATGACCAGTTTGAGTGCCATTGTTGTCTAAAGGAAACAAATAGGCAAGACTCCTGGTGGCAAAAAGCACAAAAATTGGATCACTCAGCAGTTGAAAAACATTGTCTGGTCAGAGAATCCAGATTTCTTTTGCACCATGCTTATGGGAGTATCAGAATTTGGTGCAAGCAACATGAGTTGATGAGCCCTTCCTGTTAGGTGTCAACAGTTCAGGCTGGTGGATGTAACATAATGTTGTGGGGAATGTTTTCTTGGCACACCCTGGGTCCTCTGATACCTGTGGATGGACTTACCTAAGCATTGTGGTTGGCTAAGTTCATCCCTTCATGGCAGCTGTTTACTCTTTGGCAGAAGGTTCCAGGAATATGACAGCGTTTTCCTTGCTTCCCTGGACTTCATAATCCCCAGGTCTTAATCCTATAGAGCATCTCTGGGACGAGCTCGAACAGGTTGTTCAGAGCACATCATTACCTCCAACTAATTTGTGGCAATTGCAAGACGCTATACTGTCCACATGGGCCAAAATTCCTGCAGAACAATTTCATTTCCTTGTAGAACCTATGCCACTACGAAGTATTTTAGTTCTGAAGGCCAAAAGAAAGTATGCTATGCTGCTAGATGGGTGTGTCTAATAATGTGACCATTCCATGTAGACTGTTGAATTCACAAAAAAGGAAAGGTTTTGTGAATGAACTATACAGCAATGCTATGTCTAGCTAGCCTGAAGTGCTAGCTGTGCTAACACATTCTGGCTTGTTTTGCAGGCCTTTGATGAGGCTATTGCAGAACTTGATACACTGAATGAAGACTCCTACAAAGACAGCACACTCATCATGCAGCTGCTTAGAGACAACCTCACAGTAAGTCCCACACCCATACAGCTGAAGGTCAGGTTCAGGTGCAGAGATGTTACATATGTGAATAATGCTTGATTCTGAAAGTCAAGAATGAAATTCACATTCAGCATTTAAGAGTGCCTTTCTCTTTCAGTTATGGACCTCTGACAATGCAGCAGATGAGGGTGATGGAGGAGAAGGAGGAGAGAACTAAGATCCTGCCTCTTATCTCCACTGATAAAAGAAAAGGATTAAAAAAAAACTTTTTACACATTTTCATTCCTTTTTGTTTCACTCATAATTATTCTAGCCATGTAAACAAACCCATTATCATTACCAATGAGCTATATGTAAGGAAATTCCAATCGTCTTGTTTCTCCACCTGGCTTGTGGTTATGATGAATGGAAAAAAAGTTAAGTTGAAGTAACTCCTCCATTCTTTGGTTTTGTGGTTTTTGTCCTTTGGCATTTCTGTGCAGTGTCTGCTGTAGAAAAGTATTAGCCTCACCTAACGTCAATTGTCCGTTAATTGTGAGAGAACAACTAGTGTATGTCCTCTGCGAAACTGGTGAATTAGAGTTGCAATGGGAAGCAAAGGCTGGCTCAAGCAGGGCAAGCTTTCTTCAGCCATGCTGTGTTTCTCTGTATTATTGGCAACGTGTTTGCTGAAGATTTAATCTCTTGTGGACCGTCTTAATGTTGGCTTGAACACTCCCCTACTAGTACTGATGAGATTAAAGGTGGCTGTTTTAAACACACACACACACACGTATGTATGTAGGCTCTTTCAAGCAGGGCTTCTCATAAGCACCAAAAAACAAACAAACAAACAACAAAAAAAAAACACTCCATCCTGGTGAAGAAGTTCACTTTGTGTTATTTTAAAGCATGTCTCAAGTCAAAAGGTGCCACTTTATGATCGCTCATAATGGACTATTAAAAAGCATGCCTGTTTTTTGATGTACACTGGTATGGAAACCAATATTGCATACATGTGCTCTATTGTTGGGTTAATTACTTTCATTGCAGGGTTGTTCACATGTTGAGAATCTTTGATTTGTCCAGTGATGTTGATAGATATTTGCACCACTATTGTGTTTTTGCTAATCATTGATTGTAGTTCCCAAGAGCCTTGTGAGAATGTTAAAATTCCCTATGTAACGGCTATGTAACCTGAATTAAAATTATCATTTTATAAACCATATATTAAATCTCTGCCTTTTACTAAAGTTGATAATGTGGAACCAGTATCGGAATGCTCTTCAGTGAAAGTACCAACTGACTAGCAAACGTTAAGCTTCTTACATGTCGAAGGTCTGTCTGTCAATACTTAACGATAATACTGTTAAGACTGGGAAATGTAACGTTTCTTTGGGGGTATCTGGAGAATGTTGAAGTAATCCAATTAATTGGTTTATTATATAAACCAAACATCTCCACTGGTCACAAGCAAAATATCGGAGTGATGGAGGCAAGAAATAAAAATAGCATAACCTTAACGACCATGACCAAACACCTCGCGGGCCGAATATATCCTCTTACGTAACCCGAGCTTAATGTTAATAAAGTTCAAATGAGCGACGTGCGAATCGGTTCAATATTTGTGCACAATTGCATACATGGTTAGGCCCGTTTTAAATGGAGCTGCATGTTTCTGGGTAAATGCATGAACCAGTGAAACCTGTAGCGTGTACAGTAACCGACTAGTGTCTGGCTTCTTTTTTTCATATCCACAGTAGTACTTCCGGGTGTTTCGCTCGCGTTTGAGATTTTTTCTGTTTGGAAACCTTTTCATTGCTTCGCCTGCGTAATGGTGTGTGGTTATGATTGCGATAAAAACAAATGTAGTCCAAAAGTAAATGTGTTTCTTTCATTGTAAATATTAACGTGTTACGTTCTACTTTTGTCCCGTTGACACCGAGAGTCGACTCCATGTCCAGATGTTGAACACAGCCACATTCGCAGTCCATCGGATAATATGTTGCTGCTTGTCGTGTAAAGTAGGTTACGTTGCTATGACTTTGTCTTCTGCGAAATGAAACGCGTCGTTCTAATTTTAGTATCGTTACTTTTGACGGAATGCTCAAAGAGTGCTCCCAAGGATGCCTTAAACGCCGAATATGGTGAGTTTGGGACAGTGCAACTTGAGAGCCTTCATCATGTGATGTCGGTTCCAAAGACAACTAGTTGTATTCTTTGTGAACATGATTTTCACTAAAATAAAAACTCGTATCATTGGTCTGTTTTCTAAGTTCAGTCAAGAGTACGTTTGTTTTTTTTGTTTTTTTTTCCAGGGCTGAAGGTTAAAATGGCATACCTTTTGGATGTGAATATCAACTTTTTAAGCATATCTGTAATTTGATATAAATATGAATGGTCTAAGAAATATGAGTTGCAGAATCATAGTGTTTTGGGTGTGATTTTTTTTTTCTTTTTCAAGAGAATACTTCTGCAATGAAGTAGACACCAGCTCAATTCTAAGGTGTTTTAGGTCTCATGTTATGTTCTTCCAGGTCACCTTGGTTCAGTGCTTTCAGACTTCGATGTGCTGAGCTTGTCCAGCCTGCAGCAACACTCTGTTCGTAAGCGAGATGTGCAGTCACACACTCATGCGGAGAGACTAATAAGCTTCACTGCCTTACAGAGGTCTGTCCACTTTGGTCTCTAGCATCTGGGTGTCTGTGTGTAAGAGTTCTCAGGTGCACATAACTAGTAAGAGCTCATAAATCCAGGTTACAACAGTAGCTAGGGATGGACCATGCATAACTGACTGTAGTCACCAATGAACCAAAATTAAATTGGTCTTTATAGCTGAGTGTCATGGTGAAGTTTCATTGCTTGTAATGCAGTAAGATGCATGAAGAATGCATGAGTGATGCCTCTAGCTCTAGTCTGGGCTGTTCTGCCAGGCACTTCCGGCTCTACCTGGCTACCAATACCGAGCTGTTCACAGACGACTTCAGCGCTGTGGTGATGGGAGTAGGCCGCACGCAGGAAGCTTATGAGGTCCAGAGACAGAACTTCTTCACAGGCCACGTCATTGGTAGTCTTGTGCTCGTGCCAGTCATAAATCTGAGTTATAAATTAATCAGTGATTCACCAGCATTGATAAGTGCTGGCATAACATACTTGTTTTGTGTTTAGTTCAGCATAAGAACAGAACACTGCCAATAAGGGCATATCTTTAGAAACATTTCTTAATTATTTGTATTGTGTGTAAAGGTCATAGGATGAATAATAGATACTGTGTACACTGTTTATATTTGCTGATTTCATATATAATTTGTTGATTTCATATATATGGTTTGTAATGTATATGTACCTTTAATTACTAAAAAGAATTAACAAATTTTCACTATATTGCTTGTAATTAATTAATAGGTTAGTTATTATAAGTAGTGTTTATACAAGTTACTGCAAATTATTGCTTCTGCAGAAAAACCTTATGATTACATTTTGACCAATGCTTTAAAATTTGTTTTAAATGGATTTCTTTATGGGTAATATGCGTTACATCATGAGTGGTGTATCCTAGACCTAAGATCTTCCAGTGCCCTGTGCCATCATGCCTCTGTACACTTGTAGGGGAGGAAAGCTCACGCGTGCAGGCTCACATTGATGACAGTGACTTCACTGCCCACATCCTGACTGATGAAGCAGAGTACAACATTGAGGTTAGTGATATGCAACTCCTGAACAGTTGCCCTTGCTTCCTGCTTCTTCTCTGTCCAGTTCAACCTGGCCAGGAGCCAGCCCACATGTACACTTGGCTTCCTTCTAACAGTGATCACGTTTTGGCAGAGCATCAGAATGTAGTGAACGTCTGTTATAGTGTGTGAGCCTTTGGGTGTACTCTGTGTCTTGTTGTATATGTGTTGTGTATAGCCTCTGTGGAGGTTCACGGAAGGTGCCCCGGATGGACGCTTGCTGGTGTATCGCTCGGAGGATATCCGGAACATGAGCCGACTGGCTGCCCCTAAAGTGTGTGGCTACATCACGACACCGGCTACCCAGCTCCTGCCTGAGAATGTGAGAAGAGCCTCAGCACTGGAGGAAGAAGAGGAGGGTGAGGGATATAGAGGTTATGAAGTGTGCTGGTGTGAGACTACTTGCGTGGAACACAATGTTTTTGTGATCATATTTGTAGCACTGTCTTCATGATTGTTTTGCTTGTTTGTTTGATTGTTTTTTTTTGGGGGGGGGCGGGGGTATAGGTATCTATTTTACTCTTTAAAACAGCACATTGTCTATATGGATTTGGCTGGCCTGCTTTGTGGTCTGGGACTCATACATATTCTGCAGCTCTTTGCTCAGACACTGTGTGTGTGCTCCTTAGCCTCCGTTTCCATCGTGAGGCCTCATTATTCACGGAGGCCTAATTAGGGCTGGCTGTCATGGCACAGGGAACTGATGCCATGTCTGTGGGACTGGGGGTGAGGGTTGAGAAGAGAGCCACTGTTTACTGTTCTCCAGCACTGAAGAGCCCATGGGCTTTCATCATGCCCCGGACAGCTGGAGGGGCGCTCTAGGGTGCCAGAGCTCTGCAGTTTGGGAAACTGGATGATCTTAATGATCTATGATCTTTTAAATGTGTTTAATATTTCCACCAGCCCAGTGGCAGGAAAATCATGCATTGTGATTTCAAAAAGAAGTGTCTTTTGCTGGTGCTATTTTCATAACTGTCCTGAGTTGTCAGAAGAATTTAAGGACCTCTTGTCCTTGTGGCTTGTGCCTGCACATCCTGTATTACAGTTTCTTCCACAAAGCTAGTCACTTTGAAGGATAAACTGCAGTAAGTGCCTTTTCTTTGCAAATGTTGCCAGTTCCCGGGGTCGCTGACAATGGTATAAGAGATAATGGTAAGTCTAGAAAGGGCCATTTTTTCACCTGAAGTGACATTAAGTGTGACAGGTCCACCACGTTTTGGTGCAGGTCAGAGCAAAAAATGTCATCTGCTATTGCAAAATGTAGCTGTTCTCTATGATTTAGGTTGCCTGTTGTTGGATAACAATGTATACATAGTGTTAACTAAAATTGTGGTATTCTGTCAGTGGAGTAGACAAAACATTTTCCAAATGAACCCTTTCAGGAGGATGTTTGATTAAATTATTCAAGTTTTATTAAATAGTACATTGCAGTTATTTGAGCACATTTTAGAATTTGAGTGCAATTATAGAGGTTCAATGTTAGCATCATGAAAATTGATGTTAGCGTTTTCTGACATTCACACCCATTTGATCAAATTTCACAGCTAGACCAGCTAGAACCGATCACATTAGAGTGATCATACCACTCCAAAGGATTCAAATTATCACTACTCTCTCTCTCGCTCTCTGTCTCTCTCTCTCTCACACACAAACTCACACTCTCAGTGTCTTGTGCCTTTTCACAGAGCACTTGAGGGAGAGGAGGCAGGCAGTGGACCACAGTAAAAACACCTGCCCACTGCTGTTGGTGGCAGATTATCGCTTCTTCAGACACATGGGCCGCAGGGAGGAGAGCACTACCATCAACTACCTGGTGAGAGGACAGGCCACTCGCTTGGTTTAGGAACAGCATTTAATAGTTAGTAAGGGGCTAGTATTACAATAAAAAAAACTTTGAATAGGCTTTGTATGGATCCCATAATCCACACCTTAAGATCTTGGAACAGAGAATTTCCCTGTAGGCTGTTTTTTAGATGTAACATGTTCAGTGATGCCATGTTTCACCCTGCAGATAGAATTGATCGACCGCGTGGATGACATCTACAGAAACACATCTTGGGATGAGGAGTTCAAGGGCTATGGTGTTCAGATCCAGCAGGTGTGTGCTGATGTGGTCTTCTCTAAAGAAAAGTTCCTCTGGAGAACTTTATTTGTGGTTGTGCTGTGGGTATCATTGGTTATATCTTCTTTATACAGGAGCTAACCTGCTACTTTTTGTTTTGCCAGATTATAATTAACAGAAACCCCACCCCAGTGGAGTCAGGAAAGGCCCACTTCAACATGAAGGGGAGTCCAGTGAAGAACAGAGATGTGTGGGATGTGAAAAAGTTGCTGGAGGTCAGAATTTTTCATCATGCCACTCTGAATGGCTACAGTAGTTCCACATTATCACTGTGTGTATCAGTCCTAACTAAGCAGTGCGTTTGCTATTGTTTTTTAAATTAGATTCTTTGGTTCAGCCCTTGAAATGGTGAATCGATAATATATTGTTACTCTATTGTGTCTCTCTTTCCTGCAGCAATTCAGCATTGACATTGCAGACAATGCCTCCAGGGTGTGCCTGGCTCACCTGTTCACCTATCAGGACTTTGATGAGGGCACGCTGGGCCTCGCCTACGTGGCCCCAGCAAAAGACGGAGTTCCTGGAGGCCTCTGTTCCAAGGGTGAATACACTGTTTCCTCACCACAGTCACGTGGTGTTCCCGCTCCCTTGTAAAATGAAGGCAACCGTAGTTTGCTCTTAGAAAGCTTTACTAATCAGTGATGCTAAAATCTAAATGCGCAGATACCTTGTCGATCTGTTGACACAGTAAATGTTCCCATTGTTTTGCTTCTGTTTGCTTTTTTAAAGAGGGCCTACAGTCGAGTGACCACCGTGCCATGTTCCTGAACACAGGTTTAACCAGCACCAAGAATTATGGGAAAACTATTCTGACTAAGGTGAAGTAATGCATCAGGTGTTTATGTGCATACAGCCCAGACACAGACAAAATGGAGATAAAAAAACAAACAAACAAAAAACCCCAAAATAAAACCAACTGAGCCCCATTTCTGACCATAAACAGGAAGCCGATCTGGTGACCACTCATGAGCTTGGACACAACTTTGGGGCTGTCCATGACCCAGACGAAGTTCCTTACTGTGCCCCCAGTGAGGAACAGGGGGGCAAATACGTCATGTACCCCATTGCTGTGAGCGGGGACCGCTCCAACAACAAGGTTCACATCTTCCTAATGTACCGTTCAACCACTGTAGCGCTGTTACGCTTGTCTTTTAAAGACAGCTTCATGCCTCATTTGGCAGTTAGGCTGACACCTGTGTCATGTCCTTGTGCTTCTTCCCAGCTGTTTTCCAACTGCAGCAAGATCTCTATAGCCAAACGGCTGAGGCACAAAAGTGCATCCTGTTTTAAGGAGAGAAACAGTAAGGTGTGTGGGAACTCACGGGTGGAGGAGGGTGAGGAGTGTGACCCAGGGCTGCTCCACCTCAGCACAGACCCCTGCTGCACCGCCACCTGTAAGCTGCGGCTGGACAAGAAGTGCAGGTAGAGCGCCCTCGTGTGGCCAAGCTATAGCACGCCCGCTGAACAGCAGAGGAAAAGCTATGTCATTCCTGTGTTTATGATAAAGCCTTCATTATTATAACTGTTTGATGTAATTAAAACAGTATTCAGCATTTTTGTTGCATGCTGACATTGTGCACTTGTCTCTGTCTCCTACTGCAGTGACAGGAACAGTGCGTGCTGTAAGAACTGCATGTACGAGAAGCAGGGCAAGCAGTGCCAGGAGGCCATTAATGCCACCTGCAAGGGCGTGTCCTACTGCACAGGTGACACTGAGCTCTACAGGACTCAGATAATGTTAATGTGCTATTTCCTAATTCTGGTCCTGCGATATCCCTGCACATAAACTGAGCAAATTATAAAGACTTTTATAAACAGGTGTGTTTAATCAGAGAAATGACTAAATTGTACAGTGCAATGATAATCCCAGATCATAAATAGCCAACCCCCTGTTGGAAAATTGCATAATGAGTGTGTACAAATAAAGCGGCACCTGCGATGGTGGTGTAAACATTCTCACCTTTTCTCTCCACCAGGTAACAGCAGTGAGTGTCCTCCTCCAGGGAACCTCCCAGATCACACCACGTGTGTGGACAGTGGTCAGTGTCTGAACGGAGAGTGTGTGCCCTTCTGTGAGGCTTCTCAGAAACTGCAGTCGTGTGCCTGCAATGGTGAGCATTACCCTTGATGCATTTAGCACTGAGCCAACTCATTGCAAAGCAGATTTGGGCCAAATTACACCTTGTAAATCATATATTTATCAGTAAGGAACATTTCACTGTTTAAAAAAGTGAAACATTTGGGTTAGTTGTGTTTGTCACATTATCTATCAAATCATTTGTCATGTGGGTTAGCACATTGGGCTAACATAGGTTAACATGCTCTTGACCCCCCCCCCCCCCCCATCCATGGCACAGTGACGGACAGCTCGTGCCAGGTGTGCTGTCGCAGCGCGAGTGGTGTGTGCATGCCGTACCGCGACAAGCAGGGCAGCTTCCTGTACCTGCGCAAAGGCAAACCCTGCACCGTAGGCTTCTGCGATGGCGCAGTGAGTGACCCAGCGCGGATGCACTCACTTCACTCGAGGAAAAACACTTTCTTTCTGCTCTGCACTGCAGCACCTGCAGAGAGCCGAGTCTAACATGGTGCGCTTGATGTAGAGCTGACGGTAGATCAGATGAGAAGATTTGCAGAAAGAAAATTGCCCATCGTTGCGCTGCACTTATGCTGATGCTTTTGAAGGTGCGATCTTTGCCCGTTGATGTTGCTCTTGCAGGGTAAGTGCATGAAACAGGTGCAGGATATGATCGAGAGGTTGTGGGATTTCATGGACAAGTTGAACATCAACACTTTCGGTGAGTCATTGATGGACCACAACTAGCCACACGCCTGAGACAAAGCGCATATCGTGCACCGGGGACAGCAAAGGTGTGAGAGGACTCTTCTCTTCCCTCAGGGAAGTTCCTGGCTGATAACATTGTGGTCTCGGTGCTGGTTTTCTCCCTGCTCTTCTGGATCCCCCTCAGTATACTTGTCCACTGTGTGGTACGTCTCAAACACACGTCAATTGTCCTTCTGTGTGATTAGCACTTTTCTCAACAAATGTGTCCATAATTATTGCTGTTTACAATATTTACATTTTATTTGCTTCTACTCTAGGACAGGAAGCTTGACCAGCAGTATGAATTCAACACTAGATCACTCTTTTACCCCAGTGTAAGTAATAGTCAGTATGACAGTATCATTGATGCTGTACTGGGCAACAGATGTCATTATCATGCGTATGTGTTGTCAGAATGCAGAGTTGCTGAGCACCCTGGAGTCAGCCTCCGTGCGCATCTTCAAGCCTCCCCCAGCGGCTCTCTCTGTAGTGCCACGGTTCCATAACGCAGGCCCCCTGCAGACCAGCACCCCCCCTGTGCTTCTGCCCCCCGCCAGCCCGGCAATGACCATCTCGGGCCCACTGCCCAGCATGGAACACCAGCGCATGGCCACAATCCAGGAAGACCCAAGCTACGACTCCCACCTGGGTGATCAGGCCCCGGTGGAGGAGTTTCCCATGCCCAGCTCCATCCCCCGCTCCTTCGAAGACCTGACGGAGAGTCGGGAGCAAGCCCTGCCTTTCAGAATGAACAGACACAGGCCCAGGAAAAGCAAGGAGACTGAGTGCTAAAAAAAAAAAGAAAAAAGTGTGTTGCTTTGCTGAAGAGTTGAGAGCTGAGCATCACAGTGGAGTGAGTGAGAGTGACAGTATGAGTGTTAGAAGTGAAACAGAATAAGCGCTGCTTGCATAAGTAATGTGTGGGATGATGGTTACATAATGCTCTTTTAATCTATAGTATTCAGAAACAGCCAAACTGAAGGCAGCAGGCATTGTGGACTCTGAAATTCCATATGGCGTTAAGAGTGTTTATTGCCAAGATGACTGTATCGTGGTTGCTGAGCTGCATTTTGGGATATGCACTATGCACACAGTTCATAGGAGATCTACATATATGTGAGCAGCTTTATTGTTAAAGGCTGTTGAAGCTATTTACAAAGCTTTTTAGCTAGAGAGGTATGAAGAACATCTGGAGAAGCATGTACAGTGGGCTGGGTATGGTTCATCTGTACTTTTGTTCCTGCATATACATAACTGCTGCAACTTTGGACCTCTTTGGATAACTATAGATACTGTTACAATTGAACTTTACAGAACATAATGAATACTAACTGACTGCTGGTTCGTTAGGGCAGTGTTATGATCTCCCAGTCTTGGCGAGTTCAGCGTTTCCCCTACATTGACGCGTGTGGTGCAGGTGTTAGCTGGAGCATTTATCTTATATTAGCCTGTAGCTGGAGCATGCAGAGCTCTACCTTTCAGGAGAGAACGTTGTATAGCAAGAGGTGTAACAATAGTTCCATACTTGTAATGGTGTTACACAGATGTTTGGGGTTCTTTCTCATATTCACCAGCAACATAAAACTTACCAGTATCTTTTTTTTCTTTTTATTAATCAATTCCAAGTTTTCTTTTCTGGTGCTCTTTTATGCCAAAGATTATCTTACACAATTTACTGACATTAGTTTTTTTCTTAAATAACTGATAGTAGTTTATATTTAAGAAGTGGCCTGTACGTGCTCGGCTTGCACTGTGTGTACAGTGGGCAGATAATTGGCCTTCTGACATAATTCGAAAATACCAGTAATTCAGTAACTATATTTGTGTGAAATGTTAATGTAATTTTTTTTACTGACATCCTGTATTCATTGTACCTTTGGGTATATCCAAAGTGCTTTCTCTTGTGCTGTTTTGTGGATACTTTTTGTTTACTCTGTATTCTGCCACATTCAATCACCTATAGTACAATAAGCACAAACGTGCATAAAAACCCAGATCTTTGGACTTAGTTACATTGCAATAAATTAGCATAAGGCCGCATCTTCCACTGTAGTTTAAAAGAAACTGATGCCCAGTATAAATGTGTTTTATGTTGGATTTTATATCGTTTCATTTGTATGCATGTTTTCTTTGTTAATATATCCTAATGGTGATTTAACTTGGTACTTAAAAATGGTCGGGTGACAAACACTGCTTTATACATTTAAGATTCTTGTTTTTCACCTTTCCTCTGGTGTTAAATTCTGTGAAAACCTTTAGATATTGAACTCCTTCAGTCAACAGCACTGCAATTGTTATACTACAATACTGACTGAAGTATTAAGAATGTGCACGTCGTAATATTTTTGATATTTGAATGAGTTCTTTCTTAATACAAATTTTATTTACACAGAATATTGGTTACTTTTGTGTGTTTATGATATTCAAGTGCAATTGGGTCTAGAGAAGTGTACTTTTTAATTAAGTCAAAAATATTGATCCAGAGAAATAACATCTCTACTTTGAACATATTAAAAATGAAAGAGACATATCTGACACTATTACATATGTATTCAATCTACATCTGCCCATTTTCCTTAATTTAGAAATTTAACCCTAGGCCCAGCATCCATTTCTTTAGAGGTGCACTCCTTTTGTCATAATTGCATTGCCTGGTCCTGTGACCCAGGCTGAGGGGCCCTGGTGCCGTCTATCTCCTGGAGTTCTCCTTCCAGCTCACATCACTGGGTTCATGGCATCATAGAGCCTCTGCACAGCCAACTCCACCATCTCTCTCAGAGACTCATCATCCGCACTGCCTTCCTCATACTGCACGGTCTGCATACAGGGGCAGAGAGCTCATTAAGAACACAAAACACACACCTGCCACTTTAGAGCCCTGATAATCCTTAACTTTAAATCCAACCCTATCCACATTTTAACTTATTTTCCACTGTCTTCACACCTGACTCATAAGTAAAAGGTGGGGTGGGAAATCTATCATAATCAGCCTTTATAGGAGTCAAAGGGGCTATATTTGGGTTCTAGTGCATCACACTCACCCTCGTCTCCAGGTTGATGTAGGCAGTCTTGCCATCCACTGTTATAGACAGATTGCTTTTATCCTTGAAGTCTACACACTCCTCACCAAACATGTCTCTGTAAAGTGGAGGATGATGTGTATGCAACCATAATTGCAGATCATTATTATTATTACTGCCTACTGTTAAACTTGTTACGTCAATCCAATGTTCTAAAACATCTGTGGGCTTCTTACTGGAACATGATCTGTAGTCTGTTCTGGAACACGTCTAGATCCACCTTCTCTTCTTTGGGCTGTATGACTAGAATAAAAAGATTGCTAGATGTAATTGATACACTCCATTTCACATGTCTGACATCTATGGCCCCCCCTCCACCAAGATAAACTTTTATTTTGTCTGCTAAAACCATGTTCTTACGTTTCTGAGCTTTTGGATTTGACTGCACCTCCAGGACCACTGTGGTGACTGCATCAGCATACATATCGTTCAGCGGGTTGGCGATCCACTGTTACAGCACAGGCACATGGACATTTCAGTTAACATTGATTTTCCTATGCAAACATCATCAGGGCACACAGCTGTGCTGCATGAGCCTTCTCTCACCTCCAGTATGACCATGTTGACATCATGAACCAATGTGATGCTGTTAAAGATCCTCAATGTAGTTTTCTCAGCTGCTTCTACCTCCTCTACGTGCCCTAAAACACACCCAACCATACACACACACCCGAGTTGGCAAGAAAAGCCATTTTAGAGTACTTTGCTAGGGTTTTCCTTGTATAAAGGGTTTATGGCACTAGAGTGTACACAGCTCCAGCACAAACACCCAAGTTAAGTCATGCCAAGACAATGCTTTTACGAAATACTGTCCAAAAAACAAACAACAAACACCATTGTATAGCAAATAGTGCTTATTACACCAGATATTGAGACAAATTCATAAAACCTGATAGTAACTGCCTCACAAAAATGTGATATGGTAGTTAATTCTTAAAGTTACCATGGTGATATCACACTAGTGTCAACTTACTGTTATGTTAAATCACTTGTGCCCAAAATGAAATCCTTGAGGTAAATGAGGTCTTATATATTGAAAATTCACACCAAATTGACTAACCAGGTCGTGAGGCCAGTGGTATGCTGAAAACTGTCAGTTACATAAAAATTTAACGCATTTGAAACCTTCACCAAGATGGCAATCTGCTTGGATGATGACTTATATTTGTTAATATCTGACTATATCTGTTTATAGTGTCTTCCTTATTACTTAAGTATACATTTCTTAAGGCAGATGTTTGTGGGATTCAAGTCAAGCAAGTCACCCATTTCTTTGGGTACTTCTACTATTGCACTCCAAAAAGACCAAAAATCTGACTTTTAATCAAATGCCAATTAACTAAACGTGTACACACTCAGAATTTGTTGATAAACCACAAGTGTGACCAAACAATGTTGATCATTCAATCCACGGTTTCTTACCAAGAAATATACCAGTGGACAGGTTCAGGTTGCAATTTTTTGTGGAGAAGCATTCTATTATGAATCGCTAATGTCATTTGCAAAGGAAGAATGAAGCATGAGGAAACATGTTACCATGGTGTTTTTTGCTGTTAACACACAGTGCATTTGTCAGTAGGTTTTCTGAATGTGGCCCAATTTTTACATTCCCCTCTCCCCATATTCTACTTCACACACACACGCAGGAAACGAACCTGCCAAATGGTGCAACTGGCTGTGCAGTAGGGTGAATGGTCCAGTGAAGGGAATGGCCTGAGACTGTTTCACTGTGCTCATAGCCAGGTCTGTGTAATCTACACAAGGAAAAGAAAACATATGAGCATGCACAATCCTCCTAATCTCTCTTGATTATGCTCTGACAGTACAGCAACTCACTGGAGAGGTCTGAGGGGGTCAGAATGTGGTAACTGAAGTTCCGTTTGACCAGGATCCCAGAAACCCTTTGGCCCTGCACACACTTCTTATCAGCTAGAGAGCCCATCACCTGGGTGATCACACACACACACACACACGGTAGAAAATTGGTAAGATACCATAAAAAATGAACCGGTGGAACCCAATGTTTATACTACAAAATATCACAGAGTTTAACACTGACCTAAACATACTGCATACATCAAAACAGAAGACCACAGCACACAGAAGGGAGGCGAGTTTTCACCTTAGCCAGTTTCTCTCCTCTGAAGTTGAGCGTGACAGCCTCAGTGTTGCGTGGGTTATGCACCTCGATATGGACCTCGTCATTGTCTTCATACTCTCTGATAAGAGCTGCCTTCAGACGGGCCATCTCATTCTGTTCCCCATGCACCAAGATCTGGACATCAGGCACATGATGAGGAACACATCTCTATTAATACTTAGCCTAAAGAGCAGCAGTGATCAGAAGGAAGGCAGATCTCGAAGGAGACAGCTCACAACGTGGGGGGGTTTGAGCGCGCGGATAAACTCGCTGGTCTGCTGGTAGTCAGTGTGGGCTGAGAAGGAGATGTAGTCCACAGACATCTTCAGCTGAAGCTTCTGGCCCGACATGGTGGTGATCTCCTCCGGCTCAGACATGATGTGCTGTATGCAGCGCAGACAACAGGGACACGAGGGGAATGGTCATCACCTGCCCTCTCATTTGACAAAATGCAGACTGAAGAGAGAGAATTGCAAGCTAAATACTTGAGTTAATGTGGGCAGGGAAAGGTCATTTCAGGTCTACACCTTAGCGAGGGTTCCCTCCACGCAGTAACCGGCGATGATAACACCATTCCTCTTGTCAGTGCACCAGCTTTCAAACAGCTCTCTGGAAAGACCACTCTGCATCATACCAGGCGATGCCATCACCACACTGGGGCCGATGTCATCAAAATGATCCATGCTCTGAAGGAGGTGACAAAAGGCAGGAATAAGTCATGGCACAAGTTCTGCCAAGTTACTGACAGTGACAAGCCTAAAAAAACCAAATGTCTGGATATGTACTGAATGACCGGACCCATTTAATCGCATTACATTAGTGGGAAATTTTAAACAACAGATAACTCCAGCGACTGTAGATTGAAATTTTGTTGCAATAATTAAAAGGCTTATTTAAAACAATTAATATGTGCTATCTACGTTACCTAAATAATTCACTAACCATCTTACACTAGAGATGAGCACAGATCTTGCCATAAAAATCAAATGACAAAACCTGCCACACTTCCAAACTATCTGAATGTCTAAATATTCCTGAAAAATTTTAAGTGCCTATGACAGATCGTCAGATGCACGAAACCGCTTCTGAAGGAGGTGAGAATATGGCCAGCAGGAGCCATCTCTGCTCTTCAGGACTGTTTTGAAGACATCATGGATCACATTCAAGGAGGCTGCTACTGATGGTGACACTGTTAACCTGGAGGAGTATACAGCACCAGTGATTTGCGACATTAACAAGTGCATTGATGATGTTACTGTCTCCAAGACCATCATTACACACCCCAACCAGAAGCCATGGATGACTGCTGAGGTGAGGCATGCTATTGAGGACCTGTGACTCAGCCTTCAGAGCAGGCGACAAAGAGGCTCTTAGAAAAGTGAGAGCCAAACTGTCACAGGCGATCAGGGAGGCAAAGCGTGCACACGCACAGAAGATCCACAGACGCTTCAAAGACACCGGTGACATACGGCACATGTGGGAGGGCATTCAGGCCGTTACAAACTACAGGAAAACATCACCTTCCTGTGATAGTGATGCCTCCCTTCCAGACGCACTGAATGGCTTCTTTGCACAGTTTGAAGCACAGAACAATGTTGCAGCGGAAAAGTCCATCCCTCCGCAAAATGACCAGGTGCTGTGCTCGACTGTGGCTGAGGTGAGGCGAATTCTGTATGGACTTAACCCACGGAAAGCTGCTGGACCAGACAACATTCCTGGTCATGTGCTCAGAGAATGTGCTGACCAGCTTGCAGATGTCCTGACAGACATCTTCAATATCTCTCTGAGATGCACCGTTATCCCGATATGCTTCAAGAGTACTACCATCATCCCCGTGCCAAAGAAGTACACGGTGTCATGTCTCAATGACTACCTTCCTGTCGCACTCACAAGCATTATCATGAAGTGCTTCGAGAGACTCGTCATGAGACACGTCAGGACCCAGCTTTCCTCTTCTCTGGACCCCCTCCAGTTCACGTACCGCTCTACCAGATGATGCCATCTCTACCACACTTCACCTGGCACTCACACATCTGCATAAAAACAGCACCTACGTAAGAATGCTGTTCATAGACTTTAGTTCAGAAATCAACACCATCATTCCTCAGCACCTGATTGGAAAGTTGAGCTTACTGGGCTTGAACATCTCCCTCTGCAACTGGACCCTGGATTTCTTGACTGGTAGACCTCAGTCAGTCCGGATGGGGAGCAGCACTTCCAACACCACCACACTGAGTACTGGTGCTCCCCAGGGCAGTGTACTCAGCCCTCTGCTGTTCACATTGCTAACTCATGACTGTGCAGCAATGCACAGTTCGAATTACATCAAATTTGCTGATGACATGACTGTGGTGGGTCTCATCAGTGAGGACGAGTCAGCATACAGAGAGGAGGTGCGAGAACTGGTGTGCTGGTGCAAGGTTAACAACCTGCATCTGAATGTTGACAAAACAAAAGAGATGTTGACTTCAGGAGAGCATGGAGAGATCACTCCCCACTTACCGCCTCCCCACTTATCAATGGCTCCTCAGTGGAGACCGTCAAGAACACCAAGTTCCTTGGTGTTCACTAAATGGAAAACCTTACCTGGACCCTGAACACCAGTTCCATTACCAAGAAAGCCCAGCAACATCTCTACTTCCTTCAGAAGCTGAGAAAAGCCCATCACCCATCACCCATCCTCACTACCTTCTACAGATGTACTGTAGAGAGCATCCTGAGCAGCTGCATCACTACCTGGTTTGGGAACTGCACCGTCTTTAACCGCAAGACCCTTTAGAGAATAGCGTGAACAGCTGAGAAGATCATTGGGGTCTCTCTTCCCTCTTTCACGGACAGCTACACAATACTTTGCATCCGCAAAGCCACCAGCATTGTGGAATACCCCACACACCCCTCACACAAATTGTTCACCCTTTTGCCATCTGGAAAAAGGTACCACAGCATTCGGTCCCTCACTTCTAGACTGTGCAACAGCTTCTTCCCAGAAGCCATCAGACTCCTGAACTTTGGCTAATTCCGATTCCAAACAAATGGACACTTCTATACACACACATACACACATGCTTATACACATTCATGCACGTACACGTACACACACAAACACACACACACACACACACATATATCCATCCATATACACACACACATTTTTTGTATCGGACAAATTGTTGAAGTCAAACTTCACACACACATAATACACACTCCTTTTGCACATTCTTCCTCCTTGCTGCTAGAATACTGTACTAAATCAGTACTGTATTCTGAACTGTTTCTGGCTGCTACTGGTGACTGCTATGTTCAGTATAGCATGTCACTGACTTCTATGCACAAACCTGCTTTACATATTTCCAGTACTGTACTGGTCAAAATAATGTGCCGTCTGTTCACTGTGTATTGGTCCTGTCTTGTATTTATTGTATGGTATTATTGCACTCTATTGTATTGATTGCACTCGTGTAGCGTGTTGTCTGTTGTACTTGTTTTGTTGCACCATGGTCCTGGAGAAATATTGTTTCATTTTGCTGTATATTTGTATATAGCTGAAATGACAATAAAGCCTTTTGAACTTGAACTTTGACATGTCTGTGAGTTCAGTGCAAGCCTTAAGGCTCGTACAAAGGATTTTAAGAAAAAACTCTCTCTTCTGGTCTATTTTGACTATAAGAAGCGATATATTTAACAACATATTTAACAATTAGCAGAAGCACATTAGGGCTCAAGTTAGCCTAACAGCGGTGCTTCCAGCTTGCAGTGTCCACCTTGAGATTGCTGATGTGCTTGAAGACAAAGGGGTTGTTGATGTTGATGGCTTTTCGGATCTTGTCGTTCATGGCATTGACGTAGGTCTGGTACACTGCCATGCACTTCTTGGCCAGGGACGAGGCATAGTAGATAGGAATGTCATGGAGCTCTGGATGATTCTGCCAGTACTCATCTGAAAAGAGGCCAGAGGCGCCATCAGTGTCACTTGGAGTTCTTCCGTACAACATGACACAACACCCTCCACTATTCCAGAGCCTTTACCCAGAATAAGCAGCAGCTCCTGGGCTCGACCCAAGGCGAAGACAGGGATGAGGCAGCGGCCTTCCCGGTTCACTATGTCATGGACTGTGTTACAAAAGCGTGCTTCTCTCTCCTCTCGCTTCTCATGGATGTGAGTGCCATATGTAGACTCCTGTGAACAGGAAGCGGTGAGATTGTGTTATACTGTGCTCTGAGTGAAAATTTACCAAAATTGGGAAGGATTAACTATGTCTAGTATGACATACCATAAAGGTAACTGTTTGATCCTTACAACATGAAGCTACATAATCAAGGGACTATTACTCACAGTGATGAGGATGTCTGGTTTAACACTGGGAATCTCTGCTGCCATCAGATGTCTGTCTTCTTGACGAGAGAAATCTCCCGTATAAAGAATCTATTTAAAAAAAAGTAGACACTGAGGAAGTTAGGTCCATCATAACATGGTGTGTGGGTATGAATAAATAAATTAACTCTCTTCACCCACCTTCACACCGGCAATTTCAATCATGAACATGGCTGCCCCCAAGACATGGCCAGCATGGTAGCACCAGAATTTAATGCCAGCCACCTCTTTCACCTCATGGAAGTTAATTGTCTCAATCTTATCCATGCTCTCCTCTAGGTCTGTCTCTGTGTACAGCATGTCATCTGCTGAGATATTACTTCAGACACAGACAGGAACGGAACATAAAAGATTGCCATTATAATTTATCACTCACAGAAACCTTGAATTCTGAATGTTTTATTCATGTAAAAGAAAAGAATGTGGTTCCTATCTACCTCACTTTGACGTAGTCTGAAAGCAGCCACCGGTAGATGGCTTTGGTTGCATGGGTCATAAAGGTCCTCCCTTTAAAACTTGTTTTCTGTAAAAACCATGGCAACGCCCCACAGTGATCCAGGTGAAAACTAAGCGTGGAAGAAAAACAACGATATTGAAACATAGTTCAAGTTGAAATACATCTATAAAACTGCAACACTTAGCTATAAATCAAACCGAACAGAACTCACTGGCTGATGAGGAGTAGATCGATCTCAGCAGGGTCAATCAAATCAATGTAAGGCAGTGCATCCATTCCTTCTAGACCAGGGTGGATGCCACAATCCAGCTGTTAAGACAAAAATTATAGCTAAGGCGCTGTTTAACATTTTCATAAACCAAAGGTTCAAGCCAAAAGAAACGTACCATAATTTTACGTCCCTTGAATTCCAAGATGATGCATGATCGTCCCACCTCTTGGCCGGCACCACTGTCATTGATCCGAATGAAGTAGAAGAAAATAAAGCATAAATACGGACACTCGTAGCAATAACTTTGAAGACATATTCACAGCTAATTACTGGTTTAATTAATCATTGCCTCCTCATTTAAGTTATTTTATGTAATCTAACAAGGCCAGTCACGGGTAGGTTCATTTTGTAAGAACTACTTTATCAATACACTGGCACGAAACAGATGGCATAACTGGCACAACCTACTAGCTAACCCTACCTAGCTAGTACTAATAATCAGCTGACTAACACTAGCCAACTAGCTAGATAACTAGCAAACATTTAGCGGGGACACTAGCAAGCTAGTTAGCCGTCAGCCTAGCCTGCTAACTATAATGTATGAGTTTGAATGAACGCACAGAGGTCTTATGAGTAGCTGATCACTTTCCTCAGCGGGCACCGGGACATCTGATTTACGCTTTGTAGCCATATTTACAGAAGGCTTTTAAAGAAAATTTCACTAGTTAGCCAGCGGTTAACTAACTAATGCATTTCCAGCAAACTGTTTCGCTAATATTAAAAAAAAGACAACGCGTCTGCTTTCACTTGTGGTGTGAATATCGTCTACAACAACAACAACATCCGATATTGAGCTGCTAAAGTTCAAAATAAAGGTCTGACCTTTACTGCAAACGTAGTTTGAATTTATTACTGTAGCGTGATAAAACAATTTTTAAAAATACGTTAAATGTAATTAGGGAAAGAATACATTTATATAATGTTGGATTCAGTGGAACGGTCTTTACCGGCCATTTTGCCAATTTAAAATATAGGCTATATAATTTAGAATTGCTGTGTATTATAAATGATTGTTGTTTTGTATTTTTATAAATAGCAGACTGCTATTTATAATTTTTATAAATTGCAGCTTTAATTTCCTGGCTTGAAACAATAAACAGTAAAGTACATTAAGTGGCCGCTCCCTTTATTTTTACAGTTAACAGTTCTAATTGGGCCAGCTTTCTTCAGTGTGCTTCGCTATTGGCTAACTACTTTGTCTGGCCAAGTCTATCAGTAGCGCAGAGGTTACCAAGTCAAAAAGCACCAGGTAGAACCACCACCGGGTGGTGTCTAGGGGTGAGCGGACAGAATTAAAAGGGAGAAGCCATGGACAGATATAATGTTGCGTCTATCCGTTTCGGTCGTTATGGAGTATTGTAACGTTTTCTTAGAAGCTGTTGTTACTCATTGCATGTGATCTTTATTTATTTCTGTTAATCAGATGGAACTACTTTAACACTGAAGTAGATTACTCCAGTGTTAAACGGGAATAAACAACGAAATCTGAACTAATAGTCACTTCGTTCTCTAGTTATAGTTTTCCGTTTCGGCAAAACTTAATTTTATTTTGATTAAGACTGAAGAAAGACAATAGTCATGCCAGACCAATTAACAGTGTCTGAGTTTATGGACATAACCTTTGAGGACTATAAAGCGCCAACAACTTCGATTTTTACCACCCGAATGACTCACTGTCGGAACACAGTGGCCGCGTTGGAAGAGGTGAGTGAATAATTATTTTGTGAAGCGAAGCGTACAAAAACATTTACACGTACAAAAGTGCAGTAAGGAACTTTATTTTCTACACAAGTCTTCCGATTATTAAGATACCTATAAGATATTTAGCGTTTAACCACGTTGTTTGCTAATGTTTAGATTCTTTGACGAAAGAGGAAAGCAAAATTACTTCCTTCTTTTGGAATCAAAGGTTTTCCAATTCGAGTTTTGTAGTTGGAGGTGAACCTCGCCCATAATGTTCTAGGCATTCGCACGAGTCGTTCACTAGACTGTTGGTCTGTATTAAAGTATTCTGGAAAAGATGACTTGGTCCATGATTAAGGCCCGGACTTGTTACAGTCTACAATAAATGTGTGATTCACAGTGGTAGTTAATGTATTCTAGTCTAAATTCTGTTATTATTATTTCTGTTATTCTGCTCTAAATTCTGGCCTATTCTGAACATAGAAGAATCAAACTGTAATAAGAGAAGCTGTAGTGGAACTTCTGAAAACAGTGCACAATTGAAAAGCATTTGTGTTCATCACAGCCTTCGGAAGATAAAACCAACTGCCAAATAAAGGATCAGTAAGATATAGCTGACTACTAAATAAAGGATCCATAACTATGGTGGAATCACATAAATAGAACTGGAAAAACTTTTTTTCTGTAATTGAAATGTATCACTGTTTTATATACGCCATAATTATGTCATTTTCCTTTATGTGTCAGAAGAAACTGAAAGCTGTCCCCTGTGTCAAATTTCCACATCTTACATTTTAAATAATAGTGAATTAAATTCTTTTGTTAGTGAGAGACAATCCCAGTCATGCTTTTGCACCTGGAGACTTATGTGGCCTTTGAACTCATTCCCCTGTGGTACATGATCTTGGGTGTGAACTGCAAGGGCCTTATAAGTATGAAACAAAGATTTGGAGGCAAAGTCATAAATATTACATATTCTAGTTGCTTAGAGAGCATGAAGATGACCAAGCAGCAAATGTCTTTTGTTTTGTGAACATTACAAGACCAGTCCCTCCCTCATTGAGACCTGGGGCGGGGGGTTTCCTCAACTGACCAACACTACCAGCCACAGGATGCTACGTAGGTCTGAACTGACTGCAGTTCTACATAGCATCCCATGGCTGGTAGTTTTGGTCAATGGCTTTAGGCTAGTAACAAGGAAGTGACCTTCCCTCATGGCTCACAGCAGATAAGAGAGTCTGCTTCTGGGTGCTACTTGGTGCTGGCTACCCTGCAGGAGAGGAGGCTGATAGTGAGTTGCATGTATCACATGCAAAGACCTATTGTGGTATTGTTGTAGATTGTTGGGGGGTGGGGTGGTTGAGTATTGAGTGTTCATCTCATCATTCACTCTATGAAAACATTAAAGTTGTTTTGGTACATTAACTGGTGAATCCCTTAAGATATACAACTAAGGACAGACACACTCACACATACACACACATAGAGTAAAGATTGTTGTTCATTCTAATTAATGGGCAACACTCCCCTTTCCAGTTGTTCCACAAGTGCCCTGCTTAAACCTTCCTTTAATAGAAACTCGGTGCACTGTGCTTGTGCTTTCTTTCATGTTCTTGATTGTTCTGAAATGTGTCCCCTGAAGGGTCTGGTACTTCAGGGACCTGTTTACACCTGCCCATTCTATTTCTTATTTATTCTTTCCCTTTCCATTTAGTTACATTAATCATTTAATCAACTACAATGGATTTAAGATGCAGATTTGATGTCCAGATTTGAATACCACTGTCTTAGGGCATGTGTGCAGGCGCATTGACCCACAAGTCCTGAGTCTCATTAGCACTGGAAGAGTCATCTGCGAGAAGCCCCTCGACCGTGTTTACTCTGACTGCCGAGGACACAGTGCAGATAAATGTCTGGTCTAGTGGGTTTGCCTTGGTGGTTCCTGTGTAAACAGTGTCTGTGAGCTGTTGGTCTGCTCCTTACTCCTTCATTCACTCAGAGGTGAATTCACCAAGTGTGACTCACTCAGAGAGTTCAGGGCATTGAGGTGCAAAAGCATTTATGTGCTGATGAAGGACAAGTATTAGAACTCTGCAAATGAATTTAGATATTTCAGCCGGTTACTTATTCGTCTGTGTCATTAACGTGTTATTTAATCTACCATAATGCTTATGAGGCAGTATGGTAGCATTATAAAGCATTACAAAGTATTATAATGTATTAGAGGTTGCTAGTAGGCTTTACAGTGTGGTTACTGTTATTTTTTTTCCATGTTGTTTTATTGTTGCATGTTTCAAAATTATTCAAGACTGCTGATAACCACTCCCAATGACTAATGTACTCAATATTTAAAGACTGGGATTATAAGTCAGAGCCAAATGAATTGAGAAACCTTCCTGTCTCATTCTCTTGTTCAGTATCCCTCGTTTAAAAATCATTCATTATTTTGCAGGCTCTAGATGCAGACCGCAGTGTTCTGAGTAAAATGAAGAAGTCAGTCAAGGCCATACACAGCTCTGGTACCAGTGAGTATGCCAAGTGCTCATGTCAGCCTGAGTCAAGCTGTTCTTATAGCTACTCTTCACACAGGCTTCACACCACACATCTGGCATTTTTAGGCTTGCCACAGTAGCTCAGCTTAGATCAAAACCACCAGAGTAGCAATGGCACCTTTTTTTTAAGCACCCTAACCAAAAACGTTTTTGCCAAGCTTTACCAGACAATGGGGGGAAAAAACTCAGGCTACCTAAGAAAGAAAGGATAAAGTAATAAGATCTCTACAAAATTTGATGTGAGTTTTGTTTCACATTCCTTTCATTCCACCCACCAGTGACTTGTCTTAGCAAGCCTCTCTCCCTCTTTATATCTCTCCCTTTCTCCCCCTCCCTTTCTTTCAGTCTTTTTCTCTCTCTTTCCCTCCCCCCATCTCATCAGCACAAGCTCTTCTTAATTGCGCACTGATGTGCTGAAACCCTTCACGTTGCTTCATGCCAGTGCATGAGCATGTTTGTCAGAGCTGTGAAAGTATTCTGCAGCCCTGAATAAGGCAGCAGTGTCTGTTGGTGCATTAACAGAGAGCAGCATGGTCGTAAGGCCCAGGCTCCATATGAATGAGCAGAGGGCAAACTTCTGCAAGCTGCAAAGCATGGGAAAGATCCAAAAGAAAATGATCGGTTGGCTTTCACTGTGAGAAATATTCTGATTGAGTGAGAAAGTATTTCACTTCGTGTATTTCACTTCCCATGATTTCAGCAGTTCATTGTTCCTCCTAAAGTTCATTTTTCACCTCCATGGGTTCATAAGAGAAAACGTTGTACATGACAAACGTGCAGAGTGAAAAAACTTGTTAGAGAAGGAGATTATTTTAACCTTAGTCAGAGACCATAAGTGTGATATGTAATCTTTCATGTTTTGCTTGAAAACCACATGTATACTTTGAATACTGCTCAATATCAGATCAGTTTATTGGGTGCCTGCCCATGTGGCATTTAACGACATAAGAACAGACACTGACCTCATTCCACTATCAGTCCAATCACTATAGAAAAGAGCCCTTTAGCAAGTTCAAGGGTTGCTGTCAGTTTTCTATACTCTCTACCCGTCTCCACCATTTCCCTACACACCTAAAACACTGCTTTGTTTTCTGTTGATTACAGTTTGTAGTTTTGTAATGCATATATATAATCTGATGCTTTACTAGCCCAGTGCTCTCTGACAGTGAGGTCTTCATGTTAAAGGCACAGATTGGTGCGGATCTGATCTGTGACTGTGTATGTGGATTTCCCCAGCTCACGTGGAAAATAAGGAGCAGTACATCCAGACTCTGGAGAAGTTTGATGAATCCTGTGTGTACAAAGATGATCCAGACGTGTGCACTGCCTTCTTAAAGTTTTCAGTCTTTACAAAAGAGCTCACAGCTCTCTTCAAGAACCTAGTGAGTCTCTCTTTCCCTGTCTCTCTCTGGTTTGCTTGTTCTTCCTCCTATCACTGCACTATTTATTCACCCTTCCTGAGTCTTGGTGCTGTGGGATCCAGAGTGCTCACTCAGCTACTTTGCCATTCAAGGCCAGTGTGAGCTGTGTCTCTTTTTTTGTAGCAGTTATTCACTGTAGCTACCTCTGTTCTTCGTTCTCACACACACCCAAAGATATCCGCATTTTACTGGGTGGTTTCTGTTGCTGTCTCCCAGTTTCAGTCTGTTTATCTGATGATGGTGGACTGCTGGAGTGACTTGCATGCTCCAGAGCAGTTTTTAATGTAAGCCAAGAACTTCTGCAGAAGTAGACCGTTTGTCATGCTATACTCGATCTGCCTGTTTTGCTTTGTTCACAGCTGCAGAATATGAACAACATTATTACGTTCCCTTTAGACAATCTGCTGAAAGGAGACCTAAAAGGAGTAAAAGGGGTATGATACCTGAATCACCTGTATTAACACAACAATAATACACCCATTTAAAATACAGCCTGAAGTATATTAAATATGGATTCACAGCACAAAAACCTTGTCTGTTGGCCTCTGCCATATATTGTGTAATCATGGGTTGGGGTATGGATATGGCATTGTGGTGGTTGACCATGTGTGTTCTGTGTGGATGCACCCTACAGAAGCTTTATCCTCTGGGCCTGTACCTGGCCATCCACTGGTCATATGTTAGCTGACATGGCAATGTTTATACATTTAATAAAATAGAAAATACTAGTTAAATTATATATCAATGATTAAAAAGTGGTGATAACAGTAAAGAAAATTATTTTTTATTAGTAAAAGTAAAAGTTTACCCTGAGATGTGAAGCTAGAATACTCTTTTGTTGTGTTCCTAGGATCTAAAAAAGCCTTTTGATAAAGCCTGGAAGGACTATGAAACCAAAGTGTAAGCACTACATACACTCTTTACTCTCTCTCACACACACACACACACACACACACACACACACACACACACACACACACTCTGTTTACATACTAAATCTCTGCAGGCTGGAAGCCCTCAGGTGAATGCCAGCTAAGTTCAGGTTAACAACTGCTCAGTTCAGGTGAATGCAGGTTATGTTCAGGTTATGGCCCAGTGATCACAACCATGATAAACACTGTGTTTAGTATTATGTGCTCAGCAGAGGAGAGTTCCGCAGCTTACCAGGTTTCACTGGGAATTAATAAGCAATGAGGGTGCCCTGCTTGTGCTGAAGGAGAACAAAGTAAGTGGCATTCAGCTTCAGCTTTACAGTCGTATGTCACAAGAGCATCGCAACATCTCACTCCCAGCCCAAGGCCTTGGTGGCAAAACGCAATAGCCAGTCTGTTTTAGCTCAAAGCGTTGGAGCTGTTAGGATAAGATAAGCATGTCAGAGAAAAAATGGTACATTAGAAGGAGACAGCACATGGCCTATCTAGGAATTGTACTCTGCAAGCAAGCCCAACACAAGTCTTGCGCCATTAACGTGCCAGCATACCCCTGTGTCATCACTGCAGTAGTAAGATCGAGAAGGAGAAGCGAGAACACGCCAAACAACATGGCATGATCCGGACAGAGATCAGCGGGGGAGAGATTGCGGAGGAGATGGAGAAAGAAAGACGCATCTTTCAGTTCCAGATGTGTGAGGTGAGTGGAGCACTCTGGCCTTCTAGCCAGCTATGGCCACAATTGATCAGCAGTCTTCTCATTTCTTTTGTTCTGGGGTCTGTTCTGTTTTTCAGTATCTCATCAAGGTAAATGAAATCAAAATCAAGAAGGGAGTCGACTTGCTGCAGAACCTTATCAAATATTTTCATGCTCAATGCAAGTACGTTTTTCTAGATTTTTTTCAAAATATAAGAACAGGGTTTTTGTTTTTGCTTTTTTTGAGGATGTACTCCATAGAAAAGATTTGTAATTTTCCTTTTGTAATCAGTTTCTTCCAGGATGGAGTAAAAATTGTGGAGTGTCTCAAACCTGCCATGGAAAAACTGTCCACAGAGCTCACAGTAGTAAGATACCTTTACCTATTGCTAAGGGAGTAAATCTGAGATCTCACAACTGCTTGATTTGTTTATGATTCTTTATGTAATGACTCTATGAACCAAGAAACTCACATTTTACTATGATTTGGTTCAGTTTTAAAACATTTCAAGAAAACACAAATCTGATTGAGGGATCCATTTACACAGTAGTGGAATATAAATAATAGATACAGTGCTCAAAATGCTTCATTCTTTATTTATTGTATTTTTAAATTTAGTCCTAGAATATCCTAAGAATTTTGTTTTAGCCAAAAAATAGTTAATACTTTATTGAATATTATTATAAACAATTATAATAATTGAATGTGATTTGTCATGACTCATAAACACATTTCTACACCTCTATTACATGCTATTACATGCTATTACATCATCAGGCGTTACACCATCAGGCATTTCTAGCTCTTTTTCTTGCTGTATGCCAGATTAAACAGACACAGGATGGAGAAAGAAAGCAGCTGACGCAGCTCCGAGACATTATAAAGTCCTCCTTACAAACAGAACACAAAGAGGTGAGACATTATAAAGACCTCCTTACAAACAGAACAGAAAGATGTGAACTGCATACCTTTACATAGCGCACAGAAACGTAAAACAGATATTGCTGTATTTTTCAAAGCAATGCTCATAGACATTCTACTTGGCCAGGTGTGGTAGGTAAAGCGTTTTCAGGCTTTACACCTGTAGATTTTCTGTATTATATAAGTATTGGATTTCTTTCCAGAAAAATATCACAATGTAAAAGCATCACAGAATCTTCAGCCACAGAACAAAAGGAAAGCTGAAATTTCTGTTACAGGAACATCAGCCATATTTTGGAATCCATAGTCATGTGAACTGAGTAATTTTAATTTTTCTTGTTAATCCCTTCCACAATAGACGGCCATTTAATTGCAGAATAATGAATGGTTCAACTCGTATCAAGACTGGAAATGAAGTGAGAACAATGTTTTGGAAAGTTGTGTATTATTGTGTAGGATATTGTCAATATGATATCATTGGCTTTGACAGGACTCTCAGGCCAAACAGAACACTGGTTACAGTCTACACCAACTGCAGGGTAATAAGGCCTTTGGCACAGAACGCTCCGGAATGCTCTCCAAACGCAGTGAAGGGTGAAGGAAATGCCTCATGTGAAACATATTACAGTAACAACCTGTAGTGAACATTACATGGCCATTCTCTTTAAATCCTCTATTGACTTTGTACTAAAGTGCTATTTTGTATATATCATATATATTATATGCTATTTTAATGTTCTTGTACATTGAAGATGGTGGAATTGCCAGTTTAATTTTTTATATTGTCTTATAATCTTTGCATGTGAACATGATGTAAATTGCATCCTCTTGCTTCAAGTCTAGTGGCTTTTTAGACTGAGTGGTCGTGGTTGTATACCAGGGCTGAATCATGAAGTCTCCTGTCGCTGGGTTATTTTCAGGCTGAGGAAAGTGTGGCAGAAGAGGAAGTGTTCAGTGAAGAATGGACTTCTGACCATTTCCCATGGCACGGCAAGTAACAGTTGGATCTAGTATCGATCCAGCAACCCACCGTGTAACTGTACACCAAATTCACTAATGTGACGCTCCCTTTAAGATCCTTAGTTTGTGTAGGGTCACTGTGTAATTTTTAAATTTGAACAAATGGAATTGAGAGTAAGCAGACACAGGAGATGGGATGGAGGAACAGAGAGAGAAGTACAGTAGGTCAGTGAGAAGTATGCAAAAGGGAAAACTGAGTAAGCTCTGGCTATGTCTGAGCTACTTGCAGCCCCACAGCAGACTCCAGCAAGACAAACCTACTTGGGGTTCTGCCTCTGCACCTGCAGCAGCAAAAATTAGATTTTTTTTTCAAGTAGCCTTTTTTGTAGACTTAATGATTTAGCACATAAATGAGTCATGGGTGTTGTGCTGCCCTTTACAGGCAAATGCACCACCGGCCAAACTGAACCTGTTAACCTGCCAAGTAAAGTGCAACCCAGAGGAGAAGAAGAGTTTTGATCTCATCTCTCGTGAGTCTTGGCAGAAGCACCCTACACTTTGACTATGTCAGCGCCACAAGTCTTTAATTCACAGCCCTTTTCCAGTTCCTTGCTCATCATTTTCTCTTTTCTGCCACTTTGGAACAGATGACAGAACATATCACTTCCAAGCAGAAGACGAGGCCGAATGTCAAATGTGAGTTCGGCGTGTCGCGAGGGTGCACGTGTGTGACGAGACGGAGAGACAGTAGGACCTGTAAGGTTAAACTGCAGTTACCTGCTTCCTCCATTCCTCCCTGCTGCAGATGGGTGTCCGTGCTTCAGAACAGCAAGGAAGAGGCCTTGAACAATGCCTTCAAGGGTGAGCAGGACGAGGGCGAGAACAACATTGTACAGGAGCTGACCAAGGCTATCGTGGGTGAGGTGAAGAGGATGAGCGGCAACGACGTGTGCTGCGACTGCGGAGCCCCCAGTGAGTGCTCCACCCTCTCCACCTACAGATCCACCTCTCGGTCACACGTGGTTCACGGCAGTTGTGCTGGCTCCTACAATATCGCTTTCTCAACCCGTGTTCTAGACAACACACTGGTAGAACTCGGTTGGCTTTGTCAAGAACAGAGTCATGGTTATGTGTAATGAGAATACATGCAGAGCTTCCTGGTTGAGATACAGTTCAGCATTGTATCTGTTTCTGTAGCTTTATGTTGCTTTGATCAAACGTGTCTGCTAAAAGTAGTTGGAAGTGTAATTGACAGAAGGCAAGAGTTAAAATGTTTGTCTCATGTCTGTTATCTCCGCAGATCCGACATGGCTCTCCACTAACCTGGGTGTTCTGATTTGCATTGAATGCTCTGGCATCCATCGGGAAATGGGTGTGCACTACTCCAGAATACAGTCTCTCACCCTAGATGTGCTGGGTACATCAGAACTCTTGGTAAGTCCTGGTCTGTTGCCAGCTGGGGCAGTAGAGGCTCTGTATAAAGGGCTGAGGTGTATGACTACAGTGAATCTCCCGGCAGTTGGCCAGGAACGTGGGGAACGCAGGCTTCAATGACATCATGGAGGTGAACCTCTCAGGGGAGGGGATATCCAAACCCAGCCCCTCTAGTGACATGTGAGTGACCAATCACATTCTCACTCTCACCATGCTAAAAGAACATAAGCCACATGCTCCTCTTTTCTGACCACAACGGTTCAGTTGTCAGAAGCCTTCAGTCTGAAAAAAGCATTAGATGAATGTAGTTTAAGGTATTAGGCATTAGACTTTGGACTGATCTGCTTTACACGTAGCACGCTTACAGGTTGATTGCTGTGTCACTGCTGCTGTCTATCAGGCAGAGTCGGAAGGACTTCATCATAGCCAAGTACACGGAGAAGCGCTTCGCCCAGCGGCGGCGGGTTGACGGCACTGCACGCCTGCGCGGTCTGTACGAGGCAGTGAAGAACCGCGACATCTTCTCCCTCCTGCAGGTCTATGCCGATGGAGTGGACCTCACAGAGACCTACCCCATGCCCAACGAGCATGTGAGTTAGAACCCTCACTAACCTCTAATGCAGAGCTGCTGAAGAACAGCCTGGCTCACAGGCCCTTGGGAAACAGGAATGACGAAAGCTCTGCAGTTCTCTGGGTTCTGTTTTAATCCCATGAATACCTTGTGGTAATCTATGTTACCTTGTTGTACTGAATGACCAGATACCTGAAATGTTTCCCTCATTATTTAGTCATTTTTGGAGGTACACTGTGCTCACTGTGTATTACTGGTCGACTGGTTCTCCTTGTACAGGAGCCGGGTGAGACAGCGTTGCACCTGGCCGTGCGTGTTGTGGACAGAAACTCCCTCCATATTGTAGACTTCCTTGTGCAGAACAGGTAAGGCAGCGTTTCACAGGTGTCGCTGGATTAATTAAAAATAGAAGAAGAGATGTCATTGTGGTTAATTTGTCATTCCACAAGGATTATGTGTGTGTGTGTGTGTGTGTGTGTGTGTGTGTGTGTGTGTGTGTGTAGTGGGAATCTGGACAAGCAAACAGTGAAAGGCAGCACAGCACTACACTACTGCTGCCTCACAGGCAACAGTGAATGCCTGAAACTCCTGCTGCGGAGCAAAGCTTCTGTCATCATCCGTAAGAACCACACCCATGCCAGCACATCACTATAAACTGGAGTGTGCAGAGCAGTAAATAACACCATCACTTTACACTGCCTTCATCTACTGTATGTTCCTCATATGTCACCGGTCAACATTCAGCCAATGAAGTGGGAGAGACTCCTCTGGACTTGGCCAGGCGGCTGAGACACACACAGTGTGAAGAGATGGTGGGTGCATCTTTAATTTATGCAAATTGTAAAACCATAAATAAATTAGCTGATAATAATAATAATAATAATAATAATAATAATAATTTATATGGCACTTTCTTAAACAGTTTACAAAGTGTTTTACAGAAAAGTCAAAGTTAAGAGAAATAAAATAATTTAAGAATATAGAATAATTAAAAAAGTTAAAGGGATGAATAATATAAAACAAAATAAATAAAATGCTTTATAATTAATTCTATTAATTCTATTTTAAAACAATACATTCCTTGAGACAATACTGCTGAGATATAGGGGCAGAACACCATGAAAACACTTAGTTTGTACATATTTATATTTACAAACCATATAGCTATTTTCATGCTTACTAATGTTTTAAAAATCACAGCCACTCAGTTTGCTGTGTGTGTCTTCTAAGAATCTTTAATTTAATCTTTAATTACACAAGCTGTATGTGGGTGGGAGCTGTTGTCTAAGCCACGCCCATTCCTGTCTGACTCCTCCTCTTTCCACCACCCATGACAGCTAACCCAAGCGCAGACGGGCAAGTTTAATGTCCACGTGCATGTGGAGTACGAGTGGTGCCTGCACAACGAAGACCTGGATGAGAGCGACGACGAGATGGAGGACAAAGTGAGTGCGCTGCCCTGATGCCACGCAAACACTCACAGAGTAGCCATGTCACCGGAGCCATAACGCTTCAGCAAGCGAAAGTCCCGCCGTGATTTGGTATTATTTGGTTGCCTTTGCTAATTAATTCTGCCTGCCGGCAATATGCCAATTAGCAAAGCACGGGGGATTTTTTTTTTTTACATTCTAATCCTGAACTATACATAAGGATCATTTAAGGTTTCAGTAGATGCTGCGGGGCACGTGGTTGGGAGTGGGTTATGGAACTGAATGTGTTTGAATACATTTCAACGTGTTTGAATATGTCTTGCTCGCTCCTCGGCGAAGCCCATTCCCCAGAAACGTGAGGAGCGGCCCGTGAGCTGCTTCGTGCCAGGCAGTGCCACCATGCAGCCCAACATAGCCGCCCTGGCGCGCGACGTGGTCAGTGTGGTGCGGGACAAGCAGAGGGGCTTCATCCCCAGCATGCTGTGCAACGAGACGTATGGCACCTTGCTGGACCTCAGCCCCCCACCCTCCAACCTGCTGGGCTTCCCCCTGCCCCAGCTGCCCCCCCGCAACCCGCCTGCGGGTAAGCACCGTCCTGCCCCCGCTCTGCTCCACCTCTGTAAGCCTGCAGATATTCAGCTACTGTCGATTTTCAGGTACTGCTGGGTGGATGTCGATGGAGGCCGCAGGGCGGCAGAGATCTTCATCGGACCCCCCCAACCCCAGCAGTCCTGACAGCAACACCTATGGTAAGAGTCTGGCCTTGGTCATCTCAAACATTAGCTTATACTGTTAATGTTTAGGGTATTCAGTGCAACAGCTCCACATCATCCCATGCCCTTTAATGAGCTGTTAGCTATTGCTTGTTTCGGCTGGGTGATCTGCAGTGTTTTGCAGTCCACCAATAGCCCCGCCCTGCACATTTTAGTGGCTTCTCTGCTCGCAGTACACCTGCGTCAACACTGAGCCCACAGTGAGTTTTAAATGGGTTAGAACAAGGACAAGTCCAGAATGTGTGGTGCAGGTGTGCTTCAAGACCTAGGCTGGGTAACAATGATCTAATACATTGCTCGTTGCTACATAGGAGAGCTGGCCCATCTTCTGCCTGAAACCACAGTTTCTCTCTTCTGTAGTGCTGCCCCCTGCCCCTCCAGCTCCTCCGGTCATCAAGAAGCCCGGCACAACGGAGCACAAGCCACAGAACAAGAGTGCACCTCTACCTCCAGTGCCTCTCACGCTGCCGCCTATGACCTCACTGCCTCCGATCCCACCCATTCCCACCGCCCCGCCGGTCATTCCAGTGCCCCCTACTCCACCCCCTTTCAAAGCACCAGTACCACCTGTGCCTACACTGCCCAGAGGCCCTGCACTCAAACCACCCTCAGGGTATGACGCAGCGCAACTTTGCATCATGGGGTTTTCTACATGTGCAAAATCACTTTATTGCTCAATTCCTTTAAATATTATTTTAAAATTTTTATTTTCTCATTCCAGAACAGATAAAAGTGTTTCCAAAGCACTGCCTGCCAGGCCTAAACCCAGTGAGATCACTGGTATGTTCAGAACATGAAGGAATGCATGAAATGTAATGCATTTGCAAAACCTAACATTTTATTGTGTTGGTAGTGTGGAAACTTGATACTGTATAATATGGAAACACAAGTAAAGCTTTGATGCAGTTTAATACCTTTTATTTCCTGATCTTTTCAACAGAGAAGGATGGTTCTGTTCCGCCCCAAAGTTCAGTGACTGTGTCACTGCCTGCCCCGCCCCCTGCCCCCAAGCCCAGAATCCCCCAGCCTGTAAGACTGCTTCATTTTTACTTATAACTAGCCATAATACAACACATCCTAAACCATTGTTGTGGTTTGTTGAACGTAATGGCTGTCAAAACAAATGAAATAAAAAGTGTCAGACATGTCCTGAGTAAATCTGGCAGAAGCATCCTGCTGACAATATACATCACATTCTGTCTGCAATGTGCATGTGACAGAAACAGAAGCCTAAACGAGTGAAAGCCATCTACAAGTGCGTGGCCGATAACCCTGATGAGCTGACGTTTTCGGAGGGCGAGGTGATTATAGTGGATGGAGAAGAGGACAAGGAGTGGTGGGTGAGTGTAAGGCACATGCGCGCACACACAGAGCCAGCTGTGTGCAGGTTATGCCAACATCACCCAATTTTCAGGCAGGAACAAGAAACCAGGATTCAGTGTGTTTGATGCAGGGAAATCCTGCTAGTCCAGTTTAGCAAGAGCATTCAAGAACATTCTCATCAATCCAAGATCCTGCACTGATGGTCCTTCATTTTTCAGGTGGGCCACATGGAAGGGGACCCTACCAGAAGAGGAGTCTTCCCTGTTTCCTTTGTACACTTCATCACTGACTGATGGGAGCGCTAGTCTGGCAGAAGCACCAAGACTGGCTTTTTCCAGAAAGATGCTAAATGCTAATGCTAAACAGGGAGCAGATTGTGAGGTTCCATTTATTGCTAAAGGACGAACCCTAGTAATAACCTCACATAAGATATTTACAAAGCCTTAAAACATTCAATAATAGAAAAGAGAATAAATAGCTTCCTTCTCAGTGCTGATCATCTCACTCCAGTGCAATATGACTGTCTTAATGCAATGAGCAAAGCTTCATCATACCTTAGCCAACATGGAGATGGCCTTCTGGTAGCAGAGGCCATGTCTCTGCAACATCAATTTTTTATTTTAAAGGAGCCATTTTCTTTGTTTTTGAGTTTGGTTGCAGAGCAACTGTTAGTTTACAGTTTAGTTAAGTGACCTATCAATGTTTTAATCAATGTTTTCTCTATTTTGTGTTACTGGATAAGGTCATTAAACAATTTTCACTGAATATTTTATACCGTTCCAAACAATGGTGGTTTATTTTCTGACAATTTGACAAAGTCATGATATAGCTTGCCTTGGAAATACCAATACTACGAAAAACACATAGCTATAAATGGTTTCAATTAATTAATGCTAAGAGATTTCTTTTTTATGAATGCCATTATTCACCACGGAAAATGTTTCTTTGTCAAATGATGTGCATTTTAATGGATTTTTCAAACCAATCCTGATTTAATGTAGCATATAAAAATAAGGACTTTTGTTGTATGAACTTGCAGCTTTCCTTGTTAGTCATCACACTATACACAGAGCTAGCTGCTGATATTTACACATTTTCATATTTACCATTTTACACATTTCATTTACTTCCTTTACTAACTATCCCGAGCAGTACAAAGAGATAAACAAAAAAAAAGAAAAAAGAATGTGCCTTTAAAAAAAGAGACAACTTAGCAAGTTTTAGTGAGATCAGATTAATGCGTATAAAAATAAAACTTGGAACTTGTTGTGGTCACCCGACTTTACCTTCGAAGAGCAGCGGCTCTCCAACCAGTTCTTTTGTGAATGCATTTACAGCATTGTCACTTCATCAAACCAGTGTACTCCTTTTGGACAGGCTGTTCCACGGAATTAGAAAATAAGTTTTATGGTTTGGACCCTTAGGCACTCCGTACAGCAGCAGGTGCAGATGGAACATCTTTAGGTAAACAGAAGAGAACATGCACATTATTGACAGTTTTCCAGAACTTGTCCTCATTCCAATAGCGGTCTTTAACAGTACTCAAGTACTTTTTTTATTAATTTTTTAAAAATAACAGCCCCTCTCATCCTCCACTTTTGGCATGCAAGCAATTAGGTTGGGATTCTTTTTTTTTCACGACATGAGCTGAACCTGTGAGCGGTGCGGTCGTGATCCTGCTCTCCTCTAGTGTAAGGAAATGGCCTCTCCTCGGCTGCTCCGGGGCCCCGCCACCAGGCCCGTCTGTCTCACACGTCAGCACATGAATGGGGCCTCTGCAGCCCTTGAGGTGGACCTGGATACAGTCCTAGTGAAGGACACGAGGAGACACAAAGCACTGCTCACTGCTGGCCTCCATATCATGGTGCCATCCATCTCAGATAAGTACTTGTATACTTATTGACTTAGTACGTTTCAAATGAGTACTAAGTAAATAAATACATTTAATTTTAAAGAAGAAAAAAGGCCAAAAAAAATCTGATGTTCGGTGATGTCCTGCCTGAAATCACAAGTTAAGGTTTCTTAAAATCTGTGGAAATTGAATCTACAAACAAATGTAGCATATTTCTTATTCCTTGTGTCAATATGTTTTCTCAGTCATCTTGGTTCACAGCCCCAGTCCAGTCCATTTCTCTTGGGATTACCTCAGTGGGTGTAGGCACCTCCAGTTTGGTCTCCTCTGGGGCTTTGATGGCTATCACAGTCTGATCATGGAAGGCTCCGATCTGACAGATATCTTCGTATGTCACATAAGCAGAGGTGAAAAACAGTTAAGGACAATGCATGAAATCTCTGACGGAGAAAGACATCTCTGCAGTACTCAATTCCAAATCAGCCAATTTGTCTAGCACATATCTGTATTTTTACTCATGCAGTTCTTGTCCAATAATTGTTTTTTTTTCATCTGAAACAATTTATGATATACTACACACACACACACACACACACACACACACGTGAACACTACTGCAAGGATTACACAAAATCATCTACCCTCGGAGCATCTGTAACATTAACGCACACAACTCATTGTTTAAAGAAGTAAAGAAATTCTGGTCTATCTTTGATATTCCTTCCATCCTAATGGATAAGTATGACAGCTCATTCCACAGTAAGATTCTGGCCCTGGTTTCCTTCCATCTGCATGACCCTGTATGAAGGAGAATCTACAGGCTGCAGCAGAACTAGAAGTTTGGGAGGATATTTAGCATTCTCTTTGAGGTCCGTCAGGGCAAAGAGCTGTTGAGCACAGTCTTTGATGAGCCAGTCCAGAGCCTCCTCCATGGTCTTCAGGTTTAGCAGATCAAGCTTTACCTTGGTCTTCCACTGGCCTTTGAAACAACTAATGGGAGTCGGGCCCCTTGGATCAAAGGAGAGAAAAGAAAAAGTTTAACTGCACTTCACACATATATGCAGAGAATTGAAGGATAACTCATTTAAAATGCAACTATACTTCACTCTAATAAGAGTAGGAAAAGTAAGAAAGCTCATTTCTACTTCGTAAATGAGCACAGAAGGGTAATATAAAAATGTCATCTCTATCGTGATAAATATTCACATCACACTCTTCTGGGCACATGGTGCAACACTGTCAAAATAAAACTGCTGATTGTATAGGTCACATTTCCTTATATCATTATGCCATTTTAAAGCAATTGTTTAATCAATCATCTTATTGTTATCTTAAACGGCTTGTTTCTGTAAATGCTAGCTCGCTCCCAATTATCCATATCCTTTTAAAAATAAGGCACTACTGTTTTGCTTGTGCATAATGTATTTGTATTGTTGCAATCCCTCCTAAAAGACAGGATCAACGTAGATCCATCACATGAACCAAGAATAGCTGGGTCTGTACTTACACCCACTGGATCTTATTTTTTGACTTCTTTGTGATGAGTTTAATCCCATCTAGCACATTTGTGATGTCATAGACCCTCCTCTTGCGTGTCCCTAGTTTTTGTGATGCCTCGTTAAGGTCGAGAATTCCTTCTGGAGCAGAATGAAGCAGATCCATGAAGCGCTTGGTAAGCCGCCCGAGTGTTACTTCAGCGCGATCAGAAAGCCCTGAAAAAAAGCATGGCATCTGAACATATGTTCCCCATCTGTTTAGCAGCTAAACTAATTCAAAAGTGGGCAAATTTTGAAGGAAGTTCATATGAACACAATAACACTGACAGAGAGGTTTAAATATAGAAAGCAGTTACTAAAAAGTGATGTCACACGATTTAAAATGTGCAATCATAATTTATACCTTGCCTTGCTGGACCATGTTTTTGTCCCATGGAACTGTTGAGAGTTTCATGACTAAAGCAAGAGAAACAAATCAAACATAAAAAGAGACATTTAAAAATACATAAACACATTTAACAAATGTAAGACTTAAAAGGACTGACATGTCGTTTCCTCACCCCCATAGGAACTTACAGTCTAGCAAGCCATTCCTGCTCTGCTTCATTATCCATACACAGGGGGCCATCTTCTGTATTATCACAGTCTTCATCCTCGCCCTCTTCATTCTCATCATAATCATCGTCGTCGTCATCACAATCATCATCAGCAGCAGCAGCAGCAGCAACTTCAGTCTGTAGACAACCAAAGTTTCAAACAGGAGGTTATTTTTAAAAATCGTCTGCGGTGAATTTATGTGAATTGTTAAAACTGATTTTAATTAAAACTCCTTACAACCACTTCAGGTAGGTCCGAGTGTTCTTCGTGCTCATCAGGTGAGTTACATCCGCCTGTGCTCAGCGATCCTTCTAACGGAGGCATGATAGGAACCGCGTCGGGGTTTATACCAGTAGGTGTGATGTGTTCGGTCAGAAAATGATCCTCACATATCTGGTATTTATCCGTGGGCAACCGGTCCGATTCCCGTAAAGCGGCGAGCCACACTTTGATGCGGGCCTTATCTGTGGGAAAACTGAAAAATCGTTTTCGGGGGCGATTTGGTACCTCCCCCGGCATTAAATCGCTTTGGTTCTGGCATTCTTTTACCACGCATTTCACCATGTTCGCAAAACTGAAGAAGACGTGTAGCCACGTACATTAATTAAATCTGTTTATTTACGCACGTTGATAAATACGCACATCGAGACAACTCGAAGTGGCCATCTCGCGTGAATATTAATGGACCAATGAAGAACTCGGAAGGAGACGTTCTTCTTCTACCTGCTCTTTGCATTCCCCCCCGAAACACATTGCTACCACCTCGTGGACCGGAGAACTGAAGGTTTTTTTTTTTTCACAATTATTTTTATTTCCAAGTAACAAAAACAATCCTTAAAATGGGGCATAATTATGTTTAATTGTGTAATGTAAAACTGCAACAATGTAACAGTAAAATTGGGTCTGGAACATCATTTTTCAACCTAGTCTTCGGGTCCAACTAGGCAATCCTTATTTTTTGCTTTGTTCCTGCTTCCAACATACAGGAGCTAAGCCATTAAGAACACTGGCTATATATGAAATCGAATACTTACATACTAGATTTCAGTATGACCAAATGATTAGTATGTTCACATTGCAAAAAAAATGTATACTTAACAGAGCGCAGATGCAATACAGAATTTTCCGAAAACGCTGGTGTGCCGTAGAGGACACTTGTTTAAGCCCATCATACACCACAGAAAGGAGGATGTGTTTTGTTGGTTTCTTTGTTATTTAAATAGCGAACACACATCAGCTCTGGCTGCGTGCAAAGTACAAACCTAAAAAAATACTACATATGTTTAATTTTAATTTACATTTAATGCCCTTACTGAGCAAAGAAAACGGTGACAAAGGCAAAGGGTCGCTAAGACCTGTAAGAAAATCACTGTAAGAAAACATGCACTGTAAAAGATGTTCAGTTATTTAATTTAAACATTTTGTTGAACTTGAGAAGTTAAGTAGCACCAATCATTGTTCTGTCAGTTTGGTATTAGACGTTTGAAGAACTCAAAAAGCATTAAGGTTACTTTTTAACTTTAAGATAAATCAAATCTTTTTCACAGTATGGTCATGTTTATACAATGAGAAAAACTATCAAGCTATTTTAAGGATCTAAGATAGGTAGTTTTAAAAAATGGTCAGCATAGATGGTACATGACCTTGTCTAACTCAGAAAATTGTGCTTACTCTGTAGAGAAACAGCTTTATTTAATATCATGAAAGGCTATGGCTACACTTTTGACAGACATGCCTAATTTAACACCCAAGTTTTTTTTTTTATTATCTTGAAAATTACTTAACAATAAAATATTAAAGAGGGATTGAATAACCTCCTCAACACAATTAGCAAGCTCAACAATCAAATATGTATCAGTGGTCCTCTGCCTGCAGGGAGAACAAATATATTCTCAAGGCTACATGGATTAAACACTTGGCTAAACAAAAGCTATAGGTCAAACAGCCAAACTTTTTTTGACAACTTTGAATTGTTTTTTTGGGGAGAGATAATTTTTTAGGTGAGATGGATTGCCCACAAACAAGAGTGATGCCAAAACTCTGACAGAGAACTTAATTTTCTCGTTGTGCAATTTGACCACCTCCATTAGTGGCGATGCATTGGCACAAACACCCAAGGAGTTCATTGTATCAGTGGATATTATCAGTCCAGAGCCACAACATCTTACCCACACCGTGTGCCTGCTGACAGAGTTGCAAACTTTGGACAAGGGCCACGATGATGACTTAGCTTATCAGCTTCTGGGGACACCACAACCCTGTGAGGACTCTACATTGTTCTACTTCTCAACAACCCGCTCACCCCACCCAAACCTCCAAGCAACAGCGAAGAAGCTGGTATCAGCTGGGACAAGGCTGTCCCTTTCCCTGTCAGTCAGCCCTCACGTACCGTGTAAAATCAGCCCAGCTGCTCCTCTGCCCTCATCTACTGCCTCATCTCCACTTCCATGCCACAGACCTTCCTCTAAGAATCCTAAAACTCCTCCACCACCTGTAGATCAAAGAAAGAGACAAGCTCCTCAATCACAGGAAAAGCAGCTTTACTCTCTACCTCATCACCAACAGGAGCCCCACCAACATCCGCAGTTCTTCTCAATATTAGCTCAAATTAGCTCTCAGATCACTCACAAACAAGTCTCATTTAATTAATGATTTTATTAAAGCCCACAGGCTTAATTTTATGCTTTTAACTGCAACATGATTAAACTTATGTAGTGCCACAACTATATTAATTGAGTCAGCACTTCCAAACTTCCACTATAAATGTTTCTTGTACCAGCTGAAAAGGTGGAGGTACAGTCACATCCAATCAGTTGCTACATCAGCATTTTATCAGCTTTATCAACAAGATCAGAGATTTCCTGACAAAATCAGACCTAGAGAAACTCATCCATGCTTTTATCTCTAGCTGGGTTGATTTCTGTAATGGCCTCTCAACAGGACTCCCAAAAAAGACAATCATACAGCTTCAGCTGCTTCAAAATGTAGCTGCTACATTTTTATTAATCAGATTTAATTTAATTCTGGTTTTATATTTTTAATCTGTAATTTTATTTCTTTAAATGAACTTAATTCATTTTAACTTTAATAAATAGCATTTGTAACATTTAATTTTTTTTAATTTATTGGCAAAGTCTGTCCTGAGGTGATAGATTTCAGGTTGTAATAAACTTTGCTATTCTTCTATATCTTATTTGAAGCACTTTCAGTTACAGCTGTGTATGAAAAGTGCTATACAAATAAATGTGCTTTGCCTTGCCTTGTCTGTAGGACTGATGTTGTGGTGTGGCTGTCTACTGGCAGCATGGTCGATTCTGAGGCAATCTGTAATACTACATGGGGGGCTGGAGCTAGAACATTCCTCTCAACTGACTGCAGAGTTGATGCAGGGGCGTAACCTTCAAGATGGGCTTAAATGGTACACAGTATATGATTTAAGCATACAGGTGTTCCAAATACACCTACAGTATATTTTATTATTAAGTAAAAAAAATATATATCATAAAAAAAAATAATTTTAAATCAAAATGTTGGAACCAAGAATTCCTTCACATTTGTTAAGGTTTACTTCAAGACCAGATGCTTGAGAAAAATAAAAACAAAAAACTATCGCCTTAAGTGCTTTACAAACATTTTTGACTCCAGTTGTGTAATGGCACAAAATCTCAGGGTTTCTGAAAGCGTCCGACTGGCTTTAAGTCGATATATGTGATGATTTATAATGCAGGTCAAAAGAGCTGCAATTGATTAAATCCCTTCATTTGGAATGCCCTGCAACATCATCACACAGAAGACATTATGTCTGTCATGATTTGTTGTTTCTCCTGACAGCTGGGCCATTACACCGTTTCTTGTTTGTTAATATGGCTTGCAAATGACTGAAATGTATGTTCTGTACTGTACTGAACCCTATGTAATATCGAAACTATATTTTGCATGTAAAACTTATATCATTAATGTTAGCTAAACAGTTTGGTTTAGCCAATATTTACCTCAGGACAAATAACATCAGGTAACCAGGAACAAGTTAACAATTTAAAGTCTTTTCTGGCTAACTTGCAGATTTCTGAATGTATTACCTCTACATCATTAATAGTTTTCAGCAAAAATGATTAATAATACTCACATACATAAGTGAAGTCTGACATACAACCATTTATGTAACAATCTGCAGGCACTGGCATTGATAAGGTGTTCTTTGTCCTAACAAGCCCTTAGCTGGCCTGTAGTTGTCTCTTACTGCTTACAAAAAATGCAGCATGGATTTGTTTTTCAATCATGGATTTGTTTCACCTTAGACATCTTAAAAGGCCCATATCCTACATTTTTTAATTTTATATTTTTCCTTGATGTCCACTTACAATATTCACATAGATTTTCACGTACATGTTCCAAAAACATAATCATAGTTAAAACATAATCATAACAACCATTTTCTGACCTCTTTTTATCCCTTAGAATTAAACAGGTTATTTCTGGTGCTACATCTGTTAGATGGATATAAAAGATAAATGAACTCTATTCTGATTGGTTGCCCTATACTGTGTCTCATTCAAAAAGCACTCAGAGCTGAAACACCTGAGAATGGCACTGTAAGTGGGTAGAGCTAAACTGCTGTAGGCTGAATAAATGGACAAATGTGTTTGAACTTCTGACATCGGGGAAACGGTGATTTCAAAATGGGCTAATCTTAATTTCCATAAATGGACTTGGGGAGTGATTGGTGTGTTTTGAAACTTACAATACTTATATATTCTTTATTTCAATAAAATGAAGGAGAATCAGTTTTCCATGATAGTGGAATCGCCTAATATCTAGGTGGATCGAAACTGAAGTATTAATACTTCTGATCCTGGCTCATCCAAGACTCTATTTTGGCATTAAAGTATATTTTATATATTTATTTGTTTGTCAGATTGAACGTTTACCCTATCTACTAATGAAATTTAGAAATAAAATTAAAAAGAAATACGGTTCAGGTTAGGAACTACTTCTCCCTCTACGCCCCTCTCCAGTGAAAAAACAGGGACACATTACTTTGACGGCAAGAGCATGAGCAGATCCTCTCTGAGCAGACGTGCCACTAAACACGGGGGATTCGCAGGTTCTCAGAAATATGTTTCCAAAGGCATGGGGCTTGGACGCTGCCAGGGATTTTGGGCCTCATGAAGAGATATCACAGTGGGAGCCAATAAAAAATGCCCCTAATGTTCTGATAGCTTTTAGGGCCTTTGCCCATTGCAAGCCCTTGGAATAGTCTTTACTCTTCTCCCATATGGGGCCCCTGATGAGGGGGCTACTGATCTAATAAAAAGAAGAACAGACTGAAAAAAATCATATCATTTCATAACAAAACTCTCTATATAGCGTAAATCTATGTAGATAATTTATGTGTCCTTAACTCAAAAGAAGGTTTAAGTACACATACATTATGTAGCGACATTTGCCTAATACTATATGAGGTCAAAGTGCTTGTGTTTATTGACTTCTCAGTTGATAAGAAAAATAACTCAAACTTTATTGAGCATTACTGATAATTGAATTAAGATGTTTTATAATTGTATTCTTATAAACAAAAAGCAAAGAGAGAACTCTATTCTGATATTGGGATGTTAACCTTTGCATTTGAAAAGAAAATCTGTGGTGTTGCTCATCCCTAGTAATACCTGTGACTAACACCTCTGCTAATACTACCAGTTTGTGTCAGAACATTCAAAGGGTCTAGGACTACATAAACTAATATTTTCATCTTCTCAGAAAATGTACTAGTGGTTTATTTAAAATATTACCATTAAACTATAAACATGATATAATGTCTTCCTTTGGCTTGACATCAGAGTATCTTTTGTTTTGTATTTTTAATTCACATCATAAATTTCATAATCTCTGTAATTTAGTCCAAAAATAATCTAGGCCTATTAAATATAGGCTTGTTCATCACACAGTAACATTAATTATCCATTGTTCTCACATTAAAATAAGACAGTTTTTTCCCCAAATAATAATTATATATATATATATATATATATATATATATATATATATATATATATATATGGAGAGAGAGATTATTGTTGTTGCCTATGACCATCAGTATTACTGTAGTTAGTAGGGTTGCCTAGTTACCAGTAGTGGGCAGCAGTGAGTCTAAACAGCGGTCACCAGCGGTGGCTGTTGTGGAGAGCGATTGCGAGCGAATTTGGGTGCCACTGTCATAGAAAGAGTAGGCTAGAGCCCGCAGAATTAGTACAGAATCATGGCCACCGACACAATATCGGCTTGTACTGGATCCAGCTTGCTACAGCCGATAAGCGAGATAATCAACCTTCCGCTGGATCAGGTAAATGTTTAACGCAGACTTATTTGAAGTCTATGAAATGAACATGCCCTCGCAGGTGCAAAAATGTTTAAAGAGCGAGGAGACAATTACCTCTTCGTCTGATTATACCGCGAAGGAGGAGAAGCAGTTTTAAATTAGGCCTAGCGTAGTCGTATTTGGGATGCTTATTGTGTGATGTTTGTCTGTCTAATGCTTCATTTTACTGGCTAGAGAAGCTACAAATGGATTGTTCAATTTGCATGGCCAGTAAATATTTAGAGATTTCCATAGATTATGTAGACATGGCATATATAGACATAGTGGAAATACAGATCGAGCTGCTTGTATTCTACCATCCGAATGTGTCATGCTTATTGCAAAATGATAAACACCAATATAGAAAATAGTGTCTTGCAATTTTCAAAACGTCGCGGAATTTCAAATTTGCTTGCATTTGATGATTTGTCTTGGTCTCTGGATTTTTCGTTACCATTTCGGTTCTCAAAGTTCGCTTATACATTACACGGAGCCCAGGTGTGTCTGGTACAGTATGTGCTACATATGCAACTTCTCAACTGACACAATTACTTTGTTTTTGCCAAATCATCGCATCTTTTGTACGCAATACAAGCCGTAGGGGGCCGTGATGTCGCCTACCGCTGTTGCTGCAAATTCTTGACAATAAAAAGGTTAGCGTGTCCCTTCTTTTAATTCATGTCATAACACGTAGGCTGTGTTGATTCAGATTCAAAAATCAATGACCATTCCAGTCTAACAGTCCCTGATACTCCGGAGCATAAATGCCTTGACTCATATTTGGGTTGTTTCCCCTTTCGTGCTTTGTGATTACCTGATAAACAATGCAACAGCCTTGACCCAAGTGCTGGGGTTAGGAAGGACTGAAGGCTTTAAACGAGGCCACTAGTTGAGACTGCTGACGTTTTTTGGCAGGAATCATCTGTTCTTTCTGCGTTCCATTGATTAAAACAGTGTAAAGGCAGGCATTCTCTTTCAATGCCTTCAGCTTGCAAGTGGGGAGTGCCCTTAATTCGATAGGACCAAGTTATATGCCTGATTCAGTAAATCACCTATAGCGGCACAGACCTCTCTCGTTGTCTCCTTACCAACTGCAACATTCCAAGATGTGCAAATTATACTTAATAACATTTTCTTAATATAAAATCAGATGCAGCTGCTGCATCAGAGTAACAATGTAATGTAAATCTATCTTATTTTGTGGGTAGGCTCAGTTTCCGGTAAATATGTTAGTGAGCAAGCCAGAGATTTTTTGAAAGTTAGTCACGTGCATCAGGTATATCGTGACAGATTATCAGGTGAAATTTTCCCAGTACAAACCCTGCTGAAGTTAACAGGCAGGCTGTAATGTGATGAGTAGGTCTTTAGTTTATAGACATCTCTCTTTCTCTCTCCCCGTTCCCTCTCTCCTTCACACTTAACACACATACACAGACTCTGCATTCATGTTACAGAATGCTATTTGGAAGATAAAGTGTCTAGTGCTGCTATTTCATAGATAATTAGCTTTTTTACACTTGTTCGTGTATGGCCTCCTGAAAGCTAGCGTAGATGTTTCGGAAAAGGTGATGTGCAGCCAGTGTTGCCTAGTTTTAGGAAAGACACAAAGTGTGATACTGCATGTGTATATGGGACGCTGTATATAATAAAACAGTGCATGGATATGTGCTGATTCATGGAATTTATTCAAGTACATTATTCAAATAATTCACTATGTACACATTAGAGTCAGACTCTTGTTTGAAACATTAACTAGTCAGTTCAGTGAATTCATGGAGTTTACTAGCTTCTGACAAGGGCATGATTGATATCTCCACTGAGAATTCCACAGAGTTTGTCAGTTAGATAAAAGGCCATATTTACTTCGGTATAAACAAATCCATCTACTTCTTAAGTAATTGATTTGCTCCATGAAAGCGCTCATGTATTTGAATTCTTTTGGATCTAATTTATAGGAAACATATTTGAACAGTGTACAGGATGTACAGTATCTCTATCTATCTATCTATCTATCTATCTATCTATCTATCTATCTATCTATCTATGAATCTAATCTATCTAGAGAGATTGTATTCTTCCGCCGTTCTGGAGACACATGAGTTTGCAGGGCCCTGCCTGAGCTCTTTATAGCACTGGGCTGCTCTGCTGAGGACAGGGCGTTTCTCATTGTCTCTTGTGGGAAGAGTCAGTCAGAGGGATGTCTGCTAATTACACAAGGGAGAATATTGCTCTCCCAGGAGACTTGAAGTAAGGAGCCCAGGAGGATCTACATTTCCCCCCAATTCAATTTTTACTAGTTGGGGCTTCACTTAGTGACGTCCTTGAAAATGGTCCCTTCATTTCACACTTATGTTATCTGGGCTAGACAGCTAATCACACACTTCTGGCTGGTTGGCTGACTGTGAAAAATAGCAAAACATTGCAGACTGCTTTTTCATTTATGTCTTTCCTGAGCAACACTCATAAACTTGACACTTTTTAGAAGATAATTCAGATTATTTCAGGTTGCTTCTTTGGGGTGAGATTCCACATTTCATAGATAGATGACTGTTACTTGGTTCTCAAAGTGCATGTATTTTGTTACCTTCAGTGATCATTCATTCCACATACACCCAAACATTTCACATAATTTAAAAACATTTCTAAACAATAAAAGCTACAGTGAGCAGAACACTTCTTGGACTGTCTTTGTAGTACTGTCAACTAATATATGACTGGAACATTTGTGATCCTCATGGTAGATTTGGCTTGTCTGTGACCTGGGCTTTCTATAGATATTCACACCATTACTTTTGTTGCTGTACCAGTCAGTGGATTTTCATACATGCTCCTGTAGATTATCTGGTAAAACAAGGTCATGGGTTCAGTTCCCAGGAAACATAAGTATTGTCATCTTGAGAAATGTATGTAAGTTGTTCTGGATAAGAGCATATGCCAAATGCTGAAAATTTTATTTATGATGAATAACAGACGCATAGCAAATTTAAATGTGAAAAATCAGTATTGATTCCTTGTAGCAGCAAAAACTGGTTCGATAATAGTAACCACCTTGCTACTGAACCCTCTTCCAACTTACTTTTCCATTTCTATATTTAGAAGATTGAGTCATACCTGAGAGTTTATTTGATTCGTCACAAAGAAGGAACCAGTGTGCGTTTGCAATGCCTTTGTCTTAACTGGGAAGGCTGATTCCAGTTTGTTTTTTGCTTTTTTCTTTCAACTGTCGCATCGTTTTCAGTCAGATCTTTTGGTCAAAACGTTACTTTTATTCCTTTAACTAATACACATCCATATTTCTATATATGACTGTCTTTAACTGCTTACTTGTCCTGAGATGAGTGCCTACTGTAAAGTAGTTCTCCTCATATATAAATAATTGAGTATTGTATACATTGCTGTGAGAAAGCACTTAGTGCTCAAGAGGTATTTAATCACTGGGTAACTTTTGAACTTTTATTTTCTGTATGGCAGCCAAGGCCAGCTTTGTCATACACTAAAGTGTATTAATAAGTTAAGTGTATCAGATCATCCTCCCCCCCCAACCATGTGTCTGCTGTGCTGGGTGCTGGAGTTCCATAGTCTATAGCACGGAGAGCCTCTGCTAAAAGGCCCTACTGAATCTCATGGTACAACGACTAGTGGACTATAGTGCTCCAAGGCACTGTGCATGAGCTACAGAACAGTACCCATGTGGTAGAAAATTCAGCTGCCTCACTCCTGCACCAATCTCTGTGCCCAGATTTATTTGCCATCACTGGGCAACAGTCAGTCTGTGCCAGAAGCACTCGACATGCTACCACCGCTAGCATGGTAATAAAAGAACAGCAGGGCCCTGAGACCATAATTACCATGGGTCCTTTGATCCTTCCACCTGCCGTGACCATTTAGGCCTGTAAAGGGTAGTCCAGTCTAGTGCCTGTCTGATTTTTGCAGTGTTTACACTGGTGTCATTTTTGATAGGTTCATTTATGAGATTGAAAAATATATTACTGCACATTACCAGTGTATGTTCTGAGTATTAGGCTTATTGACGCACCCCTGCTTTTAGCTGAGCCACTGTGTGGAGGTCCATGGGTGTTATTTGAAAGGCCGGAGCCTTGTGAAGGAGGGCCATCAAGGTTGGTAAGGGCTTCGAGGAAGCCATCAATCAGGCTCAGCCTGCAGTCTCAGATGCCTGTGAAGATGGTTGATTGCACACGCTGGTTTGCATTCAACACTGGAACCACCTCTTTTATTTTAAGGAGGACCGTGTCCTAGCAACGAGCTTCTCCAGGATTCCCTCGGTTAAAAGCCAGAGAACTCAGGCAGTTTCCGCGTTGATAATTGTTTTGATTTTTTTTTTTAAATCTATGGAAGCTTGTGTATCTGGGAAGTAGAATTCTTGGTAATGTACAAGATGTGTATGTATGGTGTTTTTAGGTTGTACATTGGAGTGTTTAAATGTTTTATTATAAACATGGCTGGATACTATATATTGTACACAATTGTTTTTTATTCTCTGCTACTCCTGATGCAGCTTGTCTGTCAATCAAGCCCTACATAAATCCTAATACAACAGGTCATTTTAACATCAAATTGAACAAATATCTGATCCCCCATGCAATTAATTTTATTTTTGTCTACTTAGAACATCTTCATGTGCATTCTTGTCTACTTATTCCTGCGACTCCAGACTTGTATTCCTGTCCTGTGAGCAGGATGAATATTTGTTCCCTGTTTCCAGCAGGAATCCCATAATTATTGGGATTCTTGTCTAGTCACCCTCTGTTATCTAGATTTGCCAAGCAAACTTCACAGCACTGACGCTGAAGATATTATTTGATTGTCATTTTTGGATTTTCTCATCTTTACCCTGATCCTGATAAATGACCATAGTGTTGTCGTCTGTTACCCTACATGCTAGTTACAGATGCTGTAGATTTAGTGCCCCTTATGACTTCCAGACATTTCAGACCACCTGCCCTAAATCCTTTTGCTCCAGAAGTGAGATGGTGCTTTGAGTCACTGAGCCTGAAAACCTGATTTGTCTGCTTCCTCAAATGAAACTGCAGGATAGTGCCTTCTCCTACACAAAAGAGTCTCGTATGCATGCAGTATATATTGCCTCGTTCCAGTCTGCTCCACACTCTGGACAAGTGTGGGGCTGAGAGGTGAGGAGTAGGGCTCGGGTTTCTCCACTCTGACACTGGAGATCACGCACACCCAAGCGAGACGCGGGCCAGCACCTGGCTGTAATGAGAGGCATCAAAAGCCATGAATTAAAGAGACGTGCTCGGGTGTATGAGGGAAGGAGAGTGAGTGCTTGAACTGGGTGTGGAAGTGATGTAGCTTTTGTTGCTGAGCTGTCGTGACACACATGGGTGACTGTATATGGCTAGGGATATAGCAGTGTGTGCTTTTTGCTTTGTGTTTGGACCTCCATGCTATATTTTCTCAATATTAAGTCACAGCTGCACTGTACAATAGTTGCAAAGAAAGTTTGGTTGCATTGCTACCATATAAGTAAGCTACTTTGTAGTAGCTTGTGTACTGTATTGTGTAGAATGTCTGCGTACCAGAAGCTGAAAGACCAGCGTCTCACACTCAGGCTTTCCTCTAGCAGCTCCCATGCAGTGATGGGAGACTTCCATAATAGAGAGACAAGCTGATGGCTAGTTGGCTAGACTGGACATTAGGTCTCCAGAACGATAAGGAGATATAGGCTTAGTCCACGTTAACACCAGTAAATTGTAAAATGCTGTATTTGTCTTTTGGCTACAGAGTGGATTGGGCTTAGAAAACCCACAACACATTCCCACATAAAACCCAAATTGCAATCACTTTGAATCAGTGACTTTGATTTAGGTACAGTGTTTTGAGGGGACTAATATTTTTGTTCCCATCTTTGAATGCTTGAGGTGGAGTTGGTTCCTGAGAGGTTCAAAAGATAAGCTGTAAAAACAGACAGAGAGATAAAGGCTTTGATTGTTGCTGCTCTACTCTGGCTGTAGTCACACTGGCTTCCTTTCTGTCCTTTTTAACAATATCAGCTCTTCCAAAGCACACCGATCTTTCTGCGGATGTACGTCAGAACTCTCTTTGAATGTCTTTATTTGACCAACTCATTGTTGCTGGGAGCAGGAGCTTTCTGCGGATGTCATGGTTACAGCCCAGAGGCTCTGCCTCCCTGCTGAGCTTGCTGACAGGTAGCTGCCTGCAGACCTTGGCCATCAAGGCCCTAGTGTCCCTAATAGAACTAAATATCACCATAAATAAATGTATACACACACATACACATATATATAGCTACGAGTACCTTGGAATGCCACAGGCAAATGGAAATCACGAAGAGGCGACAAGGAAAGCAACTACAGCCAAATATCTAAGAGTGAGGCAAGTCCTGCAAAGTCAGCTGAATGGGAGAAACAAGATACGAGCTATCAACACCTATGCTCTGCCAGTGGTCAGATACCCCGCTGGCATGATAAGCTGGCCTAAGAAGGAGATAGAAGCAACTGACATCAAGCCAAGGAAAGTCCTCACAATGCATGGAGGGTTTCATCCCAAATCCAGAACTCTGAGACAATACGCTAATCGGAAGGAGGGGGGCCCGAGGACTATCTAGGATGAAACAACCAAGATCCAGGAGTACACCAGGATGACGGTTCCAAGGGGTGAAGATCTTAGTGATTTACCTCAGACAGCAGAAACCCGAGGAGAATGGGAATGAGGAGAAGCAGGGAGCATAAACCCCTGCACAGTACGTACCACCGGCAGAGAGTGGAAGTGGCTGATATGTAGAAATCCTACCCATGTCTGAAAAGGCTGGGTTAAAAGACAGCACACAGGCACTAATCATGGCAGCACAGGAACAAGCTCTGAATTAAAAATCAATAGATGCTGGAATCTACCACCCCAGGCAGGACCCCAAGTGCAGGCTGTGCAAAGGTGCCCCTGAGACAAACCAGCACATAACAGTGGGATGGAAGATACTAGCAGGCAGGGCGTATATGGAACGCTATAACCAAGTGGCTGGCATAGTATACAGAAACATCTGTGCCAAGTATGGGCTGGAAGCTCTAAGATCAAAATGCGATACACCCCCAAACATGGTGGAGAATAACCAAGCTAAGATCCTCTGGGATTTACAGATACAGACTGACAAAATGGTGATGGCTTATCAAGTAAGCATAATGGTAATGGACAAACAGCAGAAGAGGGCCGTAGTGATAGCAGCATCAAGAACCAGGAACACGAAAAGCTCAAGAAATACCAAGGGCTGAAAGAAGAGCTAGAAAAGACGTGATGGGTTAAGGCAACAGTGGTTTCCGTGGTAATCGGAGCACTAGGGACTTTGACCCTCAAACTGGGAGAGGAACAATATCCTAGATCTCCATCCAGAAGAGTGTAGTCCTGGGAACAGCAAAGATACTATGCAGGACCCTCAAGTTCCCAATACTCTGGTAGAGGACCCAAAGAAAAAGAATGGGGGAGGGTGAATAGGGAATTTATTTATATATATATATATATGTGTGTGTGTGTGTGTGTGTGTGTGTGTGTGTGTGTGTGTGTGTGTGTGTGTGTTTTTTCTTTCCAGCTGAAGGGAACCAGTCGTGCTCGAGCTGCCTTTAAGTCTGAAAACATTGCATGTGTACGGCAGACTCTTAATTTGCCCTCGGCCATAAGAGACGCTGTTTGCAGGAGATGTGACTGGCTTGGCTGACAGATTGGAGGCTCCCATCAGGGAATATTGGCCGTAAACTGAGATGCTCCGTGCACTCATGCACGTGTAGGTGTCTGTGTAACTGTTGCTGTCGTTGGAGCTGGCAAGCACATTTATCCTTGCTCACACACACGTGCACACACATACACACAGTGTCTTGGGTGAGCTCGGATTACATCTACTACAAAATGAGCATCCCTGCTTGCTTTGAGCCAGGCTGCCTGTGAGAGTCTGGTGGTCCTGCCATACCACTGTCAGGATCTGCTTCCTGCTATGGGCGTGGCTCTGTTGGAGACAGCGCTGTACTCCAGATATGAAAGAGCACTGAGAGAGCTGCTCTGAGGAGATTGTAGTAACGTTTTGTTTGTTTTGTAATGACATAATCAGGACATGTATTCACTCTGTTCATTGGTTTGTGTCCTTTGAACTGAATTAAGGAAAACAAAAGTCTTCTTCCTGTCCAATTCTCAAATTCACAGAACATTAGACAAACTATTTAATTTTTTCCAGGGCTCCAATGAGAGTCAGCTGATGCCTGCTATATGCTGAACACACTGGACAAGCTCAAAGCTAGTTGAGAGAGATTCTTTCCTCCTGACTAGATGATTACCTTGTTCCGTTTTATGCATGTGATGATCACATTTAACTATGTGAGCAACAGATAAGTTGCAGTTATTTAGATGCATCTGGTCTCTAGCAGTCATTTAGAGGTCAGAGGTCATTGTTAGTAAGCACGTTTTGAAAAGCATAAAATCATGTACATACTTAAGATGAAAGAGGCATTGTGGGGGAAAAAAAGAGGCATCTTAGTTTCACTGTTGTGAGGTTAGTTTGATGATGGCTGCTTGGTTACATGAGCATTTTGCTGGTGAGCCAAGTGAACTACTTTCTTTGTGGAAAAAAAATGAATAAATCTTACTTCCTGAATGAAACTAATTGATTCTTGGATCCTGAGGAGTGTCTGGCAGGCATTGTAATGCCCATCATTCTCCCTCACTGTCTCTCTCTCTCACTCTCTCACACACACACACACACACACACACACACACACACACACACACACTCGCTCTCTCGCCTTCTCTATTTATCTGTCTATTTCTGTCTCCCCCCACTCTTTGTTAGGCAGCCTGTAATCTGGCGGCTGTACATTATGATCCAAAGGATCTCCCATAGTCCCCTTGGTCTCGCCTGCGGGCCTAGCTGGTCTGCATGATGGCTGTGCTGGATGTTGCAGAACAAATGTCTGCTTGGTAGGGTGGTTGGGGGTTGGGGCGATTTTGGCAGACGGCTGTGCAGGCCCTGACTGTAGATCAGGATGGTAAGATGTCGGCATGCTGCCAGCAGAGGGCTCACCTTATGCATTCTACAGAGGAGAAGCCCTGACTACAGGAAGGGATGAAAGTGTGGTGAGGGTCAACATGCCATGCAGAGTCTTGACAGCATTAGCCAAACACCACCCCCTGGTCTGCTTCACCAGCCACTTCTGTAGCAACTGCAGAGGGTAAGGCAGAAGACACTGCTTTATCTGGGCCACAGGGTATTCTGGGTACTGGAATCCTGCAGGAACCCTCACAGGGAACTCCTGTCAGACTGTTTTTTTTTTAAATTTCTCTCTCCTATTGTAAAGAGCTGAATTATTCCTAACAAATGCTATCCCCCCCCAACAAGATAAACAACACCACCACAATTACCACCACACAGTTGGATACAATGGTACGGCGTGTCCTGCGCGTTCTTTTTTCTGAGACTAATCCCTTCTGCCGTGGCACTGACTATGTGCTCAGGTTGAGGCTTAACCTGCCTGTGACTCACAATCTTACACTACAGCTGTTTCTCGTCTGTCAGAATAAATCAGCAGATCAGGAAACTTTTGGAAATTTTAATATGCTGGATATGGAGACACAGCTGTTGTTGTTGTTTTGAAATTGTGCATTACATAATCACTTCTTTGTTTTATGTCCTGTCCAGACTTTGTTCCTCTTGTTTGAAATAACCCCTGAGACCGACCTGCTTGTTAAGCTTATTATCAGCAATAAGATGAATGTAATTTTAACTATCAAGAGGAACCAAAATTTCAAATTTTCAGTCAGAGCTGAAGGGCTAAGTGGAGGTCAGCGCACGCGTGTTGTCTTGCTGTGATAGGACAGTGACGCGGGACCTTCTATGTTGCAGGTCAACTTTGTGGTGTGTCAGATCTGTGCGCTCCTCATGGCCTGCTGCTTCCGCCTCTACCTGCACCCCAGCAAGACAAGCCCCCTGGCGCGACACGTGGTGGCTACGCTGCTGGGTGTCTACTTCGCACTCTTCTGCTTCGGCTGGTGAGTCCCCTCTCCTCCGCACCGGATCCTGCAGCCTGGTAAGACCCCTCTAACCAGCGCTGGTACAGTCTCTCTGCCCCATGCTGGTTTCTGTAGGCTGGTACGGTCTCTCTCCCCTGCACTGGCTCCTGCAGGCAGAAATTCTGAAAGCGCCTTTGGCCAACATGCTGCTGTTTTTGTCAGTCTGGCAAATCTGCAGCGTAGTGAGCCCAGAAAACTGAGATCAAACTAAACAATCATAAATAAACAAAACTGATAGGATCCGAGGTATCATGTTATTACCCGTGAAGCTTTTTTTGTGGTTCGTATTTGTAATTTATATCTTGATTTATTTATTTTTGTGGTTGGCATTAGTAATGCATAAAAATATTTATGTCGAGTTGAAGAAGCACTCTGTTGCATCATTGTGCTGTTGTAATAACATTACTCTTCACAGCCTTCTTGTCTTCTGAAGACTGAGGCGCCATCGAGGAGGGTCCCCGGGGGCCACGCCCATACAGTCTCTGCCCTCCCAGGGGCCACCCCACTTGGAGAATTGACTTGCATATGCATAATATGCTGCATAATATACTTCTGTTTAACATATTTCATTAGGAAATATCCATTCCAACCAATAATATCTATTTAAAATAAATGCAGGCAGCCAACCGTCACCGTATCACACTCCGACCCCTCCCCCCGCTGACGCTGTACAGCGTACTGGGTGAGGGCAGTCTGCATTTTGGTTTTGGTGTGCCAACCCGTTTGGTCACCCCTATGAAACATTTCATGGGTATATTGTAAGCAAACATCTTCCTATTTGAACTGTTCACAATAAACACAGCATAACATTACCGTAACTTGCTTCTTTATTAATAGTAATTTAATTAGCTTTTAGCTTTTTAAATCACTACCTAATAATTACATAATGTCCCCATTCCTCTACACCTGTGTAATGAGGGAAGGGCCCATTGCATGTTGCAGTCTGTCATGAATAGTGACATGCTTTCAAACCCTCATTAAAGGTTGAGTACAAGGCGTGCATGTGCATGTCTCTCTGTTCGCTGGCTGCTACATGTTCCAGAGCACTTCTAGTTCAGCTCTTTATGCAATCATCTTATTAAACAATGAGATCTGTGATTGCTGATGTTGGTCTCCCAGTATCCCCCAGTATCTGGATTAGCAGACTAGGTCCATGTTGTTGTGCATAGCAGGTCTGATAGGCTTCTGCTCTCCAGTTAGAGCTGATTGACAGGTCTGAAAGATAATGCAGAACGGCAAGAGGGAGGCCAGAGTCATGGGCTCTTCAGCCTGAGCTGTCTGTTCATAACTCTGCTTCCCGCTAGTGGGCTGGAGATGGAGGGGTAGAACTGGAGGGAGGGTCCTTAGCAGACGCCTGGGAATTTACGTTCACCCACTGCCAAGATGTCTGGCAACCATGGAGAGCTGCACACTTAAAATCTTGTGTGCGTTTCATTTGGTCATATGAGTTGCTGAATGTTGCACAACACTCTTCCATGGTTAACAGCACCGGTTCGAGCAGCTTTGAGACTGATGAACTGGTGCGAATTGAAACGTTGGCCTCTCTATGGAGGGAGACTTAAGATACCTGTTAGAGTGACCTAGAAAATTAATTCACTCATCCTGTAGCACAGAGCACAGGACAGGAACCAACCCTAGACAGTGCATCAGTCCACTGCAAGGGCCTACAAAATTGATTCCATTAAAAATGTATTTTGTTTACAATTGACCGAGAAGCAGGCAAACTAGGGAGAGAGGGGGAGGCTTTTTTGGACAAATGTAGAAGCAGGCAGGAGATGCTCGCTTTCTTTTACAATAAGAAAAATAACTGTTACTGAAAGCAGCGGCATGCGTGTATCACTATAGCTGCCTGTATCCGTCACTAGAGCGCAGTGTGCCTGTATGGTTGCCTGTATGCATTATTAGAGCACAGTTTGCCTCTATAGCTATGTGTATCTATCATTAGAGCGTAGTGTGCACCTGTATGGCTGTGTGTATCTGTAACTGGAATGTAGTATGCACCCACCTGGCTGTAAATATTTGTTACTGGAGTGTAGTATTCCTGCATGTATGTCTGAAAAGGCTCTTTGCTTCCCGTATCAGGTATGCGCTCCACTTCCTGGTGCAGAGTGGGATTGCCTATGGCATCATGATCTTGGCTGGCGTCGAGCACATGCACAGGTGAGTCCGTGCACTCTTAGCAACAAAATGTCCTCCTCATCAGCTCCACATGAAGTCACTCAAACAAATTCTGAATTTTGACTCTGCTTGTTATCTCAAATTTATACTACCTGGTAGAGATGAATACTATAGACTGTACTAAATGAAGGAATCAACATGCTTAAGTGTGTTGTCAGTTCCTGTATGTAGTAGTTGATCAAGGTCCAGTGTGTGGTTTGGTGAGTTTGGATCTTTCATCTTTATTGAATACCGCCTTCCTCCGTTAACCAGACCGCCCTGAGGCAGTTGACACCTGAAAGCTAAGGCTGTTGAGAATTGACCCAGAATGAGAGAGCGATCCTTGTATTTAGCCGCTGAACAGCAGACACCCTCCATCTGTTCAGTGGGAACGAAATCTCCAGTTACTCCGCTCGGTTACTGTCTGCTGGCAGCAGCCCAGAGTCGAATCCTGATCTAGACTAGTAGCACGCAGGGAAGAACAGCTGAATAGTGGGAATCTGCTAGAACTTTTAGGACGAGAGGTTGTGAATCAGAAGAACCATCAAAGTCCTCCTTTATGTCTCTGTGCATCCTCTGTGTTGGAGATTGCTTACGAGTAACACCTCTGGCTTTACAAAGTGTTGGAAATGACATATGAGGGATGTTATTCTGCTTTGGCCTCTTTTAAGGTTTCTCAAAAAAGGTCATATATCATTAGTAGTGTAGGCATGCTTACAGTGCAATGTGCTGTTGGGTGTTACACCACCACTGGGAGTAGACCGTATGTAAGAGAGGCGAGGGAGCCAAGGTCACAAACCTTTTCCGTACACTGTGGAGTAAATGCTGACCACACACATACACAAGCACCCTTACCTTCATACAGCCTGTGATCTTTTACATTTCGCTCACATCCGCAGTCTTCAGGGACCCGTGAGCTCCGTGTGTCATAAGCAGTGGGAAGGTGTGCGTTGGTGTGAGGGGAAGAGCGAGGCGGACGTCGAGCCGGGTTTGCCTGCAGAAACCCGGTGTGCACCACTGCCTCCTCACCTCCGCGGCGGGGGAGGGAAGCTGATTGGATACGGTGCAAAGCCAGTGCTGCGGCATCGCTATGGCTGGGCTCCAGATACAGACACACATGTGCAAAATCAAAAATGAAGACACCACTTTGGTGATAGATAATGGCTAATGGCAGTGCTGGTCGATGTAGGCCACTGTGCTCTTGTGCCAAGGCCTCACTGAGCCCTAGACAGACACAGGGCTATGGTATAGCCAGGTATGGTATGTGCAGGCTGTAGAAAGCTCTTCAGTGTGGAGGTTCTTGCTTTGGAAGGCTGGTCTCTGTTGGCCAGTGTCGTCTTCTCACTGCGGTGTCACAGCACTGTCAAAAATAGAAGGCTGGCAACCTGAAGCACTAGGCAGCCATGTCCCTCTGTGCCTCGGTGGTAATGAAACACCTGAGTGATGCTTAATGTTAGGCAAGTGTGTGCATGAGTGTGTATGCGTGTGCGTGTGTGTTTGTTTGCATGCACATTTATTTTTAGGTCCAACATGTCCATTTAGGTCCAACATTGACCACGAAAGCCATGGCAAAATAGGCCTAAGTGAAGTTCTTTTTAGGAAATCTGTAAAGTTAATTAAAAGGACATATTATGGTTTTGTTTATGGCTTGGCTATGAAATATAAATTCCTGATCATTCTAGGCATTCACACATAGAACATGAGATATATGTGTGGCAGCATGTCCTCAAAAGGTATGAAAGCAAATCTGTGTCTGTGTTTGCGTTTCTCTGTATGTGTCAGTGCATTATAATTATTGCCTTACCAGTAGAGAAAAGGAATGATTTCTTTAAAAATCAGTGGCTTTTTCCTTATCTGTCCGCACACACGCATACACACACTGCTATTCAGTAGTTCCTGCAGATAACCACATTTCTAAATCGCTTTGTATGTTAATTGCAGTTTTTTTCCTTTCCAATCCATGTTCTCCTTGCTTGGAACATGGAACATGGTGGAAGTTCTCACCCTGTTTCAACATAATAATGTTAGAACCTCGTGGAAAAGTAGCCTTCCCTCTGAAAGAGACACACATATTCCACTATCCTGCAAATGACCTTCAGGAAAAGCAGCATTAAATGCTAAAGATGTGTTTTTACTGGTAGACTTATTTTGTGCTGTTACTGAATTTGGCCTCCCAACTTCATAAGAACTCAGGAAATAATCAGTAGTTTTTAATAGGACCTGTAATTACTAATGCAGTTCCTCATAAAAATCATACATAATTCTATACAATTATCTGACTGATTACATGTAAGACCTGTAATTCATCACTTTTTCAGTTGTACCCAATTGCATACTAATAGGACCGATGTTCCACAAGCACTAGAATGAATGTGCAGTGAACCCTTCTGTGAGCAGAGATGCTTGTTGTAGGAAAGGACTCAGTCCTTTTCATTCAAACTCACCAGGTTCTGCTCAATTACAGCCTTACACACGTTCAGCCATCATCTTGAATAATGACAGACACATCTCCGCTGTTCACTTCACGATGTCTATAGAGCCTAGGAAAGGGAAGAAATAATTTCTCAGTGTTGGATATTAAAAGGGTGGAATGAAATGAAGAGATCTGAAGAGGGCTTTGTGGATCTTTGTTTCAGATACTGTTTGGTGTTTGCTCTGGCTTACCTTAGTTTCTGCCAGATTACCAGGGTCTATGTCTTTGACTATGGCATGTACTCCGCTGACTTCACAGGGTAAGCATGTGTGTCTGTGTGTGTGAGACTGTTTTAACTGCCTTGCCAATTCATATTTTTGCTAATTGTTTTAGATATAGGGCAACATTGCATTTTCATGTATTTGAGGTACTGATCGAACAGACAAAGATTCCACCAACAAACTAAATTTCTCCTCCGCTGCCTCCTCTATCTGCTCTGCCAGGCCAATGATGGTCATCACACAGAAGATCACCAGTATGGCCTTTGAGATCCATGATGGTGAGTGTGCTGTTGCCACAGACATCCCAGGCATTGTGCTCTTCTGTGGTGTGACGAATGCCACAAATGCTTGAAATGGGCCCAGATCAGCTCAAATGTGACTTTTGTGCTCATTCACTACAACTGGTTATACACAAGCATGCAAATGCATATGCACACACACACAGACACACACACACACACACACATACACTCATGCGTACCAAAATTGGACCTGTGTTGTATTTTGAGAGTAGAGTATATGTGTGTTGCCTACTAAAGTTAATGAAAGCACAGGGACAGGGGTGCAGGGCTGAAATGAGAACTCTTCATATAGCACCTTTTTCAGAACCCAAGAATGCTATACATCCAACACACAACTTTTACATCCAGTCCACACACTGGTGAGAAGCAGCAGCCAACTGCGCACAGTGTGCTCTCAACCAGAAACCACAGCCCCCTTGGGGACTAAATCAGGTACAGGAACGAGGGAGAGGATAACACCCAGGACAGAGCACCATCCATCACTGGGCATGCAGGCGTCCAATCAATCTCACACACACACACACGGGCAATTTTTAGGGTAGCCAATTTTTTAATCTTGCCTCCATGTTTTTGGACTGTGGAAGGAAACTGGAGACCCTGGCAGAAACCCACACAGACACAGGGAGAACATGGAAACTCTACCCAGATTGGGACACAAACCCAAGACCCTAGTGCTGAGAGGCAGATGTGCTAGCAACCAAGGCACTGTGCTGCCAAATAATAAATAGTAAAACATTTATGAGGAAGATGTCTTCTGTCCCAGATTCACCTTCTTAAGTAAGCTCTAGCATCTAATCGGACCAATGACCAACTCTGCATCTGAAGAGTTTATACTGAAGTGGTCCTAAACTGTTGTATGTTTTATAGGAAAACAGGTTGCATTAGTTTCACACAAGAGAGTTATAGATATAGTGAAGTGCAGAGAGATCATAAAATATGGCATATGAGAAATGTTAACCTACAAGAATATCACAATGTAAAAAAACAACAACCTTTGAGCTCCCCCTTTGAGTAGCGAGACAGTCCACAGAGACACCAGCAGTCTCAGCAGACACTGGGACGTAAACTCTGGGGAGGTCAATTTACAGCTTGCTGCTAACACCCACCAATTAGCTCCATTTATCAGGCCCAGCACTGGGATTTTAAAGGAAGCCTCTTTTATTGACTGAGAAGATCAGCAAGCAATAGAGAATAGGACACACCCTCATTCCTGAGAGAAGACTTCAGACCATCAGGGTGCAGACTTATCAAGGTTTCTATGACGTTGAACCTGAGTTTGGCCCTTTACACTGTCATTCTCAGTTCTCATTAGCACCAGCTGTTCTCTTAGTCATCTCTTGTGTGTTGTGCTTTTGTTCGTTAACGTGATAAAGACCACAAGTCATTGTTCCAGGTCTGTTCTGTTAGGAAGCTCATTCATTTTGTACCACAACAGGCATTTGGCATAGTCTGTTTTGATAACTCCTTCACTGAGGCCAGGTTAACACTGATTACTTCTTGGTGACATCAAACGAGGTTACACTGGGCTTTCAACAAAGCTTTCATTTACTGAAGACATGTGATGTGGAGAATACAGGTTTATGACACTATGTCTAGCTGGGAAATCTCCAGCATAGAATTTGGAAAGTATACATAGCTTTGAACTACTAAAGCCTAAGCTGTTTATAGTATAAAAGGTTTATTTTGTGTGCGTGTGTACGTGCGTGTGCATACGTGTGTGTGTGTGTTTGTGTGTTTTCACACTTTTTCTCTATCGACAGGAATGGCCCGGAAAGAAGATCAGCTCACTCAGAGTCAAAAGTTGCTCGCCATCAGGTGAGTGAAATAACAGAGCTGTTTAAAATAGATATGTCAAGATGAACCTTGAGTATGCTGTTACAAGCAAATGGGGAAAAGTTAGAAAAGTTTAGGTTTGATCAAGGATTGCACACTCATGGAAAAGTTCTTCCCCATCTCTCAGGTGACTGTTAGTGTGGGAGTTCTAAAGTTACTGGTGGTGTGGTGCAAATACAGAAATAGCTCTTTGCCGGCGCTGTGTTTAGACGGATGCCCAGCCTCCTGGAATACTTCAGCTATAACTGTAACTTCATGGGCATCCTAGCTGGTCCCACCTGCTCCTACAACGATTACATCGCCTTCATTGAGGGCAAGCCCTATCGCCACAGAGACCAAGGAAGCAACGGGAAGCCACAGGGAAAGACCAGTCTAAACGACCCTTCCCCCAACGTAAGTTCTCCTACGCTGGCCATTTACTGAATTTATGTAAAGCATTTAGAAGTAGTTACACTGTGGTAGGGCTACCAACACAAAGCAACTATATCTTCGTTAAAAATTTAACATCTTGCATTATGGTGGGAGAGAGACTCCCAGCTTTTAATGAGTTGAAACACCCTGGAGATGTGTATATATGATCTGCATAAACAGGGTTTCTCAGAGAAAAACAAAATCTTTAGCAGTTATTTACATACAACCCTAATTACTCAAAGTAATGTTCTTGAGTAAAAGATCTAATTTCCTACTTTATATCTGTATATCTGAGTAAAAGGTCTAATTTCCTACTCTGGCAAAAATAACTCTTTGGATGTTTCCCTCGAATCCAGTACATCACATTTTAGAGGTTTTTGTTATAATGTGGCATTAACTTTAAATGCTTAGAAAATTAGGTTATAAGTTTGAGAGTATTCATAACACCTCTCTATTCATACCCTTGACCCATTGTGTGGTGTAAAAGTGAATGGTTAAAATAATCAATTTGTGGGGTACACTCATCCTTTTGTCAAGCCGTACACTTACAGCCACATTGATAAGGTTCAATTTTATGAATGTGATGTTGGGTGTGCTGAATGTTAAAGTGTTCGCTCTCACATCATTATTCCTTCATCATTAGGGATGAAAGTATATTGAATTTCATGTACATAATTGTTAACTAACACCTTCTTCATTTTAAGTTCACACTAAAATCCATTTTTGAAGTGAGTGTTAGAAATGTTCAAAACTCTAAAAATGGATCATTGACATTGCCATGTCACAAGCATTTAGACTTATCAGTGAGTGTAAACAACTTGCAGGTAACATAGGGGAATGGTTTTATAGTTGGCTGTATTGTTTGTATTTCCTAAGTGCCATAAACACCATGCTTTTGTTTGTGATTACTTTAACATTTAAACTTTATCATATTTGTTTTCCCTTTTTAAAAGCAAGATGGACAGATAATGCTGCTGCTCCTTGTTTAATTGGTTGTATTATTGACTGAAATTCCAATACTGTGAAATAACAATTATTTACAAATTCCACTTATCAGCAAATAATATATTACCACATATATTTTGTACATTCCTATTATTTTATCTACTTTATATGATATATACTATTATTTGATGTTTATTTTTTATTGTCATTTTATGTAGACCTGATTGTTTTCCTGTAGAATGTTGTCTTTTGGCTGGGGAGGGCTGAGAAGTGATTTCTCTCTTTTATGACGTTTACAGAAGGAGGTTATTCGCAAGCTGGCCACCTGCTTCATCTCTCTGTTGGTCTTCCTCTCTGTCTGCAAAGTTTTTCCTGTGGAGCGCAACATCGACGATGGCTTCATCGCCACCACACCCTTCTATGCCCAGGTGGTCTACCTGTATTTGTCCATGCTGACCACCCGGCCTAAATACTACTTTGTTTGGACTCTGGGTGCGTGATTTCCTCCCCTCTCTCTCTCGCCCCATCTATCACTTTTCTTCTTTCTCCAGTATTTCTGTGCCGACTGTCTCTATAACATATTTGGAGAGTTTCTCTAGGATTTATTACCCTTGTCCTTCATGTGCATGCAGAACTTTCATTTCTTCACTAGGTTTCTCTAAACTTGCCTCGTCTACTACAATAGTGTCTCCTTCACAATATTGCTGTTTTCTTCGTTTTTCTCTAGAATTGTATATATGATTTATGGCTCTTAATGTTTATATATTATTTATACATCTTATATTTTCTTTCCTATGGATATCCCCTTTCATTCTTCATTGGAGGGAATTAATTAATGCTCTGATTCTGATTAATCGAAGCCTAAACTGACCTAATGCTCCATTTGTCTTATTATTTTGTTTTTACTGCCCTCATAAGACTAAACGGGGAATGGCAAGGATGAAATGATACCTGCTCTTTTCATATATTTCATATATAGTTGAATATTGATATCTAGAATAATATGAACCATATGGTATGGCATTGTTCATACCTCAGTCTTTAGAACTGAGAGACTGTGCACGGGACACTGTCAAATCCTTCACCTACAAAGTGACATCACATCCCGTGTCTGATCTGGGACTGTGTGCTTGTTGTCACTCTAAACAGCCGACGCCATAAACAACGCGGCTGGCTTTGGCTTTAACGGCTATGATGGCGAGGGACTGCCACGATGGGACCTCATCTCCAACCTGAGGATAACAAACATAGAGGTCAGTCCTGTTGCCCTCACACTTGTTTCCTTGATTCTAATCGGATTTGAGTTTCATCTGTGGTTCCTCTCTTTCCCTGTTTTAGCTTGCCACTAGTTTTAAGATGTTCCTTGATAACTGGAATATTCAGACTGCACACTGGCTTAAAAGGTAAATGTGGTGATGCAATCTAATTTTAAGTGCTATACTGAAAACTGTCATCTTCTCAATAGAATAATGATCTGTGAGAGCATGTGCCACCTGCTGGCCACAAATGGTATTACTATTGCAGTTTAAAACTGCGCTCTGAGGGGTCTTTCTCCAAGTATAATGTGTGTGGGGTCTGTGTGGTATTTCTTGTGCAGGGTGTGTTATGAGCGCTGTCCATATAACCCAACAGCTGCCACCTTCTTACTCTCTGCCATGTGGCATGGGGCGTATCCAGGCTACTACCTCACTTTCCTCACAGGCATAGTGGTCACCCTGGCCGCCAGAGCGGTGAGAAGCCCCCTCACACATCACACACTGCCAGCACACTGACATCCAGACTCACACACCACCAACACACACCACCACATGCACGCTGACGTCCAGACTCACACCACCAGCACACGGACGTCCAGGCTCACGTGAAGATCCAGCATATTCATGTCATTAGCAGAATCAAAGTGCATCTTGGAACAAGACAAGGAAAACCTTGATGGCATCAGACCTTTTCAGCTCAGCGAGGACATTGCCATTGCTACTGCATTGCCAGTGCATGGTTTTACTTTCCCTCTGCATGGAAAAGTTCAAACTTCAGCAGCAGACTGGAGAGAGAGAGAGAAAGCAGAGGAAATGGGCTTCCACTCAAGCAGTCACTCACTGGGGTGCTGAGGGGCTAGGCAGCTAAGAGTAAACGAAGATGGAGTGATGGTTTGGTAGTGGGTAATGAGCCACTGCCCTCTCGATCTGAAACTCACTGAGCCAGACAGAGCCCTAATGCCTAATGTGGAATCAGTGCTTTGTGTGTACCATATATTACTATGTTATTTTTCCTAGTTCATATTGGAGAAAAGGTTGTGAAGTGTGTTTCTCTTTTTCAATCAATTCTCTCTCTCTCTCTCTCTCTCTCTCTCTCTCTCTCAGGTAAGACACAATGTAAGACCATGCTTCTTGGGTTCACCAACACACAAACTTGTGTATGATGTCATCACATGGGCCAGCACACAGATAGCTATTTGTTACACTGTGGTGCCCTTTGTGCTGCTCTCTGTGGGCCCTTCCCTCAAATTCTACAGGTGAAGTATGGGCTAATACTCCATAATCATACACTGTCGCCTAACTTATTCACACTGCTTTACTTTCTATACAGTCTAAACCAATTTTATGCGAGATGTATTGGAACAGAAATGTGGCAATATGTTGTTTGGTGAAGATATGGGGCAAAATTATGGGAAAAATAATATCTGTAACACCTTTTGATTTCTCGCTTTCTCTGCCCTCTCCCCATCCCCTCAGGTCATGGTACTTCTCTGGCCACATAGGCTGCGTGCTGCTGGCCATAGCTCTGCCGGTGAAGCCTCGGCACCTGCGACTGAAGGAGCAGCAGCTTGGCCTGCAGCCCAGCTCCACACACAGCCAGAAGCACAAGGCCACATGAGCCTGTCACACTTCTGTGCATGTGCGTGTGCATACACTCAAGCGTGCGCACACATGCAACCACACACACACACACACACACACACACCGACACCAAGCAACGCTCCCCCACTCTACAGACACCCATGAGGAGAGTCAGATGTATGAAACTCAAACATAAATACAAACCAGCCTTCGTCTGGACTTGTTCAGTGGGTCGTCACACTAAAAATAAATAAATAAAAAGATGGTATCAGGACTCTGCAAAGACTTGAGGAGATGGGACTGAATCTCACTGGTGGCAGTGTTAAAGTAAGATACCATGGAAGCTCTGATGTGTAGAATTATGCAAACTTGCCTTTAAACTCTCCATTTCCCCTTGTTGCAATATGCAGGGTCTTGCTTTGGGATGTATATAGCGTTACCTAGCATACAACCATGTCACCATTGCTAGAATAATGGTAATGATTACAAAGGCCCTGTAAAAATCAAGTGATCTGAAAGAAAACAAAAGCGCTTGCCTCTGTGCTGATGTGTCAGATTGCAAATAGTTATTAATTTGTCATTCATCTTTTATTCTGGGGGTTATGCTTCAAGGGAGTATTCTCTTCTTATCATAAAGATGGTAAAAGTTGAATCAGAGTTTTGAGTACATTGCAATGCCATCACAATGAGCTTCTATGGTCCATGACATATCATTATTAGTATAGTCTGTGGCAACATCTCTTGTGCATGAAGTTGGAATATCATCAGATTTGCCCAGTGGCATAAACACTGCAGACTCTTCCCTGCTGATACCACGTGAAGCTTTAATAGGCATTTTCAACACATTCCATTCCAGAAACCAGAAAGCAGAGTTTTGATCTGGTTCTACACTTTCTACATTTCATAATTAAAATCAAATATGAAAAGGCTGTGTATAAGAAATGTTTGCCCAGTGATTCAAAGCTCAACTTCAGGTTTCATGTTTTTGTAAATTATGGGATTAAAAAATGAATGTTTTGCAAATTGACTTGTGTGTGTGTGAGTGAAATTACAATTCATGCAATTAATATGCCCATAGACAAGATAACGTATACCAGGTATAACAAAGTTTGCTTGGCATTACTTTGAAACTGATCTCCGAACTGTTCGTATTACCATACAATATACAGTGCCCATACTGTTTACAGTTCAGAAATAAGTAAGTGTGCCATGTGCTGACATTAAAGAAAAATGTCACCAGACCTGAGATAAAAGGGTTACCTAACTTCACTTTAGGGCTTTAGCTACAAAAGCTTTATCTGAGAACTATTGTTACAGTAAAAATACCTCATGTGCCCTTTACTCTCTAAGCATAAATGTACTTTGTTCCATTACAGAATGCATTACAGGTATACATTTTCTATCCACTGACAAGGTAACAAAGTGTGCTCTCTCTCTCTCTCTCTCTCTCTGTATATATATATATATATATATAAATATAGTTTATATATATATAATATATTTATATATATCTGTGTATATATATATATATATATATATATATATATATTTATATTTATATATATATTAAATATGTCTGTGTGTATATATATATATATATATATATTTATATATATATTAAATATGTCTGTGTGTATATATATATATATATATATATATATATATATATATATATATATATATATATATATATATATATATATATATATATCTTGTCTTGTTTTCGATATCTCGCTGACGTCATGTCATACGGCTGACGCGGTAGCAATGTGGCTCGCTAATACAAAGCTTTAGTCGTCCTCCAAAATGGCTGTTGTAAAGGATGGGGAGTACAAAAATAGCTAGCTAGATAGGGGAAGCAAGGGATTTTTACTGGGGAAACAGAAACCTCCTAGTGACAAGCTTAAAGCGGATCTTATAAACGTTTCTCTCTTTTAAGGTAAGACTAAAAAGGCTAAAATATTTTAGCTTTGTAACGTGTATTTTTTCTCGGTTAGCAACGTTGATGCGACTTGATTGACAGCTCATCTTTGGAAAAGAAGCGACGAAGTTCATGTTTGTCGCTAGTTTTCGAAAGCTTGTTATAAATATATTTTCATGTCTGATATCGCATTGTCTTCGTATTATAGGTAATAACCTTTCATATAAAAGGGAATCATTTCAAATTAAGTGTAGCCCGTGTAATCGGCTAGCTAGCTAGCATCAAGTAATCTATCGCGCTGATATAACCGTAGACTATTGACATGTCTACCTTGTCTAAGAAAATAGTGTTTGATGCGGCTGTTTGTATATTTTTAGAGAAAGGTTCTTCCGTGTCCCATTGCAATATTATGCTGCGAATATATCTAAAATGTAAATGAAATGTATATCGTACGACTAAATTAATTTTGGGATTCACTAGCTGGCAACATTATTACTCTTTAATCTAGCTAGTTAGCGTTAGCTAGTTAGATGTCTCTGACAAGAGACAATTAACTCCAGTATCCATCCACGCTGGCTTTAATGTAATCAGTCTGCTGCTTTGTTTATTTATATATGTTGCATTTTAAAATGGTCTACATTTAATTCTGAAAGACCTAACTACATAGGTAGGTGTTGTCATAAGTCTTTGCCCGTAAATGTACGGCATAATTATATCAAAATCACGTGGCACTTTGAGTAGTTGTTTCATTTTGTTTAATACATTGCTGTCCTTTCATTGCAACAACAGGAAGAAAAGCATAGTGTAATCCTTGTCAATTTGCTCAGCGTGTATAGATGTTGATAATGTGGAATAGTAGCTTTCATTATTTGATCTCTCATCTATATTGGCTAGTTTCTAAATTAAAGGTCAGAAATGTACTTTCTTGTTGATGAGTTGGTGACTAGTACATCTGGGCCTGTACTTTTAAAAACACAGCCATGACCTGTTACTGGAAGGTGGGGACAGTTCACTGGCATAGTCTTTCAAAAAACAGTTTTGGACACTGAATTAATAACGATGCCCTCAGAGTATGCTGAAGCATTTCACTCAACTGAGCATGTGCCAGAGACACTAGGCGTTAGCCAAGCCTACTGGACATGAATAAGACATGATACCTTGCAAATAGAGCAGGACACACAAAACATAAGAGGTTGTATGTGTTCAGAGAAAAGCGACAGTGGTCAAAACACAGGTGAAGAAAGGAGGTTCGCACTGTGAGTAAGGTGTCAGATTTTGTCTCATAAAAGATTGTCACATGTCCTTTCATTCAGCCTTTATTGTTCCAGCTTCTTTTGTTATTGGTCCTACATTTGAGTATCATGTAGAGTGTACATCAAACTGCATACTTAGTATACAGTAATGAGGTTAATTAGGATTTAGTCTCAGGTGCCAGTAAATCTGGCTCATGTCTCGCTTTATGTTTGATAAGTGTCAGATAAGATATTGTTTTGCAATTGCGGAATATTGTCCTCTAGAGTGGTGAAGGTTGTATCGTGTTTTAACGTGACCCTATGTTTTGAACACAGGTGAAATGTGTGAGGTATTTTTTTTCTAATTAGCCTTAGTCTTGTATGTTATTTATATTTTATTACTTATATTTTGTTTTTTATTTAAGTAGTGTAATTTCCAGCCATCTAGTTGTGCAAAAAATCCTGTATGCTGTCTAGTCCAGACTACTGCAGTGGCATTGAAAACAGAAGACAGGAACTGCTTCATGTTTGGCACTCCGTCAGTCTGTGTTTGTCCTCAAATATTCCCCTCTAACTACCCGAGCTATCAGCCTAAACATCAACTCCATTCAAGTAAAGTGGATGTTTGAGATGTACTTCACTCTGAAATCACCCAGGTATTCCATTTGCTTTCTTTCCCCTTATGATCCTCCCCTACAAAGTAGGGCCAATTCCTGGCAACTGCCTGGAAGTGGAGATTGTTATTTTGGCTTGTTTGTTTTGTTTTTAGTATCAGCGGTCCCGTTTTAAGGCACAGTCCTGGCGGAGGCCTGTGTTTTGCGGAGTGAGCTATCCTGGGAGAAGGAGAAAGCTTGTTGGAGCAGGTGGCTGTTGAGGTGCAGAGGGAAGCAGGCATGCTGTTCTCCTGGCATTGAGACTGCAGAGGTGTTATGGCCTCATATAGCTGGCGCTATCCTTATTCACCTTGACATTTTAAATGCAGATCATATATCATGCTGGGGACCAAGCATTATTACAACTCAAATGCGTGCTGAATAGTAGTAAAGAACTACATTTCCTTAGCTTCCTAATTGAACCTGCTCCTTTTATTGCCTTTCATTCAGTCTAGCTATCCATCTACAGTCGGATCTTCCATCATTTTTCAGATCACTTGGAACACAAGACTTTAGGCTGTGAATTGTGTGTTTGCTGTGACAGTGTATCCACGGTTCTGCTAAACCTTGGGGCTCTCTTCTCAAGGTGCCCTGGTGCTGAGCAACAGTCATGGACACCACCACCTCTATCAAGATGACCACTATGGCCATCCAGAACCTCTTCAGCTATGTAGAGGAGGAGAATCTGGCTGCCCTCAAATCACACCTGGATAAGTTCAAAGAGGTGGACGGGCGCAGTGATGTAAGTGGATTTCTATATAGATCCAACAGTCCTCATATACATACACACACACATACACACACACACACACACACACACACACACACACACACACACACACACACACACACACACACAAGCCTTATCTATCAGTCTGTCTCTCTATCACTGATAGAATGGACAGACTCCATTGATGTTGGCTGCAGAGCAGGGCAGTCTGGAGATAGTCCAGGAGCTCATCAGAAGAGGTGCCAATGTCAACTTGGATGATGTGGTGAGACAATTGTCACACTGCACCTTCAAAAGCATCAGACATGCACCATATATAGGTCGTTTTAGCTCACTGCTATTGGATGCTTACCCCTTTTAATAGGTATGCATTCCTTAAGAGCACACACAAAGAGCTTTGTTGTCACTCATCCAGTGCTCACCGCTCCACTGTTTCCATAGCAACAGTGGCCCATCATGCTGCAGTTTCCATGGTAACCAGTCTCTCTGCTCTTCTCTCATAGGACTGCTGGTCGGCTCTGATCTCAGCAGCAAAGGAGGGGCATGTGGAGGTGGTAAGAGAGCTGCTGGACAACAGTGCTTACATTGAGCACCGAGATATGGTGAGACACACTATTAACATAAGGACATTAACATTTGCTTAAAATGCAAATAAATAAATAAATAGCTCTAAAGTACTCTAAGAAGCTGTTAACACGTTGCATGAACATGCATTTTTGGTGATCGAATCATGTTTGGATTTTATTTGCGCACATGAAAAGCAAGGTGTAAATATCCCCAGGATGTGCTGTGTGTTGTGATCGGGCTATAATATATATACATATAACATTAAGTAAACGGAAATACATCTGCAGAGTGCTGACTTGTCTCTCATACCCAAAGAGTCCAGTAATGGTGTAGTATACCACCACTGCAGAACAAAGCCTTCTCTTCCACCAATGCAGATAATTCTGGTTTCATACAATATTTGACAGCATGTAACACACTGGTAGTACTGGCTGAGAAACCATGTTTACAGTATGAAGTAAACAAATAATGTATGTTTGTGTTTTTATGCGGGTGAGTAATTAATCTCATCTAGTCACACTGGGATGCATTTTAGTGAGAAGTCTAAATGGAATCCAGCAATAGTATATCCAGATATGATCTGGTTATGAAACATAAGTAACACATGTAAAATGTAAACTGGCACTTAGGTGCAAACATTTTATCCTTGTTTAAATGCCACTGTCACTTTGTTTAGTTGCTAAAGCTACTGAGTAGAACCTAAAGGAATGGTTATAAATATTTTAGAGAGGTTGTAGGGTGTATGGGCTGAGAAACGATTGTTTATTCAAGTGATGCATGAATTGAACTGTGACAATCTACTATGTGTGTCCTTTTGAGGGGTAACATTACTGTACAAGCCTACATCTCTTTCAGAACAGACGCTGACCTCCTTAAATAAGAAGCCAAGACAACTTCATTATATTATACATTACAGGGTTTAGGCCTCATTACAGGATTCTTGACATATAATCGCTTATTTGAATGCTTATTTGAATACTTATTTGAAATTTTTCCTGTTGCACAATATTACACAATTCATTATTAAAAAAGGATTATCCATTCCTATTTAATTGGTTTGATACAGAGGGAATGTTGATGGGACTGTAATAGAGAGTGTTTGTATTATGCAGGGGGGCTGGACTGCTCTTATGTGGGCTGCATATAAAGGTCGGGTGGAGGTCACAAAGGTTCTTCTGGAGAATGCAGCCAACCCCAACACAACAGGACAGGTAAAGAGAGAAACCTTTGGGGCTGCCCCTATCAAATACAAGTGGCTAAATGTCAATACATCGTTATAATGAAGTAATGAGGCCATTCTGATAAATCCCTGCAGAATATTAGTGACTACTGATTTACCGGCCATTCTGTGCTATGGTTTAGCAGTATAGCGTATATCCCATCATCTGGGCTGCTGGCAGAGGCCATGCGGAAATTGTCAAGCTGCTGCTGGAACATGGAGCCAAAGTCAACTGCTCTGATAAGGTGAACTGACCCCCATTCAAATAGAGAGAACTGAGCCTGTCTTAGCAGTTTCTAACATGGTGAATCTTGTGTGGCTGACCTGGGTGGGTTTGTTTACACCAAGTATGGAACCACTCCCCTGATCTGGGCTGCCAGGAAGGGCCACCTTGACTGTGTTATGTACCTGCTGGAGAATGGTGCCGATGTTGACCAGGAGGGGGCGGTAAGTTGAAGCTGTCTCTTGAGGGCCCATTTTCATGCTTGCCCTTAAATTCTCTCTCTGCATTTATGAGCTTGTGCTTATACAGTGTTGTCCTAAAGTCGGTCTGGCATTCCATTCTCTCGTACTCAGAATTCCATGACAGCTCTGATTGTGGCTGTGAAAGGGGGCTACACCGAGGTGGTGAAGGAGCTCCTGAAGAGGAACCCCAATGTGAACATGACCGATAAAGATGGCAACACGGCCCTCATGATCGCGGCTAAAGAGGGCTACACAGAGATAGTCCAGGACCTGCTGGACGCAGGCACTTACGTCAACATCCCCGACAGGGTGAGCACTGGATCGGTGGTGAACTGGAGGGCTCTCTATAAACTTGAGCAGAGCAGACTGTTGTAGTATTTCAGGCTATGGTTTTGAATATGTCTGAAGCCCTCATATAAAGGAGACAAATGTGCTTGTGTGTGTGTGCGCATGTGTATGAATTACACCTTTAGAGTGGGGATACAGTGCTGATTGGAGCTGTGAGGGGTGGCCATGTTGAAATTGTAAGAGCCCTGTTGCATAAGTACGCTGACATTGACATCAGAGGACAGGTAATGTAATGTGTAAATTACTTGTGATTTATTTATATATATATATAAATATGTATTAATAACTTTTTTTTCCACTGTAAGAAACTATAGTGCAAAATCAGTGTTTTCTGCACTAGGACAATAAGACAGCTCTTTACTGGGCTGTGGAGAAGGGCAATGCCACCATGGTGAGAGACATCCTACAGTGTAACCCTGACACAGAGACCACCACCAAGGTACAGGGAGGCCAAAGTCTTTTAGGGCATTATTATGTAAGAAAAGACTGGTTCTAGTGCAGGTGTTTTCTATGTATGTGTGTATGTGTGCGTGCCTCAGGATTCCGAAACACCACTGATCAAGGCCACCAAGATGAGAAACATAGACATAGTGGAACTACTCCTGGATAAAGGGGCGAAAGTGTCTGCTGTGGATAAGGTAAGATTCAGTTATGTGTACTTGTACATGCAAATGATATGAAATCTGCATATTAGGTGCGTTATTAAAACTGAGTTTTCTCCCCCATTGCTAGAAAGGGGATACGCCTCTCCACATCGCCATACGTGGACGGAGCCGCAGGTTGGCTGAGCTTCTCCTCCGCAATCCTAAAGATGGCCGCCTGCTCTACAAGCCCAATAAGGCTGGAGAGACACCATACAACATCGACTGCAGCCACCAGAAAAGCATCCTCACTCAGATCTTCGGCGCCCGTGAGTCTTTCTCGATGTGACCAGCTGTGTCACCTGCACCACTGTGCTGATGTGGCACTTGACCATATGTAACCAAAATCTTAACCAAGTCTCCTATTCAGAGATTTGATTGCTCTGTGACATCACACTGTTGTTTGCCAGACACTGTTGTTCCATAGCACCCTGTAAGACATTGTATATTTTGTATGTTTGCCATTTTGACTGAGCAGTGTTTTTTAGCACCTCTGTGTGCTGTGCCCCTCAGGACACCTGTCCCCCACCGAGTCGGATGGGGACATGCTGGGCTATGACCTCTACAGCAGTGCCCTGGCAGACATCTTGAGTGAGCCCACCATGCAGCCACCCATCTGCGTAGGCCTGTATGCCCAGTGGGGCAGCGGCAAGTCCTTCCTGCTCAAGAAACTGGAAGGTGAGTGCTGGGGAACGACAGTTCCCAGCTCAACATGCACTCATAGCCAGAGCCGAACAAACAGAACTCTGCAATCCCTGTTTACTTCTGCTGTCTCCCTAGACCTCTTTATGGTTACATATTTCCTCATTAAACCCCTTCCATTCCTTTAATTTCAGGTGATGAACACTTCAGTGTAGTTACTTAGTAATATGCCATCAGAGTACTAAGTAAATGATAAGCCTGAAGAGTAAGAGATTAAACCCAAACTGTGAGCTGACAGGATTGGCTAAGGTAATGCGTTTGTGTTTCTCCACTTCCCAGATGAGATGAAGACATTTGCCGGGCAGCAGATCGAACCTCTCTTCCAGTTCTCTTGGCTGGTGGTTTTCCTGTCTCTCATGCTGTGTGGCTCTGTGGCTCTGCTGCTTGGATTCACTGTGGACCCCAAACTGGCTATAGCTGTCTCCCTCAGCCTGCTGGCCCTGCTCTACCTATTCTTTGGTAAAAACAAACAAAGAAAAAAAACACCAAACACCTGGAATGTTTACCCTACCATGTGTACCATGTGTATATATCCTATGTGTATATTGCACATTGAATCTTACACTTTGCCATTTACACTGAAGGCCAGTGCAGCTACCAGTGTCTCACTCATGCTAAAAGCCTAGTTTTGAATAGCCACTCTCTCCCCCCCGTCTCTTTGTCTTTCTCTCCCTCACTCTCCCTCTCTTTCCCTCTCCTCAGTGATTGTGTACTTTGGGAGCAGGCGTGAGGGTGAGAGCTGGAACTGGGCCTGGGTTCTCAGTACCCGACTGGCGCGTCACATGGGTTACCTGGAGCTGCTGCTCAAGCTCATGTTTGTTAACCCGCCGGAGTTGCCGGAGCAGACCACGCGAGCTCTGCCTGTCAGGTAACACAGCTTTACCTTACCAAAACTATACCACAGGTGTGTGTGTGTGTTTTGAAGAATTAGACACATTCATCTGTTGTTGTTCTGTGTGGGTCTGTATTTTTAAATACCATTACACCCTGCTTCTTGAATCCTAAGCCTGTACTATAATTGGTAAACGGGTGAGCTGATCACCTATAACGGTCATGCTTTTTGTCCCCAGGTTCCTGTTTACAGACTACAACAGACTGTCCAGCGTGGGTGGAGAGACCTCCATGGCTGAGATGATTGCCACTCTCTCAGACGCCTGTGAGAGGGAGTTTGGCTTCTTGGCCTCCAGACTCTTCAGGGTCTTCAAGACAGAGGACACTCAAGGTAAGGGCTTTCCCCAGCCTGTTGGCTCTAACAGATACATGTCCTTCTTTGACTCCAAATGTCATTTAACATGGTGGCTGATCATGTTGTTCATGACCCTCTTTTTACACCAGGCAAGAAAAAATGGAAGAAGACGTGCTGCATCCCGTCTTTCGTCATCTTCCTCTTCATCCTCAGCTGCCTGATCACAGGTATGGCCTTGCTGGCCATCTTCAAGGTGGACAGCCGAAACCAGACGCTAAATGCTGTGCTGGTCGCCATGGCGAGCGTGGTAGGCCTGGCGCTGCTGCTCAACTGCCGCACGTGGTGGCAGGTGATGGACTCAGTGCTCAACTCGCAGAGGAAGAGGCTCCACAGTGCCGCCAACAGGATGCACAAGCTCAAGAGTGAAGGCTTCATGAAGGTGGGTGCACAGGCCTTCATTATAGGGTACTCTGCTGCAGTGGCATGTATCATGAACAGGCACACTCCCTTCCAAATATTGATCCAGTGTCTTCTTTAGAGACATGGTTGCTTCTGTGGGATTCATGTTGCATAGCCTGGCGTCACTCTGTGGTCTGACTCAACTGACTTCTGCTCTGTTCTGTTCCTCCAGGTGCTAAAAAGTGAGGTGGAGCTTATGGCTAAGATGGCGAAGACTATCGACAGCTTCACTCAGAACCAGACACGTTTAGTTGTCATAATCGATGGCTTGGATTCCTGTGAACAGGATAAAGTACTGCAGATGCTGGATACGGTGAGGAATAATAGTGCAGTACAACATGCAGCCAACAGAGGTTACTACTGGCTCACTTGTTCTTAAATGACTAAAACATAAATTGCATAAATTGGTTTTGAAATGAGAGCCAATAAACTAGATTTTCCTCTTTATTTACTTATTTAATTTTTTTGTTGTGAAAAGCATGCAGATATTCTAAAAATTCTCAAAGCATTAATACAAGAAACATCTGCAAATCATCTAAAAGCCAAAGATTTCTTGCTTCTTGGACATTGCTGCTCATCAGTTTTCTGCACCTGTTAATTTGTTGTAATTCTGCTGATCTCCAGGTGAGGGTGCTCTTCTCCAAAGGGCCCTTCATTTCCATCTTTGCTAGCGATCCTCACATCATCATCAAAGCCATCAACCAGAACCTGAATAGCGTACTGCGTGACTCCAACATCAACGGGCACGACTACATGCGCAACATTGTGCACTTGCCCGTCTTCCTCAATAGCCGCGGCCTCAGCAGCGCTAAGAAGATGTGTGCACCAGCGCCAGCTAACGGAGACACTGGCAACCCCGAGGGTCAGTGGGATCACCTGACCAAGAGACTCTGTCATCACCTGTTCCGTAGCTTCTGTCGGGAGAACTTAGGTTGAGAACTTCTCTTAAACTTCTTTGCTGTTTTTGTGCTGCTCCTGCCTGCAGGTTGGCATGAGGAGCTGGACAGGAAGCTGTCCCAGCACAGTCTGGGTGAACTCTCTAAGCTCGGCAGTAAGACCACTCTGAATCGCAGGGTGAGCTGGCCAGCCTACTCCACAGTGCCCTCCACACCTCTGGCTCATGGGGAACTATCGGATGAGTCATTGTCTGCATTCACATCAAACCCCCAGAGCTATGAGCTATTAAAACCAATAGTCTAGCATTAATAGTCATGCAGGACTGTTATGAGTTTTGCAGTCACAGTGTCTGAGTAGCAGCTGAACTACAAGGTTAAATTTAATATTGTCCTCTATTGTCCTATTGATGTCCTCTTTCTTGCACTGTAATTGAATGAGGCTAATGCAATAATGTCTTCTAACATGTTATAGGTCTATATTATCAAATATTTTTGCTTTATTGAACTGTAATGCAGATAAACATTTACTGTTACCTTGTTTTTGACTTTGTGTGAGAGATAGCAAATATTGTGTGAGAGATATCAAATGTCTTATGAGAGTACTTTACCGCTTTATTGCATGAGAGTGTTTTGCATATATCTGAAGTTGATGTCAGATGTAAAATGTTGGTTCTCTCTCTCCTCAGGACACATACCGGCGTCGTCAGATGCAGAGATCTGTCACGCGTCAGATGTCCTTTGACCTGACCAAGTTGCTGGTCACCGAGGACTGGTTCAGTGACATCAGCCCTCAGACCATGAGGAGGCTGCTGAACATCGTGTCCGTCACAGGTAAGAAAAGCCTTCACACATATGACATGTTCTCTTAAATCTAGCCTCTGTCTGTTTTAGTAACTGTGTCCCCACCCCCCAAAATCACCTGCACAGGCCGCCTGCTAAGGGCCAATCAGATCACTTTCAACTGGGACCGGCTGGCGTCCTGGATCAACCTGACGGAGCAGTGGCCCTACCGCACGTCCTGGCTCATCCTACACCTGGAGGAGACGGATGGGATCCCTGACCAGGCATCACTCAAAACCATCTATGAAAGGTGCCCTGATGTTTACTGTAGCACCCATCACTTCCTCCGCTTAATCAGTGAAATATGTGTCGGAATTATATTAAACTCTGAGTCACGAAACTGAGTCCCCCCTCCCCTCAAGAAGTATCTAGCTTGTCTTGATGACAGTGTGATGATGTAGTCCAGAATGCAGTTTTAAACTTGAGTCCATGAACACTTATTATTCTTATTCTGTATATCACAATTGCAAAAAGTTAGGTGTTTTGGTTTACATTAGAGGCCTGAGATATTCTCGAAACATACAGACTGCACAAGTTTTTTGTACTCCATCAACACCGCTTGCACTAAATTGTACATATCTAGTCTGTGGTCATAAGCTATGAGCCACTCACTGTAATTACTGCGGAGCACTCTTATGCATACATGACCTGTATATATTTGGATTCACATTTTTCCTTCAGTGACTAAATACTGTGGTGTTTCTTAGCAACATTTAAAAGTTAAGCAATCTGCATTTGCATTTGAGGAATATGGGGTCAGTAAAGTTTGAATGTTTTAAATATCTCTTTTGAAATCCCCTTTGGTTCCCATAAATAAAAACATCGGAATTTTATCTTTGTAGTAAGAGGTTTGGCTATTCGAGGAGCTGTAATTTCACCATGTTGTGTTAACACTGGCTACCTACACACTCTTCCCAATTTAATTCCATGACCCTTAAAATGAAACAAAAACATAATCAAGATATAAGAGTTATATGTGCATAATTTACTTTTTCAGTAAAACCGTCAACTCTTTTTGTATGGAGAGTCGACGTGGTTTGACACAGTGTGTGCATAAGCCAAACCTTTGGTCAGCCACACAAAAGTCTGCATTGTTTGAAGTAATTCTTCATTTCAGCAGTTCCATATGACCTCAGAAGGTTCTGGAAGGTCAACATTGCCTGAGATTGTTACCTTTGTCTTTAAAGAGTGTTTCTGTCCATTCTTATTTTGTGCAACAGGATTTCCAAGAACATTCCCACGACTAAAGATGTGGAGCCCTTGCTGGAGATCGATGGAGATGTACGGAGCTTTGAGGTGTTCCTGTCCTCACGCACCCCGGTGCTGGCTGCTCGAGACATCCGCACTTTCCTCCCCTGCACGGTCAACCTGGACCCAAAGCTCCGAGAGATCATAGCAGGTGAGGAGCCACGAGATGGTCTTTTCGAGTCGATATACGAAAAACTCAGGATAATTGATGTAGCATAATCTGGCTGAACAGACTGGGGCCAAGAAGTTCAGGAATCCCCAATAACCTAACCTCCAGTGAAGGCGAGTTTCTCAAAAGCATCATAACACAAAGATCATCGTTAAATTAAAATATTACACTGAAAGCTCTCTCTCTCTTAAGGTGATCTTAGCACTTTGATGCTTTTGGGAAACCTGGCATTATGATAGATTGGGGTGGACCACTTTGCTCTCTTTATCCACAGACGTGCGTGCGGCTCGTGAGCAGATGAACATGGGCGGGGTCACCTATCCCACACTGCCCCTGCAGGATGCTGCTCCCCGCCCCACCTCCATCTACAGCCAGCAGTCCTCGGCCTGCTCACCCACGGCCTCCTACAACGGGCCTTACAACCCGCCCGGTGTGTCCCCTCAACCCCACAGTGCCTACTACAGCGGCATGGCCGGGCCTCAACATCCCTTCTACAACAGGGTGAGTGTCCCTGCATGGCCACCGTGCTCAGGCCTGCTTCTAAGATCATTGAGGCTTACCTGTAAATGCCCTGGTATCCAAATGGTTGTATTTTCCTAAAGAGTTCCTTTAGAGTTGGATGAGCAGTGTAGAGTCAGGTTTCACCTTGCTGTGTTTGATTGTATTAGTACATATATACTGGTCTAGGCCAAACATTTGTTTTGAAATTTTTTGAAGGTGGTCTATACAAAGTTATGGCTACTGTTGTTTTTTGGGAGTGATTTTGATTGATCCATTTAAGACTGATGATCATTTGGTCTGGATGTGTTAGTGCTGTTTTCTACCCAGCTTTGCCAATCACAGTCTGCTCATATAATGGATGAAGGACATCTTTTACATTGCTGCACTTTCAAATGAATTCCAATTCCAGCATCCGATCAGCAGTATTTCCCACTGTCCCTCCTGTCTGGAAAAGTTTTTCATTTATCTGCTCCCCGACTTGTCATAGCATTTATTTTTGTCATTTCTATTTAGCTGTTTAGACATTTAAGTTTTTATCCTGTATGCAACAATCACATCCATATCCTAGCAGTATGTGTGTGTGTGTGTGTGTGTGTGTGTGTGTGTGTGTGTGTGTGTGTGTGTGTGTGTGTGTGCGTGTGTGTGTGTGTGTGCGCGTGTGCGAGTGTGCGAGTGTGCATGTGAGCATCTCTTTTCAATTTGCATTTAAGGTTTGTGTTTGTTTTCATTTGCTAAATTTTGTTTCCTTCTTCCAAATTGCATCTCCCAGCCATATTTCCCCCACCATGTTTACCTGCTGCCACGGCAATACGCCAGCAGCACTGGCCACGCCCACGCCCCCGTACCTCCACGCCCACTCATTAAAGCGGCCTGTCCCAGGGACGCTAGCACTGCAATCGTAAGTACTGGACCCTAGATGCAGGCCTAGATCTAGACATACTAGATCTGGATGTTGTCATGCTTGTGTGTTTGTGTGACTCCTTCACCCACTGACATGCTCTTTTATCCTCTGCCTTCTCTTATTCTGCTTCCAGCAAGACATGTTTCTGATTGTCAGGCTTATGATCGATTTAGCTCAGACCAGTCCTGGAAAATGGATTTGTTTTTATTATGTAGAAACGAATGTTAGTAGCACCGATGTTACGTTGTGGTTTCATGTGTAAGAAATTATGAAGCGTTGCACAAAAAAATGTTATAGACTTTTTAAAGCCAAACCCATAATATTTGTAACATTAAAGCTATTTACTTTGTTGAGCATGTGTGTGTGTGTGTGTGTGTGTGTGTGCATGTGTGTGATTTCCTACAGTCTGTTCACACACACACACACACACACACACACACACACACACACACACACACACACACACAAACACAGAGGCTGCCAGTGACGTCAACCACCAGCTGTCTAATGCTCACTGAAGCCTTTAGTGGTAGAAAAGCTCCACCTGCTATGGTGAAAGCCATACCTTCTCTCTTGATTCACTTTTTTTTTAATTCACTCTCTCCTTGCCATGTCCTGTATGAGGTTCCCTCACGCTCTCCACCCCCTGTGTTTCTTCCTTCTCTCTGTTTGAGCAGTTTAAGGTAGCGTCTTTGAAAAAGAAGCAGGTACTGAATCCCTCCAGACTTGGCTTACGCACTGCTGTTGTGCCTTCCATGTTCATGCTGCCCTTCCTTTACAGCACTCTTACACACTCCCTTTCACTCACGCACGCTTCATGCGCTCTGAGCACTCAGCTCCCAGCATGCCGTATGGGAACAGTAGTAGCTGACATGGTCACAAGGGGAATGAGGAACTAGTGTTGAAGAGTAATGTTAAAGAAGCCTGTCTTCATGATTACCTTTGAAATAACAATAAATTAAAAAGCTTTATAATTTTAAGATGACAGTAGCACTCCTTCCCCCAGAACATCCTTTCTTGCAGCTTATCTAAAAGGTCTTTCAAAGTGATATCTACTCTTGAAATATCATTGAGCTTGCTTGTTGTTAAAAAAAAGCCATTGAATTGCAAGCTTACACAGTAAAGGCTGGACAACTGAGGTTTTGAAGTATATGCTCACGAGTTTATCTAATTACTCATGGTTGAAACATCCTCTTGGTGTGCTGTGAGAAGAGCTTGCAGTTCCTTGATTAGATGTGATTATAATTAATAGAAATAGATAGTAAGTAGTCGCTTTTAGTTTGAAGCTCACTGACACCTTGCTTACTTTCTTCCTGTATAACCCTATGTTTCATTGAATTTTAAATTTAAGGTCTTTTCCTACCTTGCCAATAACTTGAACTGTATACTAACAAGCAGCATGGAATTTAAAACTTTACTCAGTTTATCTCATCCTGAAGGTTTCAGAAATGTTGTCGTAAAGGTGAATGTGGTAATAATGCACAGAAGGTGATGGTTTTCTTTGGGCCTGTGCGTTGTTTGTGTCAGGGCACAGCCTCTGTGATGTCAGGCACACCATCTGTGCTGCTCAGCTCCATGAACACAGATATGGTTTGTGAGCGCGTCAAAGTAATAGAAGGCATCGACCAGGGCATGCTGGCCCAGTATACTGCTACCATCAAGAAGGTATTTGTGTGTGTGTGTGTGTGTGTGTGTGTGTGTGTGTGTGTGTGTGTGTGTGTGTGTGTGTGTGTGTGTGTGTGTGTGTGTGTGTGTGTGTGTGTGTGTGTGTGTGTGTGAGAGAGAGTGTGCTTGAGAGCGAGAGAGACAGACAAATAGAAACAGGGAGGAAAACATGTACGTGCTAATCTGAATCCCTATTTGTCTCAGGCCAATGTAAATGGCCGGGTTTTATCCCAGTGTAACCTGGATGAACTGAAGAAAGAGATGAACATGAACTTTGGAGACTGGCAACTCTTCAGAGCATCAGTAAGTTATTTGCCAAGCAGTATGCACAAAGAAATGTACAAATTTATAATGACAGGTGTTAATATATCAGTGTAGGTTTATGTATCAATAATCTTGATTCCACCATATATGTAATGTATGTTTTATATAGAGAGTCCTGTTTTAGTACAGATTCATTATTTATGCAATGCAGTTTTATCAAAAATGGAACGTTCTAACATTTTAAGAGTATTCTTAATATTACTTTAACTAAACTAATCCTGTTACTAACAAAGGATATTTCCATATTTTTCTTCCAAATTGAGGCTTTGTAGTGAAATGAAACAGTGGGTGGCAACAGGTGTAACAAAGGTGACACTTTAATGACAGCCTGTTGTGTTCAGGTGATGGAGATGCGTCACGTGGAGAGCCAGGTCTTGCACGAGGAGGCTCCCAGCGAGCAGGGCAGCATCATGGTGGGCCACAGTGAGCCAGGCAGGCATCGCGGAGCTCCAGGCCACAGCGGACCTGCTAACGCCGACACCTCGCCCATGTACAACTTCAATCTTAGCTTTGAGGAGCTCTCTACTGTGGGCCTGGATGAGCCAACCAGACATGCCAATCCACCATGGATGGTAGGTGTTTCACAAATTCTCAAGGTCCTTTTCCTGTTACCGGCAGTGCTTGAGCAGGTCGATTCTCACAGTATCTTTTGCCTTCCACAGAGCACCACACACCGCACCCCCAGCATGACCAGCCTGAACTCTCAGGAATCCTCCAACGATATCTGCAAGCTCACTGACAAGCAGCAGGCAGAGTACCGAAATGCCTACCAAGAGTACATAGCCTCAATGGCTCAGCTGGAGGCGGCAGGCAGCGGGGCAGAGAAGCCCGTGCAACCCCATCCAGGCCAGTTTATGCACTCCGGCGCCGATGACAAAAACAAGGATGGTGGGGATCAAGATGGACGCAAGTCCTACTCCAAACGGGGGGGTGGGAAGCCAGCAGTGGACGCAACTGATTATGCCTCGACAGAGGGTGCCACTCTAGACCCCATCAGTGAGGAAGATGAGAAGGTCGACCATGGCTCCTCCAAAACCTTGCTGGGACGGAAGACCTCTGGAGAAAAGGTGGGTCTCTTCCAGAGTGCTGACCTGAAACTGAAGGCTGCAGGGGGTCTGCGATACCAGAAGCTGACCAGCGACGATGAGGAGTCGGAGGAATCTGACAATGCCCCACTGCTCAAGGATGGGAAGAAAGTAGAGCCCAGACGCGTTGAGAGTGAAGAGCGACCTTTGGCCAAAGGTAAGGAGTACCTCTCGGACAGCATGCTGGATAAAAAGGACTCGTCTGACTCGGGTGTCCGCTCTAACGAGAGCTCACCCAATCACTCTCTGCAAGATGAGGAGGCTGACTTATCGCAGTCTGAGAGGACCAACCTGATTGAGCTGGATGAGGAGAGCCTAGCCCGCAAGAGAGGCCTGCCTAGCAGCCTGAGTGGCCTCCAGGACCCAGCAGTCGCACGCATGTCTATTTGCTCTGAAGACCAGTGCAGTCTCTTGGCCAGCAGTCCTGAGGAAAGCTGGCCTTCCTCCAGAAGTTACAACCTCAACCGCACACCCAGCAACAACACCCTCAACAACAACACCAACGTGCAGCAGGGAAACCGCCCGCGTCAGCCAACTGATGGTTCTAACACCACCTCCTCCAACACCACTAGCAGTGAGGTTATTGTAACTCCTGCTTCCAGCACCAACACCACCACATCCACCACGCAGAATGAGAATGTTCGTGTGGTGCACCTGAAGAGAGGTCTAAAGCCAGGAGACCCACCTGAGATCTGCACTGTGACCTCCGACACGGTCACCTTCGGGGAGGAGCGTGAGAGCATCCTGTGAGAACCTGCACCCTGGTCTTGGCAGACCTTCTGCCCAGCTTTAGATGTTTATGTGCCAAGCTTTAGCTGTTATGTGATGCATGTTAAATGGTGTAATGCTGTTGGTTCAGTATGGTCCTTGCATTTCAGTATTGAATAGTAGTAGTTGGTCCAGTGTAGTTTACTGTCTGCAGTGTTGCCTACATTCCTGATTGTCACGAATGCCTTTTTCTTATTCAATAATTTGATCCAATCGTTGATAAAGGGTATGTAGCATCTAACAGTATTACCGTCTCTCCTGCTTTTGGAAAATACTGAACTACCTAAGTAGAACATGAGATGTCAAGATTTCTTCTAAAAGAGCTGTGATTATTATGGGCTATAATTATTGGAATAAGTTTATGCAGCAGTTAATCTAAAATGTAAAGCTTTCTGTTTGGTCTGGTCTTCTGGGCCACAACTGACACTCAATTTATTTTAGCTTGACCCTTAAAAAAGGCATGAGTTTAATCTTTTGCCAGATTCTGAACTGCCAGAACCATATTAATGCTTATCGCTAACTTAGTCGTGAAGAATGGTGTTGTGATGAATTGTGTCAGTTGCATGTTTTCTGCACCCCTGTCATTGTAGAGCAGTTTCCTGAAAATTTTGATCGTAGGACCCAACTAAAAATGGACTTCCTTCAAATCACCCAAGTCATCCATTATGACTGAATTACAGTATGTGATTATATATTTATCTTTGCAACTCATGCACCACTCACATACCCAAAACCTGTTGGGCATCCTGAACCGTATTTTAAAAACTATGTAGTAAGAGGATTAGCAGTGAGCATGTATGAGCGGTGAAAAGCATGTGACTAAATGTCAAACGTGAAATGGCATTCTCCAAATCGCATGCAGTTACTTTAGATTTGATGTGTACTTGTGTTAACTGCCTAGCTAAGGCGGGAAATTTGATTACATGAGAACTGTCTGTAATGTGGAGCAAAAATAAACAATAAGTTACAGCTACTGTGCTTGACATTTTTCCTCTGATGGAAAACCAATAACTTGAGAATTTGCATGATCAAATTTTCCTCACTGAATTTGCTTTAACTAACATAAACATCTAAACATTTTTACCCCTTAAAATGTTTCTATTTCTACATTTTATTGACTTCCTGTAAGCTTCATTACATACTTTTTCTGAAAGGTCTGCATGAATGACGAATAGGACTGAATAATTACATTTTATGTTACTTCATTAGAGAAACCTTGCGTAATTTTTAATATGTGCTGCACGTATCACTGAATAATAAGAATAATAAAATACGCAGGCAATACCAAGAGCTATAGAAGGGTGGCATCGTCACATACTGCGATAAGTTTATGAACAATGGCGCTGTACTCCATGTTACAGGGTTTTGAGCAGAGACAGATTGGAGCCAAGCCCCAACCCCCAGGACCTAGTTGACTTAGGCTAAGCAATAATGGCAAACGTCTATTTTCGTAGCCCACGTAATATTTATTTTATAGAAAAGTGTATTACAGTATTTTTACAAAATTATTTAGCATTACAAACATTACATTTCAGCAGAAATAAAAGGAAAACATTGATACGCGCTACCGCAGTCGGCGCGTGACGAACTGTGTTAGAACCGCTCAAGCGCTCCATTTAGGCCTATTCCCAAACTACCATAGCGGAGCACAGCTCTCTGTCTCTCTCTCTCTCTCTCTCTCTCTCTCTCTCTCTCTCTCTCTCTCTCTCTCTCTCTCTCTCTCTCTGTCGCTCTCTCTCTTTGTCGCTCTCTCTCTCTCTCACACACACACACACACACACACACACACACACTTACACTCTCTCTCTCACACACGCACACACACAGAGGACATGATAGTTTATGAGTGCTGTGACCACACCAGAACTGTAGTTTGACACGCGCTTTGTACCTTAACAAAAAAGGCAGTGGGGTTTTTTTTAAATCGTTTTCTTCATTTGCTTTGATCTATCAGTCCTGTAACGAAATCTTCCTTTGGAAGAAAGAATGTGTAGCCTGTAGATAAATATAAATCACACAGAACGGTTTATCTCCATTTGAGGGAAATCCGTGTCATTCAAGACGAAGTCCAGGCAAAGAACACGGAAGAATAACAAAAAAGGTCCTGTTTTTGCTCCATGACCGAAACACCTGCGAAAGACTGGAAGAGAGAGAGGCGTGTTTAGAGAAGGAAAGAGAGATCCGGACATGCTGGCGCCAATGGGGACCCGCGCTGCCCCCTTTTTCAGACTTTTAACTAAACACCACGGAAACCAGGCAATCCTAGATTACCGACAATATGGTCCAACGAGAACCTATTGAAATGTTTAATTGACGATATACCTGACTACTGCATACATAAACACAAAGAAAAACTAAACGCGATGACTGACAACATAGCGCGTAAAACCCTCCTGTACTGCACTACGCAAGTACTTGGATAAGATGGGTAAGCATTTCATTAGTGCAGCTGATCTGAACTTTGTCGTCTGTGTTGTCGAATATTGAAGTACATTGTGACAAACTGGTCGGTGTGTCTTACCAGTTCAGCGAGAGATGGTTGTATGGTCATCTGAAGTAATTTCTCTCGGGAAGTAACTCGGCTGAAAAATAACATATAAGCAATTTTACAACCAATTCGCAGTAATTTTACACATTCGTTCATTTTTATTTATTTATTTTTTTAGCTTAGTGCGCACAAGCGATGTTTACATTCACTGTTCACACACTGATACGGTTTTTCCAGATGCAGTACAGTGGCGCAACGTTTTTGCAGAAATTTTTTTTTTTTGAAAGCCTGTGTGAGTTTAGCAGAGATAAATACGATACTCCAGATTTGCTCGCACCCTTACCTGAGAGGGACTACTGATATCAGTACTCAGGGAAATGACGGATTTCCTTGGAGTGGTGTGACCAAGATGCCGCTGCGATGGTTGTTGAAGCGCTTGTGGGTTTGCAGACGCTGAGCTGGAGTCCAGTGCAATCTGAAGGTCCAGGATATAATCTATTACATGCTGCAGTATTTCCATTTTACTAACGTTTCGGTTCTGTGGCAGGCTGGGAACGAGCTCCTTCAGTCTGCTGTAGCAGTCATTCATATTGTACAACAGACTGAGTGGATCATCTAAAGTAGTCTTGCTCCTTGAGACACCAAGATTATGTTCCGTTCTATAAGGAATAGTCTTCCTTAATGGTAGCACAGGGCTGATCGCCTTCATAGTCGATTGAATCGGTGTTTCCCTATTAAATTTCGATGCACAAATATCTCTTAGAATTCTTCACAAAAGCTTGTTGTCTTTGCATTTATATACCAAGCGGACCGGGATTATTATACGGGATGAAAAATTACCCCGATTGGCCAACGTGTCGACGTCAATCCGCAATTTAAAGCAACAGCATTGGTTACATCTTGAAGTACATGAAAACCCTCCCACATCCTCTGCATTCTTTCCTCGTGGTGATGAACTCTCCGAGCGACCGTACTGGGATTGGAGGCACTTACACGGGATGAATTTAAGGTTTAAGACATAGTGCGAATCCACCGATACGGTTTTTTTTTAACCTTATATCTATTATAACATATAACACATAATAATGTCTAGCTTCTTAGATTATTGTTAAAGAATAAAAAATATATATCACGTTTTGTATATGCTACGAAAGGAACCTATTGGGTGTTCGGAATGAGCCACTACCTAACCCACCCTTATGCAAAACGTCCACAAGAGGTCTATAGGGTAGTTCCTACTTCACATAGGCACCCAAGAATGGGTGATGAATTGGCAGCGTGCTATTGCGCACTAGCCGACAGTTCAGGCCGCAAACTCCTGGTTCTTGCCGACTCTCCGGCGCCGGCCCCGTGACGTCACCAATCCACAGCCACCCTCGGAACCTTTGCTCTCGGCACCGCAGAACTCGCTGGCGTGGCTGTAGGAATATGTCTGACCGTGTCCTCGGGTGACGTTAAACTCCAACCGGCTAAAGCTGTTTTTGTTTCGGCTAGTGCATAAATATACATTTGGCACACCGTTGCAACTTTACTGAAACGTAAACGCAAACGCTTAAAGTAAGGAATAAATTAAAAGAAGCCTGCAGAAACAGTACATATCGAGGATGCACGCTGCTTGGAAAGTTTGGTGTCTTGAGTTTTAGTTTAAAATACAAAAGATAAATCAGCAAGTCGTCATTACACAGAAGTAGGCCTAGTACTGGTGTTTATGCTTTGCGGAGTGATTTTCTTCCCGATATGCTGGAAAACAAATCTAATCTTACAATACTGAATAGCATCTCTTGGACCATCACAAGTCGAGTTTCTCTGGCGTGCCCGTCTTTCTCTCCGTGACCTTTATTGCTGTAAAGCAGTCAAACGGAATAGAATTACAGGGTAATAATCTTTTCTCAGCTGTTTCAGGAAACTGTGACATTAACATGTTTTCTTTATAATGGTTCCAAAGTGGTGCCAATACTCATAGACTGCATACTTTGCGACATATATGGGGTTGCCAGATGCCTTTGACCAAATCCACCTTAAGGAGGCCCTATTTCATGCAGTTCTCACAATTTTCACAGAGATCTTTTATTTTGATTAAAAAAAGGATGAATATACCCAGTCAGAAAGACACTATTAAACATTATCAGCTGCCAATAGAGAGACAAAATAAATCCCTCCAGGAAATTGTTCATGACGTGAAAGATTTTTAGGTGCTTTTTAAAAAGCAATTTTGAAAAATGTGTTTAAAATTTTACATTATAATCTAAACTGCTATCTTAGAATGAAATGATGCATTAAAAAGAACAGTATTTTGCTAAACTAGGCATTTACATGTGTATCTGCACTCAATATCTATTAACTACTTCATGCCATTAGACTTAAACAAAGCCTTAAGACTGAAATTTGTTTGCCTAAGGTCAGTGATTTTAACTGCAGTTTCACCCATATGTTAGAAGTTAGTGAATAGTTCAGCCCCACCCAAACATTTCATGTAAAATGAACTACCCCACAATCCCCACATTCAGTATAAAATACATCCCAACATCAACATCTGGCTGGACGTGTCTTCCCTGCTATTCACTCACTGACACTGTGTGTTGCCAGACCTCTCAGTCCAATATCTTTGGCTACATTCTTGTCATTGATTTGTGTAGTCTAACTGATGGAAAAGTGTTATAATTCATTAGTGCAAAATTGATGCAGTTGTTCAGTATGTTGGAAGTGAAATTGCAGATAAATTGACGGATGAGGGCTAACCCAGGACAAATACAGTTTACACCATGGTTAAAATCATTCTTTAAATTAAATTTAAAAAATTTTCTTTGCTTTCTTTAGTTTTTATTATCCTCCCAGTTTTTAGTCTAAAATGTGTCATGTAATTAGATCTTAGCGCATGTGCTATAGTTCATAGTCATTTTCGCAGTCACCCTCACAGGTCTCACAAGTTCCTATGGTGTCAGCATTGCCTAACTCTGGAAATTTAACTTGTCCGCTTTTCTTCAGATAACTTATTTATGTGCTGCTGTCCTGGTAATACTGCTAAAAATGAGATATGCCTCAAAATTACTCAGTATATGAATGTTTGCTTCTTCCCATGATGTGTTTACCTTTGTATTCAGTTCAGCCTCTGGAGCTTGTCTTCTCTTGAGTGCTGATTATTGGCTTGGACATTCAGTAATGAGTATTGACCTGAGTTGCCTTAGTGCTGGGTTTGTTGCTAGATGTGTCACATGAATAGGGTTTTTACAGTTCTCTAAGGAACTGTGCCTTACTTTTGACTATTTTTTCCCACATACCGATAGCTGAAACTTATAATATAATATAATATAATTTTGCCTTTTAAAATTCTTTTATAACTGATGTTATGAGATATTGATCCTGCTATTGATTTTATGTCCAAATTTTAGGTCAAATTAGGTTCAAAAGATATATTTTGTAGGATAAGCTATATTTGTCTTTACATTTCATTAAAACTATATTATATACTATTTTGTTATGATCTTGTGATCATACAGCTTTAATAAATTAACCATATACAATTGAATAAAGTGTTTTATTAAAAACACTTGCATGAACATGAAAGTTATCTGGATATTTAGCATCTGGTCTGTAGAACAAATGACTAAATTTGTAGGTTAAAATAATTAAATAATTGTGTTTGGTCTGGCAGCAAAGTACTATATGATGTGGCCTGACCTAAAGAACTGTAAGTCTGGCAACTGAAATACTGATAGGTAGGCAGCTCTTTTGCATCAGTTATAGTTATTAAAAGTAAATTATGTAGAGCTGTCAGGACCTACAAACTGTGACCATTAAAATCCATACCCTGGTTCAAAGGCAACTGTTGTTTGTCCGCTTGAGAACACTTTCTCAGAGTCTAATTAATCAATAAATCAAACAAAGGAAGCTGGAGAGCATGATAGGCAGTTCCACATCTGTAACTGCAACATATCAGATCACACAGAGCCTGCTGGCCTGGGGCTTGCTTGCCTCACTGTGAGAGATGCCTCAGGCATGACTTCACAGCACAGGTGCTGTTAGCTGCACTGCCTCATAGTAGTGCGGCAACATCAAAGGCTGGAAGCAGAAAGATTTGGATGGTGTCTGAACTGGCTTCAGACCTGGCCCTGGCCCCTGCGTGTGCAAAACACACCGAGAGTGTGTGAGGAGGAGAAAAGCACAGTTTGCTCAGAGAGGTTTGTGTGGAAATAGAAGAGGTCACACCTCACTGTTAGGAACGAATGGAGGTAGAAGGTACATTGATGGCCATTTTTAGCTCTGCAGTGTACTTTTGTAACAAGAACTAAGAACTACACTTCTATAACCCCCCCCCCCCCCCACACACACACACACACAAACACATACACAGGTGTGTTATGGAACATAATGCTAGTTTGCCCCAGAGCTCTTTGGGCTTCCTCAACCAGGTCTGCATCAACCGCAAACAAAATCTCCCAACCCCTCTTCCACAGAAATGCAATGTCTCCACTCTCCTCAGCTCCACCTAGTGTCTCCATCTTCCTCATCTCCACCCAATGTCTCCATCCTCATCTCCACCAAGTGTCTCCACCCTCTTCATCTTAATTCAGTCTCTCCACTCTCCTCATCTCCACCCAGTGTCTCTACCGTCCTCATCTCCACCCAGTGTCTCTACCCTCTTCACCTCCACCCAGTGCATGCTGCTCTTCATACCTCCTTTTCAGCCGCGTGGCTCTCACGCCGATCCGGTGGAGGCTGGGCACTGCGTCGCCACTGCCCAGGTGGGGAGAGTGAGTATGCGCTGTCAGAGGGGCTGTGCGTGGCTGGGGGAGATGGGTGCAGGGAATGGGGAGGCTGGTGCCCACAGGGAGAACACCTGCTCACCCTTGCCCAGCTCCCTTCCACCTGCCTCAGCTGCAGGCTGCCAGGCATCTGCCCACCTCTGGGTAATGGAGCTGTCACAACTTCAGGCCACTTGCAGCACAGGCACTGACCTAATTTATGTGGCCTGTCTCTTACTCCACAGCCTGTCCGTTATCAGTCTGACTATTTCATGTATCTTATGTGTTCTCATGTGGCTATGACACAATAAACCCCAGGCTTTGCCTGGCCATTGTTGTGAATTTACATTTGTTTGAATTTGGCTCTAAATAATGTTAAGGTGTACTGTATGCTTTGCTTACACAAATCAGTTCACAAATCTCCAGTGCTTCAAAGGAAATACAGGCATTTTGCAGGTATTTTGCATGCAGGTGTATAGCAACAGCTATACTTGCTATCACACCTTCCCTATCCATAAACTCTCTCTCTCTCTCTCTCTCTCTCTATATATATATATATATATATATATATATATGTGTGTGTGTGTGTGTGTGTGTGTGTGTGTGTGTGTGTGTGTGTGTAAGAGAGGAAGCATCATTTGATCCCTCTGAATGGCAGATATGTTAGCTTTGATGGAAATGTGTTGTCACAGTTTGGTCTCCTCTACTGTTTGTTTACAGAGCACTCTCCTTCAGCTCTGTTCTTCCTTATCTCTTGAGGCTAATTCACTTTGAGTCATCAGGGATGGTACACACACACACACACACACACACACACACACACACACACACACACACACACACACACACACACACCCGATGCTTTCACTCACCTTCAGCACTTGCAGCAGAGGTCATTGAACAGATGGGCATCAACCTTGAATATTTGAACCTGCGCGTTTGAGGCTGCTCTCTTAAAGCTTTCACCAGCGCACTGCCACACAGAGCCCAGTTCAATGCTGCCTGGATGTGCCATTCACACCTCGGTGCCACTCATCACCTAACTGCAAGCCTCCAAATGATCTTACGGCCAAGGATGATGTGTGTTCACAAAGGGGGCTGAAATTCGCAGCTGGGAGGGAACGATGCATTAGAGTGTATTTTAAGCAGCTGCGCCATGTTTCTTTGGCTTGGGCAAAATGGGACTTAATAACCAGGCACGAGCGTCAGGCACGGGAGACGCAGCTCGCAGTCTGCTGCTGGAAGTTCATAAACGGAGAAATGATTGCAGAGACGCAATTAATGTCAAACTCTTCGGGATATGTGGCATCTCACTGACATTCAGTCATCATTACAGCAGCTGGAAACAATAAAAGCGAATATTGCAAAGAGCGCAGCCATTGACTTGGCCCCTTGAGTGCGTTTTTGGGAAAGCAATAAGCCATTAAACCATCCCCAGCTTGTAACTTACTGTTCGGCTGGTGAAAAACAAAACAAGGCTACATTCTCTTCGTGTAGCATGACATCGTAGTTTTAGTGTCGATACATCTACGGAAATCCGTTCAGGAGACAGGGCTCGTCGCGCAACATTGTAGACTGGATCATTTCTTGAGGCCTAAACACTTTGCAACTGTCCGTGCAGCCGATCTACACGTTATACGTAGTAACCGCTGCTATGACGTCTCTCCCGTTCTCGCTCCTCGTTCGCGCCATCTGAGAGATTTACCCCGGCGAGGGGCTAAGTGCTTAACCGATCTCATAATCGGTTAATGTTCGTGGAGATGATTATATAGCCACGGCCTCTCTGAGCAAAAGAGCTATTACAAGCCATCTGTGATGCGCCACCCGTACTCAGAAGAGGAGCCGCCTACCTTTCAACGCGCTCACAAATCAAGCCCGTGGTATAGGACCTCCCTCACATACAACAGCATCGCCAACAGCATGCACTACACATTACAGGTGTATAATAAACACTTCTAACGAAGCAACGTGTTCTCTGCTGAACGCTGAAGTTTATGCACTTATTACCGAGTCATGTAGGCTACACAAGAAATGTTTTTCTAAATAGATATGTACCAATGTAATACCACAGAGAATCTACAGATTTGAAAAAAAAGGTAAGAGAATGACATACTCAAGACTATGGCACAGTGAGTCAGTGGGTGAGCGAGTCTTCATCTTTGGTGAGTGTCAGACTCTGTAAGTAGGGTTTCAGCCTCCCTGGGATTTTGATTTATGAGTCTGATATGGTGTTATTAATCACCAAAGCGTTTTGTCATGGCAAGTGTTTGCCATCTCATGGTAAAGAAACAGGATTGGGTCCAAGACCATTATGGAGAAGAGTGTCATTCCACCCGGCTGGCTACTCTTCAGCCTGCCGCTCTGTTGCCCTAACGATCTAGGCATCGCAAAAATAGTGCAAAAATAGGAGCAAGAAATCAGAATAAATGACATAAGCATAGCATTCTGATTGTGTAGTAATTTGACGCAGCGTTGAGGGCTGAACTTTTTGTGGAGGATGCTGGCGGGGGGGGGGGGGGGGGGGGCGGCGGGGGGGGGGGGGGGGTTTGAGCTGCTCTCGGTGAATCCTGAGAGGAGACAATAGCTTCGATTTGGGCACGGCCTTTCCTGGCCCAGCTGGAGAATGCAGCAATCAGCGCAGCAGCAGCGCGACGTGGAGGTGGTCATGCCCCCAGTGCCTCCCAGGTCTCTCGAGGGCCACTTGAGCCCTGATGAAAATCACCAGTAATCACTGATTGCGCAGTCCAAACACACATGAAGTGTATTTTGAAATGCAGCTTTGTATTGCTCACAGCTACTTGGCACATAAAGGTGTGGGGATGTCAGTCTAAGGCTGTTAGCACATGAATGAACTTTTTGTTTTGTCCCTGGTTGTATTGTAATATACAAAAAATTCTAAATGTATATAAACATACATAGATCAAACTCTCCACAGTTGTGCCGTCTCAAAGACCCACAGCCTTGGCTGATGCTGAAGATGGAATGGAATGCCCTATCTCCGATTTGTTTTTATTTCCAAGACGATTGGACCTCCACCCTGGAATAGTTCGTTCATTTCCCTGGGCAAGGACATCCGCATGTGTGTGCGGCAGCCCCAGATACTGATAATCTAATCTGTCTCTGAGGAGATGAGGAGGGGAGGTCTCCAGCCCACAGGGTGTTCCTTATGGGCTGATAGGCCAGCCCTCCCTGCCAGTGCTCACTCGGCTTATGCTGTGCCGCCGCAGCAAACACTAATTATGTCAATTTCCTCCTACTATTACAACTGGGGTGAAAATAGACAATTACATTATGCTCGCTCATGCTCTCAGTCTCTCTCTCTCTCTCTCTCTCTCTCTCTCTCTCTCTCTCTCTCTCTCTCTCTCTTTTAGTGTCTCCGCATCTTTTTGTTGATCTCTCTCAGTCTCGTCCTCTGTCTCTTATCCTGCAATCAGGATTTCTCCAAAGCAAACTCAGGCTGCTTCCTCCCCCAGGGCGTCTAATCACACCCCTTGCATTGGGTTAACACCGGCACCATCCTGCTTTTCACAGCTCTGTGTGTTGCGGTGGTTCGGAGGAGGATTGTAAGAACTGCATATCTCAGCAGCTTCCCAGCAGACAGACAAGCGCACTTCTTCTCTCACTCTAAGGGGAAGTGGATGACAGGAGGAGAAAAGGTGGAGTTTCCCAGATATGCTTAGAAAAATGTTTATTTGCTGCAGGTATTAATTGAGATGCCATTGCTCATTCCTGGTTTGAGATGGCTTTCCACCTTGCTCAATTCAATCTCTTTTATTTATTTATTTTTACCAAGAATTTTATTCGTAGAACATAAAAAGCAACATTTATGCTTAAATTTACGTTACATTACAATCTTGGAATAAGATTGCTCACAAATCAATGATTAAATTAACAATGAATTATTAATCATACATTACTATAGGATTCATGATTTATTTCTGATACCTGTCACCATTCTACTCTTGAAGTTCTGAAAGCAAACCCAGTCTGTCTGACAGCACACCACAGGTGTGTGAACACTTCACGTACTCCTGCTGCTGTGTGCTGTGGTCCAGCAGTGCTGACCTGAGCAGCTGTAGCTCAGAGAGGGGAGGGCCCAGCAGCCGGGCCGTCAGGGCTGCTAATGCCTGCCAGCCGAGTGGCAGAGAAATGGCTCCGCCAGCAAGTTCAGCCTGTGCATGTCTGAATCTGTCAGGAGGGTGTAGCGTCAGGGCCCACGGGGAGAGTAACCACTGACCTGATGGGGTTCTAAGGAACATGAGATGAGATGTTAGTCCCACAGCCTGGGAAGGCATAGGAAGGGATAGATACTCTTGTCATGATCAGGACATGATGAAGGAACAAACCTCTTCAGATGTGAGCATTATGTCCACATTGTCATGGTTATATAATAATAGGTTTTGTCTGCTTTGGTGTTGCAAAATATTATTTTACAAAATGCAGTTTGTGCTGAAAAAAATATTGTTCAAAGTTTTAGAGGGATTTTCTGACTTTAGTATTTTGTTAGATAAATCATTGTAATGTATTGATGGTTGTGGTTATGCTTCAATTAAAGGAGTTGCAGTGACATCCACCTTATATATTCTGTGCATTTGAACTGAGTTCAAAAGTAACGTATAAAACATCACTCAGAGGACATGACTACAAAGATTTATTTTTCCTTTTTCTCTTATTGCGCATTAGTTTCCCATCAGCCTGATGCTGTTCATGAGTGTCATGGCTACAATTCAGGGAGCAAGTAGAAATAAATCTAAATGGAAATGGATTTTTTTTTTTGCGCAATCTCACATGTGTTATAGTGTCTGCTGCGCACATCTGTACAAACAGAAAAAGAAAGAACCCTTTGCTTCACTCATTCCATGCTTAGCCTAGCTTGCTTATATCATAATGGACAAATAAACAACTAAAACTATTCATCTCAATTGTTGCATGAATTACTTCAATTTATGATCCAGTGTGGCTGTATAATATTTATTCACTGGGTACCAAATCTAATTTACAAATTACAGAGCATCACCTGGGTGCTTCCTTTTGCTTCTATGAAGGCCTCTTTGCTGTGTGAACATATGAGTGCTAAAATCGCCACTCGGTCAAACTTCTGTTTTTGCGCTTTTATCCTTGCTTTGGTAAACCGATCCAACTTTAGCAAGCAGGAGATAATGTTTCCAGCTTACTTATGCAATTATGTTTAATTACGGAATGCACTCCCACAGTGAGTGTGCCAAAAACAATTAAGGACAAAAAACCAAAGCAAACAAAAGCAACACAAAAGCATTTGGGCTCGATGCCTCGCTAAATGGCATCACGTCGTCTTTGGATAGTGCTGTGCAGGGAAAGTGACCCAATGTCCTCCAGGGACATTAGATATCATCTGCTTCTGGTTAATTATAGCTACCATGGTGGACCTCAGTAATCTGTCTCTCCTTGCCATCAGCATGCAAAGATGAGATAAGGCCAAGCCCATCGATGTTTGTGTGCCTGCAAAAGGTCCCAGTGCACTACATAATTTGCAGCCAGTCGGTGTTGATTTTTGAGAGAAGCATGCTTAATGCTTTAAACCCAAAAATATGTGCAAAGGACCTCATGCAGTAGTTGTTTGAGTTTTGCGTCTGGGTCTTGTCACTTTGCAAAAATTTGATCTTGGTTTTGAGAGGATGTCTGATGAAGATGTTCTTTTAATGACACAGGTCTATTTTCTGAGAGTGTATGTTGTTCTACAAGTTTAGCAAGGGTAGGAACTTTAGTTTCCAGTTGGAATTAAGGGAATATTTTGTGCAAAATTAAATGTTTATCATTTCATTATGTCATGTCTAACAGCGGTAATCTTTGGGAAGAATTTTTGTAATTGCCAATGCACTCTGTGGTTGGACTAGCTGAAATTAGTGGTGATCATACTTCATGACTTTAGAATGGAGATATGAATGTGTTAAAATTCCAGAAACCAACAGATGAGTCATATGGTCATGGTGTACTCTCTGTTCTGGTTGGCTAACTGTTCTCTTTATTTTGTTCCTATGCCAAAGTCACATGATCACATGATCTCTAATAACAGAAGCTTGTTTTTTTCCATTTGCAGAGCTTGTGAGGAATATTATCTGCCATTATCAATTGCAATTCATTCTTATCACATAATAAATGATGGACTTTGGATGGAGTAATCCTTTAATGATGAGAAACAGATCAACAAATACTCTTTGTATTGCATCTCCCTTAAATCCACTGTGGCAGTAAAGTAGAAAATGAGAACTGCATTCAAATGAGGAAAGAGAATTTGTTTCATTTCTCTTTGCAGTGTATCACATCGTTGTGTATAAGCACAGACCTGTGGGAGACACCTAACAACATCTTAGCCTAATCTTCTGTTAGATAACCTAATTTCAGCTTTTAGGCTAGTGTAAAATATTAATCAATAAAAATAAGAATTAAATGTAATAAGAACTAAGTAGACACAACTTATAAATCTGGAAAATAAAATATTTAATTTAAATCTATAACCTTCTAACTTGCATGGCTTTGCTATATGATGCTGTCCATTTTAAATGTATTAGTTTCACATTTCACACAACTGCATAATTTGCGTAACAAACAATACAGAAGTCAGTCACTGAGCAAGAGTTCAGTCTCCTGTTAAATATGCACAGCTAGAACTCTAGAAGTATGACCCCTAACTGTAATACATTGTACTGCATACCACAGAGATTGTCTAAGAATTTGAATATTCCCTGGTGTGTGTTTGTGCATTTGTGTGTGTGTGTGTGTGTGTGAGTGAGTGTGATCACCCTGGGCAGCAGCTGTATTGTCATGGTGGCCTACTGTAAGCTGTGTTTTGCATGTGTGCGTGCAAGCAGGCACTAAAGCAGGCCCATGGCATAGCTGAAAGGGCTGATACTGGGATAACATGCAAACAGGGCAGACGTACAAGCATGACACCATTGTGTGACAGGTGTAACTCGCTCAGTAGGTTTGAGCTCCTTTGCCTAGAACTGCAAACTGGCAGGTGTTCATGTTTCTGATAGTCAGCGAAGGGCAGAGGAATTCAGATCAGTTCCAAAGTTTGTTGACACAACGACGTTACTATATCATTAAAAAAGAGCAGGGAAACCAAGGAAACTGACCCAGTAAATTGTGTGCGACTGTGGGGACAGCCCTGTTGTCAGAGAGTAATGCTACACAGGGAGTGATAAGTGACAGCCTCGGGAATGGGTGGGTTTTCAGACACTTGTGGATAGTACTGTAATTGACACAGACACATTATTTTCCTCCACAGAGAAAGTCATACCAGGAGCACTTTTTAGAGCTGAAACCTTCACTAAATTTATAACACCAGTCCTGCTAAAGTTTAAACAATTCGCATTTCTGTTGATGTATATTCTTCATCCATTCCAGGGCTCTCTCTTGATTTCCTGGTCTTTTTGTAATGCACAAAACATCATCACCAATAAAACGTTATGACTTATCCTGCCTATCATTTGAAAACTGAAGCTGATTTTCATCAAGACTTTTACTGGAGTCTTGAAGGGGAAACCGGAACACAGATCTAATCTGGTAAGTGTCCTCCTGTTCGATCGGCCCCCATTAGTGGAAGTACTGTAGAAATATGTCCCGTGGCTCGTAAAAGGTCCTGGCACTGTGCCTGCTCTTCACAGGCCGTGAGTTCGGCTGACGCCGCGTTGCTGTTTTATTCTGTTACTCTGTGCCAAGTGCACGTTTTTTTTCCCCCTTGAGGTGTGACACGTGGAAATCTGTTCCTTACCAAGCTGCGACATCAATTTTACAGGCTAGTAAATGTCTTGTAGTGATGGGCAGAACAGAACTCCATTCTGAAGATGAATAAACTGCAGAGTTAATGAGAATGCGATCGTCACGTGAAGGGGAAGGGAGACGCATAACGCTGTCAGTAAAATGGCTTTTTTGGCTCACTCCTGTGACAGAGTCACAGAGAGAAAGCTCTGGTCTTGGCTAAAGTAATCAAAGCACTTGCACTGATTGTAGATGGCAAGCCCTATGATGAACATGAAAAGTAATAGGTCAACAGCAACTTGAACTGGCCAAAAAGTATATGTATCATAGTTTAAACAGGCCAGAAGCACCGCGTTTTTATATTGGTGCAGTAATGGTGTTATACTGGCAATGACTATGGTAGAGCAAAGGCCAGAACACAACATGTGGCTTTGATATGCCTGTGGCTTCTGGGTAATGTGGTGTTTTTTAGATTTTTGAGGAAATATTGGTTAGAGAGAGCGGCAGAAATACTTTCCGCCAGAAAGTGACCATGAAGGAGCAGTGAGCTTGACAAATAGTTTCCCTTTCTGTAATACAGATACATTCTATTACACACACGTTAACCAAGGCAGGGAAGAGTGAAGAGGCAGGCATGAGTACTCTCACTGAAGCCTTAGAAGTGTCACACTGTGTGTGTGTGTGTGCTGGTACAGATACAGCCATGAGTGCATGTTTGTATGTGGGTTCAGAATGATGTTTTTGTGCCTCTGTGTGTGTGTGTATTCATGTGCTGGTGGAAAGAACACTGTGGTGTGCACCAGTTCAGGCTGTGGGCGGAGGATCAAACAGGCGAAGGGCACCAGGAAGCCAGGGGCACCAGAGCCCCTGGGCGCCAGGCCCTGGGCGGCGGGGAGCCCCAGCTGGGGAAGGCAGAGGCCTGCTGCAGCGTGGAGCTCTGCCTGTCTCTGGGGCCCAGGCCCTGCTGCAGGTAGCTGAGCCATCTCATCTGGGGAGCAGGCCGGGATGAAAGGCAGGCACACAGATGTTGCTCCTGATGGGGTGTGCTGGCCCGGCCAGGAAATGTCATGTTCGGCAGCTGGTGTGAAGCCTCTGCTCTTTTTTGTCCATTCCATTCCACACAAGTTTAATGCACATACATACACGCACACACACCCACAATTGTGCATGGGGTACACCGTTGTGTTAGGATGGGCGTTGCTGGGTGGGCATGCTGCTGGCGCTGTCTGACTGAAGTTTAAAGACGAGATTGGAGGTCAGAGAGGAGAGGCACAAGCACAGACTCCTGCACTGCCTGATGGTGAGGGTGGCAGCTGCACCGAGCTCAACACCATCTCACCCACAGGGAGGGAGAGAGAGAGAGAGAGAGAGAGAGAAAGAGAGAGAGAGAGAGAGAGCGAGAGAGAGAGAGAGATTCAGCAGCATCTGTCTGACTTTCCCCATGGGCTCAAGCCTCCTACAGCACCAGGCTGGCCAGCATGAGATGGTACAGCAGCAAGGTCACCTCCCTCCCTCTCTGAGTGTCACTCTCTCACCCTGGCCCCTCTCTGACTTCTGCTCTGGCCCCACAGGTATGGCTTCTGCTTAGCTCTTACCACATTAGATATGTGTGACATACTTCAGCATGACGCACGCTGCTGCGGTATGAAGTTGCTTGAGATTATCATACACAGCTACAACAGCTGGTGTCATTTGTGCATTTAAGATTGCAAAAGACTGCCACCAGGATGGCTGCATTCTTTAAAAAAAAAAGAAACAAAAATTGTTCTCAAAACATTCCGAATTCAAATCGATCTGTTGTGTTTGTGCAATAATCCAGCCTCCATGGGTTCATGGCAGTTTGTGCCCCTATAAATGTGCATGGTACTGGTACTTGAGAACTACAGATGCATGTGGAGAGACTTTCTGTGTTGAGCAGTTTGGATGTGGAGCAGACAGTGTGTGATATGTGGGGCACTTTCCTCCTCGAGTCTCCGTGGAGCCCCCATCTGTTACTGCAGCGCCGTGTGTGATTCAGAGGGTGGTTGGGACCAACTCCCGCTAGCCTGAGCAATACTTTAAACACACACACACACACACAAATGTGCGCACAAACACATACAGATGACACCCATGCACACCCAAATCCATCATCCACTGTCTTTTTCAGGTGGATTTGTAGAGAAAAGCACAGATGTTGGGAACTTTGGATGCCTGTACAAAGATCCAGCTTGCATTTATTGTGAAATCATAAAATGTTTGTACTGTTGGCTGTACATAAGAGGCATCTTTTCAAATTTTGTATACAGAACATCCCAGTTATATTTTTGTGGACAATGATGAAAACAATGTAAATCTGCATATGTATAAAACAACTTGATGAACAATTAAAGCAAACAGACATATCTGACTTGTTGGATGAAAAGATCACAAAGTTTGCGCAATGTCCACTTGTGCTGATTGTATCCTATGTGGTGGGTAGTGAGATAAAAGGTGTGTAACTGACCCCTGCCAGTGGATCCTTAAAAAGCTGGTTAATGCTTTGGAGTGCGTGTTGGGCTGGGACATGGAGGCGGGTGGAGGCCGCTGAGGATGCTGGGAGCAGTGCGTCTGCTTGTCTCCATCTGGAGCTGGAGCTGGTAATTATAGTTGGGAGAAGTGCCCGCAGCGCGGTGCCAGCTGCCAGTGGGGCAGCCCAGGCAGGCTGGCGCGGCAGGCGAGGGCCAGCCGAGCTCCCCCGGCCTCGGCCGACAGCACCATCAACACCTGCCAGCGAGCCGCTGGGCCACAACCGGCCTGCACAGCCAGAGGAGGGGCACCTGGACCTGGAGGGAGAGACAGAGAGAGAGAGAAAGAGAGAGAGTGCGCAGGGATGAGTAGGTGACCTGACACAGCTTGTGGCTTGTGTAACTCTTCCTTTCTTCTGTCAGCACATGCATGTGAAGTCTCCAGGACCAGCCCTCCCAAGTTCTGGGGCCATACAGTGCACTTTAGGCGTTGCTTTAGAAAGCTTGCCCTCTGGTGGTTACATGAAGGAAGTGCAAGTAATCTCTAGCCAGAACTCTATGGGCCAGTCTCCTGGACACAGATTAAGCTTAATCTTGGCCTAAATTGTAGGGACCATAGCACCCTTGGCAATTATTTTTAGGCAAAGCGTTATCTTAACCTGGGTGTGGGCAACCAGCTCTCTGTGCACGGGGGCACCAGAACTGGGCATCGCTGCAGCTTCTGCCCCAGCAGGTCAGCCTGCTGAATACCCTCCCGCCATCAAAACACACACCTGGACCAATCAGGAGTCTTTCCATTACCACCAGGACCATCAAGACTCATCCCATTGCACACCATAAATGCCTTTCTTTGCACACCACAGCACACCTGTACTTTAAACCCAAGAATGACCTTGTGATCTTGTTGGTTGGTAGAGGTAATATCCAGTATGTCCCCCACCCTTCGCCTGTTTTAATAAACAAGTTTTCACAGTTTACAGACTTCCTTAGATGAAGAGCACATAACTAAACGTACATTATTATGCCAGTGTGGCCATCGTGTCCTGGCCTGTATGATGCTTACTGTACTGTGTTCATTGTATTTCCTGTTTCATCTCCACTGGCATGGTTGTGTTGTCATGTCCCACTTCTGTAGTCTTGAGTTCTTTGCTGCTGTGCTGTTGCATTGCACCATGGACTAGAAGAAATGGCATCTCATTCCAGTGGATCAAAGGGTAAGCAGAAATGAAAAAAAAAAAAAAATTAAACTTCAACCTTAAACTTGATGAAAAATCTAGTGATTGTGTTCTGTGCAACGAGGTGGTGTTAGGAACTAAATGTCTTTCATGCCTCATACTTGGGAAAAAAAATGAGCAAGTTTTAATGTTTACTGAGAAATTTTAAGTTCATAGGCAGTGACCTTTCTGGTCTGAGTTTCCTGCAGGTAACATGCTCTCCTCTTTGGCCAACACCCTGAAAGAGGCATGACTGAGGGCTCCATCCCCGTCCCAGGTGGGGGAGCTCAGTGGCGCGTGGTGTAGCCCAACCCAGCCTGCTCCAGCCTCTCCTGCGTGTGACCGGGGGGGGGGGAGGCTTCTGCTCAGCACCGACACAGATGGTGCGGGTGGAGCAGCGCATGAATTTGTGATGCGGGGGGTGAAGCGGTGCGGGGCCAGGCAGATGCCCGCAGGCCCCGCGAGGGGCCCTCTGCCCGGCTGGCCGCAGACGGCCACGCTGCAAGCAGCTGCTGCCGCATCGTACCCAGAGCCCCGCGCTCCCCACGAGAGCACTGATGAGACTCTCACTGCACGCCCGACGAGCTGGCAGAGCCGAGAGCGTCTCTCCCTTCTCAGCTGTGCAACACAGTACACACCACGAATAACTGAAGAAAAGGACGTCTTTGAATTAGAAAGTACAGTTCTATGTCTGAATGGCTCTGTGCACCCTCTGTGGCCTTTAGCTCTAGTAAAATGTGTAAAATTCTAATTTCATATGTAGTTTTCCTGATGTAATCAGATAGACATGTGGTCTGTCCTATATTGTCAGATTTGTATGTCCCTGAAGCCTGCTATTTTCAGCTACAGTCTGGACCATATCCACATGAAGACCAACCATGTCTAAGTTATATATGAACATGTAAATAACTGCACAACTTCAATCACTTTGCTGACAACATGTAGCCCTTAAAATACGCATTTCATTATGTAAGGAAAAAGACCACACTTCTGCATTTCAACACCGTGGTTATATTTATAAACCACAGAAATGTGAATCTCCTTAAAATATAGCCAAAAATAGCAAATCTTATACAAAAATTCTCACCCCAACTGAACCCCTGCCCCGAAAACAGGTTACAACCATTTCAGACTAAAGGAATCTTACTAAACTATTAGCGTTGTATTATTGCACTTGCACAACATTCGTTGTTTGCAAGTCCCCCTCAAAACATGTAGAGCAACAGACTGCACAGCTGATTCCTCAGAGGCTCCGGCACATCAGGGAAGGGAGTTGACACGTGGGTATTCAGCAAGAAACAAAATACGATAACCAAAAAGGAGGAAGAGAGGGAGAAAGAGAACAAAAATACACCTAAACATTTTACTATTTACCACATGAATTAGGTACAGTAGTAACAGTGAATTCTGTGTGAGACAAGAGATTCTGTGAGGAGTAGTAATACAAATATGAGTTAGATATGACTCACGAGCACAGGTTTTTGCAGTGAAATTAGAAATTGTTTAGCCACATTCGTCTCCCAGCTGGAACAGGGCACCACATACAGCAAGAGTAAAGCACCAAGAAACTAACAGAACAAGTGGAAGATGATACCGAGGTCACAAAGGCAGCTGCTGCTACAAGAACATAAAGACAAAATTCAATGTTTATAAATTGGAAAAATCAGAAGAATGTATTAGAGTCGATTAGCTTGCTAGGAGACACACGGAATTACAGCTATTAATACAGTCAGCCTATGACTAGTTCTGCATTTTTTCATACTTGAAAATCAAACCAAATAAGCTTAAGCAATAAAGTAAGCCAGGAGGAGCTTTGGGAGGATGAGAGGAATAGCGGACATCTCCGGAACCAGTGCGCTGTCCAACTGGTCTTCAGAATGGGATTCCTCCTCACATTCCAATCCTTCCTCCGGATGGCAGACATCCCAGTACCCCGACTCCTCTCAGAGCCGATGGCTGTGGAACATTCCTCACCTCTGCATACGCTCCAAAGGGTCCCACAAAGAGTCCCGCAAACAGGGCAGGTTTGTGAGAGAGGAAGAGTGTGGGACCCGACAGCAGTGGAAGAGGAGGACTCCAGAGACTTCGTGCAGGGAGTTGGGAGTTTTTGCAGGGGGTGGGAGCCCTACGTAGCTCAGAGGTTGTCGTCCTGGCGGCGGCAGTTGCATTTGCAGCATAAGATGAAGGGCATGGCGAGAAGCAGGAACGGGGAGGCAACCAGCAGCAGCAGGCCGAAACCAGCAAATATACCCACCACCTAAACCCAGAGACAGTGCACAGTGTTACACACGTGTGAGCAGTAGGAAACATTGACAGTTGACATTCACTGCCACTAGGGGGTGTTGATGGCTTGATAATTAAGGAGTTCAGGCCAATACTCTCAGCCTATTTCTGCATTTTTTTGGCGAGTTTTCATAAGGTGTGTCAGTAATCATGGGCTTGACTTGAAAACATGATCAAGAGTGGATTTAGGTCAAATGGAACAAATCTTAATTCTGCTAAAATGGAATGAACTATTGCATATGGGACAAGAGGTTCATTCATTCAGGGTCAACTGCCAGGGCAGTAGTGTTTTTAACACACTTCACAGGGTTTAGGAGATAGCACTCATCACTTAACATCTGCAGGAACAGCCAGCACACATACTTAGACATGCATGCAAACACACCTGGGTGCACACCTGTACACACACCAGGACGGGTGATGTAGAAGGCCAGGTGAAGGGGTTTATCTGACTAAATCCCCTGTGTTAACACTCTTTGATACTGATCCCTGGAGTTTGTCCTCTACATGAAGCAAGCTACATTTACCCTATTAAATAATATTATCTTGTAGTGTTTATAACCAAAATAGTCTGTAAAGGTAACAATTGCGCCCTTCATACCCACGTACCCTCCATACCTGTGTCCGATGCCAGATGACAGATACTCTGGAATGACCCAGTTTTTTCCGACATGGTCCTTTGTCGTAGTGCGTCAGTAAGAAGTCATCCTGGGAGAGTGGATGAAGAGTATTAATAGAATTTTTAAATACACAGTGGCCATCACACAGCTGACAGTGACTACACATATATATTGATCAGCCATAACATTAAAACTTCCTGCCTAATATTATGCATGCCTTCTTCCTGTCATCAAAACAACTCTGACCCATCGAGGCATGGACTCTACAGGACCACTGAAGATGTCCTGTGGTATTTGGCACCAAGGTGTCAGCAGCAGATCCTTTAAATCCCTGAAGTTCCATGGATGAGGCATCCATGGATTGGACTCGTTTTTCCATGACACCACACAGATACTCGGATTAAAATCTGGGGAAGTTGGAGGTCTAGTCAACACAAACTCTTTGTCATATTCCTCACACTGTTCCTGAAGAATATTTGCAGTGCGGCAGGGCCTGTCGAAAGAGGACACTGCCATTAAGGAATGCCGATGCCATGATTGACAGGACACAAGGTTTCCTAGCAGATCGTTGCCCAGAATATCACACGGCTTCCACTGGCTTGCCTTCTTTTCAAAGTGCATCCTAGTGTCAGCTCTTCTCCAGGTCAGAGACCCACATGCACCCAGCTGTCCTGATGATGTAAAAGAAAACGTGATTCACCAGACCAGGTTACCTTCCTCCTTTACTCCATGGTCCAGTTCAGATGTTCACGGTCCCATTGTAGGTGCTTTTGGCAGTGGACATGGATCAGCACGGGAACACTAGCTGGTCTGCGGCTACGACAGAATGTTGTCTGTTCCGACACCTTTCTATCATAGTCAGCTTTTTCAGAAATTCTTGCTATAATAATTTGTGTGTGAGATGAGACCAGACAGCTAGCCTTTGCTCCACATACACTGTCCTTCCTTGGACCACTTTTGGTAGGTACTAAATACAGCATACCGGGAACATTCCACAAACCTGCCATTCTGGAGATGCTCTGACCTCAGTCATCCAGCCATCACAATTTGGCCCTTGTCAAAGTCACTCAGATCCTTACACTTGCCCATTTTTCCTGCTTCTCACACTTCAACTTCAAGGACTGACTGTTCACTTGCTGCCTAAAAATGTCCCACCCATTGTCAACGTTCTATTGTAACAAGATAATCAATGTTATTCCCTTCACCGGTCAGCAGTTTTAGTGTTGTGGCTGATTGGTTTCTGTTTGCAGTAAGAGATAAAGAGAGCCCTGTTCAACATGCGTGGTAGTCAGTGACTCACATCCAGTGACTCCAGGCAGTACCAGCAGAAGGCATGCTTGCAGTTCGTACACATCATCTGAGCACAGCCCTCATCTCTCTCAATGTACACTTTACACTTCGGACAACGCTTGATCAGAGCCTCGTCCTCCTCGTGGCTACCCATGGAACTAGAGTGAGGGAAAGAATACAGAAAGACAGAGGGAGAGTGTGTGGACAGTAGTAGTAAGACAGAACAGCCATTCAGAAGAGTCTCAAAACTCAGTTTCAGAGTCCTCTCTGAAAACAAAGGCAGTTCTTAGACTCACAAGTACAGAGACAGCTTCCCTGAACCAGATATTTACATAGTTGTCACAAGAGTCACACACAAGACTGCACATGTGAATATGTAAAATGAAACCGAAACGCAAACAGATTAACAATGCACAACATATGACACCCACATTTTAAAAAAATCCCCCAAAACAATAAACCCTAGTTCTGTTACATTATTATATCTCTGTGTAGCTAATTAGCTAATTGGTACAGAGTTGAGCTTTTCTCAGTTAATGGTCTCATGCACTTAACGTTTACCTGTATTTGCAAACACGAAGTGCACTGCTCTGGAGCATTTATCTGTATTTACTGCATACAGTGCACAGTTCATAACATGTTTACCTGATCAGTACACTGTTCTTGAATTTACAGGCCTAACGTGCTCTGCTCTGGAGCAATTTCCTGTAGTTTCTAGCAAGACGTGCGCTGCTCTCGAGTTTGTATCTGTATTTACTGCATGAAGAGCGCTGCTCTGGAGTGTTCACCTGTATTTACTAGCATGAAGCACCCTCTGGCGTATTTACCCGTTATCCTCAGACTCGAAGGTCATAACAGGCAGGCTCTCCTGGCACACCTCCCCGCCGTGCCAGTCAGCCTGGCATGCCGAGCAGAAGCGCAGGCTGCAGTCGGGGCACTGCACCAGCTGGGCCGTGGAGGCCTCTGTTGCCTTCAGCTGGCACACGGCCTGGCACGAGGAGGACGGGCACCAGGTCCGGCAGGGGTCCAGCAGCACCTCTGCATGATGAGCAGTGATAAGTGTTGGCATCCATCACAAACATTATGGATCCCCAGCCAGCTGTACTAGATGGCAACTACAATTATTTACATCTTGTCTACAGAGTCCAAAAAGGTTTGTTTTTGAGAGGGAGGAGCGTTTGTTTTAACTAAACTTCACGGTCGATACCAAAACAATGAACCCAGTGGGTTCACATTCTCTCCTTTTATAGTCATATTCCATTTGAATATAGGTGAGGTTTTTTGCAGAAAGTCATCAAGGAGCTCTACAGAGTATCCTGTTATTATAATGTATGTCTTTTCCCTAAGTATTAAATACAAATTCAAGCAGATTTCAGAAAAAAAAAGAACTGCACTGAAATAGTCAGAATTTCCAGCAGGGTGATACATGGAAAAAGAAAACCCAGATGTGTAAGCAATTACAGCAAGCTTGTTTCAGGCCTGCGTTCCTCTACCCCGCAGGGGTGCAACTAAGTTACGAAGCTCAGATAAAGCATGTGGAGGAATCTACAACAGCAACCTGCATTTCTGTAAATGATTCCAGTCACAGGGGAAGTCACCTCGCTCAAACTGCAGCCTTCTGTACCGCTGCATGACATCTGCACTCACTATAGATTCAATCTTCAGCAGACAGAGAAAGCGAGAGCGAGAGCGAGAGAGAGAGAGAGAGATGGGGGGGGGGGGTGTATAATTTAATAAATAATTATTTGAATAATTACAAATATCCTTGTTAATAATGGAATGTGCTATTAACTTTTAACTGCTATTTTATTGTGTATGTAGAATTAATCATTGTAGCCAGAATTTTATCAGTGGTTCTGGCATGTTCATCACTGCTCATGTTCCGGGCCCAGTGGCAGACCAGTCTCAACCCAGCATTAAAACGCATGGCCTTGAGTGTTGAGCTGGTACATGCTGAACAGGCACAGCAGTGTTGCTGGGTTTTTTATACATGTGACAGTGCTAGGTTACTAGTGGTCCGTCAACCAAGAATAGATTTCCCCCAACAACAGTCAGGAACTGCCGAATGATGTAGGGCTATTCGACAGGTACTAGAGACTGTGAATGACAACAGATAGGCTGCCTGGAGACTAGAGAAGTAAGCCAGCAACCACACAGCAAACTGGCAGAATGACATTTCAGTGAAAACAGACAAAGAATATCTGAAAGCTTCTTCTAATAAAGTGGTGTTGCTAATAAAGTGGATACTGATGCACACACACTAAGTAAACTTTTGCTTTTATACTTTTAATACAGTGGAGAGTCTGACAGCATACAGGTGTTTGCTTTACCTCGCTGTCCTGCAGTTCTCCGTGTTTTAGACAAGCGGAGTCTGGGCAGGTGATCACCGTTTGCAGGCCGTCTGTGATCAGCAGCTCGATGTAGCGCTTTAAACACTGTGAAGGAGAGCTGGTTATGCCTATGAGCTTGTGATGCTGAGGCACCTGTTAATAGTGGATTAGCATCGACATAGGTGAATCATTTAAGTGGGAAGACGGTGGAGGGCAGTGGTTCTTTAAGAATTCGGAAGGTTGTTAATTGGAGTCCCACTCGGATGTCATGGAACAGGTGTTCTTCATTATGTCAGCATGGTTTCAAATCTACATATTATAGCAGTTTTAAGAAAATCCTGTAACTCCATTTTTGCCTTTTTTTGTTTACAACATTTGACATTGTGTGCCCTTTACATTGGGGAAACATTTCAAGACCAATGGACCTATAGAAATTGTCTGAAATGGAATGGAATGGAATAATATCATAAATCGACTAACATTCTTTTCTGTCAGGTTCTGTATCCAGACTAGAGGTCCACTCACTGGGATGGTGATCATATGCTTGACTTTAAGCTTAACCCTATTTGTCATACAAATTCAGAGTCACTTGTTGGACGCCAATGCAGAGCTCCTCACCTCGCCACAGAAGATGCACTGGCACTGGGAGACGGTGCTCATGTGCTCCGGTGGGAACTGTCCCAGGCAGAGCTTGCAGGCCAGTGGGGTGGGCGGATCCCTGGGGGATGTGCTCATGGCTCCTGGGTCCATGGATCTGAAGCACACAGAGATAGGGAGCACTCACATTCTCTCCCTGCAGACCTCACCCGTTCATACCAGGCAGTGTCAGTTACATGATGAACAAGCTCTTCCTGACTATGGTATATGATTATGCAATAAGGCATCTGGAATATGTAATCCACAAAATTCTGTCAAATAGTTTTGTTTTGTCATGTCTTGGAGGCTTGAAAATGACAAATGACTAAAATGACAAATTTGAAGCTCTACCTTCACAAATACTAATGTACAATTTGTCCAGTTGATGTAGGTACCTGGAAATTAAAGCCTTTACCAATTATGATGTAATTATTATATTTCCTGCCACAGCCACAGGGATTTAGGGAGCTGTTCCTACTCATTTCTCTCTGTGCCAGAAAAGTTCACAGGTCCAGTCAAATAACAAAAGCGTCTCAGTGCATGTCTCTGCTTTTCTTAACAATCCACTGTGAGCTTAACAAACTCCTTAAGAACAGTTATCTTCATCCACAAAAGCAGTGGGTTGAACAACTAAGTATTACATATTCATAAATCGAAAAGCGATACTGTTGAACTCACAGTTTTCATATGGTATCGGTCCATTCATAGGGATAACGTGGTGCACCAGCTTTTTGCAATGCTGACTTGCGCTGTGCCAACACCGACACTCTGCTTTTCAGTGTCCTGCTAATTACCCGCTCCGCCCAGACCTGGCTCCCACAGCTGTGGGGCCTTGGCGGGACGGCAGAAAGCAGCATGTTACCATGACTCCCACGCAATAAACTCTCATACTGTGGTAATATGTCACTGCTCAGGCTTGGCACTAGGTTCGGTCTCGCGGAGGCTGAGAGGACATGAGGGGAACTCGCAGGCATGAAAGCTCCACCACTCATCTCCCTTATTCTCCAACCACCAAGTGCAGCAGTAACACTGCGCAGAGTGAGTGCAGGCACACACAGGCCTGCCTGCAGCTCCACAGAGGGCAGGCACTGAGCCTCAGCTACACCATGGCTCAATATACCTGAGACTGGTAGAGAGAGAAATAAAGTCGAGTCAGAGAGCTGTGCTAAGAGGCACGTTTTATGTTTTAAGTACACAAATATGAGTGAAATTATTAAATTATTACATTACTATTCATATTAAAAAGGTCCACATAAAATCTGTTTTGAATCTATCCAGATTAATTCCAAATCTCCATTCTGTCATCTGTACCACAGGTAAGTCATTACATAAACACACCCAGCTGCACACATCAGCAAAAAAAAAACCAGCCCAAAAAACAACAAAAAAACCCACAAACTATTTACCACAAATATGAGTAAAGCTAAAAACAAATTAAAACTTTAAATACAAAAAAATAAATAAAAACACCCCCAAACAAATAGACAAACAAAAAGCATTAAACCCTTGCAATGACACATACCAACAACAAATGTAATTTTTTTTTTTGGTTATCCCAGAATAAAAAAAAAACTTGCTTACTTAATTTCCTTGAAAACAGTGCATTTTTCCCATCACTCCCCAACAAAACCCATTACAACTGAAGTCTTTTTCCCCTCCTGTCAGCCTGTTCAACTGCAATAAAAGCATCTTAAGTTGCTCCTGGTTCTGCTCATTTCTGGCATGTTCAAACTGGCATGTCACTTCTGCATGCGATGAACTGAACACAGATATGAGCACTATCAAATAGCTAAAAATGCACCATTTAATGCACCTGTAATCATGCTCATGTACTGAGAAGGCAGGGAGGATCTCAAGCTAAACAGTGTTGTCTGTTTAGCACTCCAGAGAGAAATGTTGTCCTGATGATGCAGGTTCACAGAGAGATCAACCTCTAGTGGCAAGTTGTGAAAGCCTTTTGCTTTTGGAGCTCTTGCATAACCCATATCTCGACTGCACCAACTCGCATTACAAGAATTTTAGACTTGGATTTGTTCTGTTTGTATTTGATGTAAACTAGGACATCTAGCTGTTAAGGGTGGTGGCTGAGATCACTAATGCACATACACCGAAGAGGTATGGAGGTGCGCACCATGCCTGAGCCTCAGCGCACCAAGGGTTAGCTAGTAAGAACCTGTTAAACACCATCAACAAATGTGAACTGCAGTCTGGTTTGGATTACAATACAAAGTTTTCTTAAAAATAAATAACCCTAGATATGCATTAGTCGGCCATCCATAGCTAGATTACCATTTCCTTACATATTTGTGAAGGGAAGGTCTTGTTAGCCTCCCTGGCATAAGATAATGTGGCACTACGTCATGTAGCATTAGGCTTGGCGTATACATCTTGTATCAACATGTTCTGGGCAGTGCTGCTACAGTGTCTTATTAGAACCAAGCTCAGCCCAGATCAGCACACAGCACAAGGCATTCAGGCCTGACACAGGACACTGCATGCATAACATCACCTGAGAGCACTGCGTGCATGACATCCCCAAGAATGCTGCAAGCATGACATCACATTATTTGTGAATAAGTAAACTGGCTGACAGCAGTGGAAATACCATCACCAAACTTTCTCCTGATCTTGCCCTTACATTAACTGAGCACTGACGAAGAAACATGATATACTCTTCCTGAAAAACTTCCAGTGACAGAATTCCATTTGTGAAGGTTCTACTCTGCTACATTTCTTCTGGTTAAGGGTGTTATTATTGTGAATTGAAAGCATTTAAATGGTTAACAGCAGACCTGAACCCCTCTGAACACCTTTGGGATGAACTGGAACAAGCCAGGCCTTCTTGCTCAACATTAGCACCTGACCTCACAAATGCTCTTTTGACTGAATAAGCACACATTTTCACAGACACCCTCCAAAGTCTTGTAGAAAGCCTTCCCAGAAGAGTGAAGGCTGTTCTAGCTGCTAACAGGGTGGGGTCATCTCCATTTTAATACCCATGGTTTTAGAATACAATATCCAACAAGCTCATATGGGTGTGATAAATGTCCACACAGTTTTACATGAACAAGTAGACAAATTGACAGCAATTGTTAAGGTGAGGGCTGGGATTAATCTTTGAGAATGCTTATGAAATAATACACATGCAACATAAATGACTCCACATCTTGGCAGTATAAAAACTGTAAAAACACAAGTGTGTGCGCATATTTGTGTGGACCAGGAACACTGCAGGCTGGCAGGCACAGCATGCTCTGGATGTGAAGAGTTCTAGTACCACTAATGAAAGGCCCATTGAGGGTATGCCAACTGCCTCAGCATGGGCCGGGCTGGGGTGCAGGCTCCAAGAGCGGGCCCTAGCTCCAGCACCAGGCTCTCACGGCACAGCCAAGACGTTAGAGTCCCGCCCTGCGAGTGGGGGCCATAAAAGTGAAAACCAGAAGAGCAGAAGACCCAAACGCAACACACTTAGGGTTATTTTGGGTCAGCATGAAGCCCAAACAACTGACACACCCCAAGTGAAGTTAGGGAACTAACAACGAACCACCCCATAAGGTGTGTCTGCTGATGAAAGAGGCAAAAGAGCCAAGAAAAGCATCCAGATTCGCCAACAGTCTGACCCAGAGCTTGGCTGAGTACTGCTGGGAGTACTGCTGGGAGTACTGCTGGGAGTACTGCTTCACATCCTTCAGATCCAGCAGTACACTCCCACGCTTGAACCTTGCTGACAGATGCATAAATCCATCTGGGAGAGGCTTTGATCTGGTCCTGGGAGGACCTCCAGCCAATTCAGCTTTACATTCTTCTCCAGATTCTCCAGTCAGTCTGTACACGCAATGTCATCTATACACGTAATTGCGTCTGTACACGCAATGCCATCTGTACTATTTATCTCAAATATGAGTAAAACTAAAACAAATTAAAACTTTAAATACTAAAAAAAAAAAAAACTAAAATAAAAACATCTCCAAACAAATAGACAAACAAAAAGCATTAAACCCTTCCAATGACACATACTAACAAAAAATTGAATTTTTTGGTTAA
>NC_137503.1:27295000-27417500 GCF_041902795.1 Electrophorus electricus
CTGCATTTATTGAGCCAACAGAGTATCAGCAACTTTTACAAGCTGTGTGCCTCAGCACTTGGAGACCCTTCTGTGTAACTTTATATGGTCTGCCACTTCACAACTGAGTTGCTGTGGTTCCTAAATGCTTCCACGTTTCTAGAAGGGAAGAATCTTCACAAACTGTCTTGTTGCAACAGTGGGATCCTATTAGGTACCACGATGTTGCCAGGACGTCATACAATAACAACATCTTCTATAACGTTTTGGCGAGCTTGCAAAAACATTCAGATGACATCCAAGGGACATATTTTTGTTAGCTGGGAAGGAATCAAGCTCTACTTTGTGTGCTTGCAGCCGCTATACAATAACTATCCACTGGCTGCAACTCCTGGAGAACTGAAAAGAGGTTCTTTGTGCTAGTCTATGAGTCTGTAATAAGGCAAGGAGGGTCAACCTGGTTTGTATGCCGAGGTACACGGGAACGAACAAAATCAAAGGAAGCTTGGGAATGCTACTCCTCAAAAACTGTCTATTAGGAATTACACAATAAAACAAAGCGTTAGGACTGAGCAACCCAACCAGGAAGGAACAGCTGGTAAAAGTCCATTTCGTAACTAGACTAGACTTATAAGTGTGGGAGTGTACGGAACACTAACATCATAACTATCGGTTTTCATTGCTACTTTTCAACGTCATAAATGAATACACGCCTAGTGGAAGTATATATAAACTAGATTCTCGGGAGAAGAGTAAACAGCAAGACATTTGAAATGAAAAAAACAAAACAAAAAAAACACCACCAACAAATCTACGTAAACATTTCTAAACAAACCACCAGCTGCGTCTCTGAGATATCGAACTGGCTAAATTCTGCTGAATGCTATAGAGGCTTAACATTCTTTTCTACTAATAAAGTTATCTTGCATTCAAGTGATAATGTTTTCTTACTTGCAGATGTGGTTGTCAGTACAATAGTTTAACTGAGATCAGCTCACAACAATCTGGACAGCGTATTATATCATTTACCTTTACCTTACGTTGAAGATATCCGTTGTCAGTCTGCAGTCAAACTGAGTCGGAGTAACAGCGCGATGTCCTCTCTAAGGTCCGCATTCACCGTTAATAAACTGTGACTTTATAACAGTGAGGCTTACTGAACAGTACTTTCTAGAAAGTACTTTCGAGAAACCGTTTATGGGTTTTTCAAAATCAGCTGATAGGGGTGACTTTAGAGTAACGCCATTTGACGCTACAGATTTGCTGTTCAGAGACGTGAACTAAAAAGCGACCTCTGCTGACCAAAATGGGGAAGCGCTGTGATGCCTATCGCTGCGAAAGGTAGCGGGTACTGGTTAGTTGCAGCATGCAATTAACCTGAATGTACATCGCATTTATGTTCAATTAAAACAGCACAAATATATAATTTTTATAATACTAAAATAGAGATAAACATATAAATAAATAAAGGATATTTTGTGAACCTGTAGGATTATATACCCATGATATTACTATTACTATTAGCCCAGAAAAGGGGGAAAAAAGTACAAAACACGTCTGAACACTCAGTTGACGTTGGTTTTGAAACAAGATGACAAAAGAAAAACTCTAAGTGACTTTGAAAGAGAGTTCATTATTGGGGCACAGATGGCAGGAGCTTCTGTCACAAAAACGGCTTAATGGTTTGTTGTTTCACCGGGAACAGTGATGAAAGTGATGCATGCATTTAGATTAATCAGAAAGACATCAGTAAATACAGGAGGAAATTGTGGTTCAAAGCACACATTCAATGAACATTCTAAAAGACCAAAACCAGAAGAAAACTGTTCTTGACGTAATTGAGAATGCCAATGAAGGATGTTGAAAGATGGAGAATTCTACAACTTAATGAATTGAAGGATGTTGCAAAGAATAGTAGCAAAGAAAGAAACACACACACACACACACACACACGCATGCACAACATGTGTGTGTGCGTGCGTGTGTGAGAGAGAGAGAGATCGAGAGAGATAGAGAGTGAGAGAGAGAGAAACAGGATTGTTTTGACCTTAATTTTGCAAGAGAAAACATTGTTATTACTATATTCTGATGGGACTGATCACTTTCAGGATGACAGCGCCCCCATTCACAGGGAGTGAGGTTTCACTGAATGGCTTGATGAGTATTAACAAGATGTAAATCATATTCTATGCCTTTTGCAGTCACCCAGTCTTATCCTTCAAACATTAACTGAGGGAATATCTTTCATAAGAATGGTATTCTATCTCTCCCAGACAGTTCCAGAGAATGACTGACTGATTTTCTATCTATCTATCTATCTATCTATCTATCTATCTATCTATCTATCTATCTATCTATCTATCTATCTATCTATCTATCTATCTATCTATCTATCTATCTATCTATCTATCTATCTATCTATCTATCTATCTATCTATCTATCTGTCTGTCTGTCTGTCTGTCTGTCTGTCTGTCTGTCTGTTTATCTATCTACCTATCTATCTAACGTCTCTACCCAAGCTCTAACATCCAAAGACTGTACCTCTCCCGAAAGGAGGTAGAAGGGGCCTACAAAGTGTAAGATCTACTGAAGGGTGCAACACAAATCATCCATGAATACATCTAAGCAATGATCCACAAGGATGAGCTGATGAGTGAGTGACTCAGTCAGATAGGGGATGTGGTCACCATGGAAGCAGAGGAGGTGCCATGTTAGGATAAGCCTCTCCATGATGGCCCCTTTCCACCACAGAGAGAGCAGGGGGCTCACATAAGACAATCTTACCAATGGCTGGAAAAGGCAGGACTGAAGGACAGCACAGAGACACTAATCATTGCAGCACCGGATCAAACACAAAGCACTAATGGTCGATTGAAGCAGGGGTGTATCACACTAGAGAAGCCCCAAGATGCAAACTGTGCAAAGGAACCTCTGAGAAAATCCAGCCCTTAGTAGCAGGATGCAAAATGTTGGCATACAACGAGAGACACCTCCAAATGTGTGTGTGTGTGTGTGTGTGTGTGTGTGAAAAATATATATTCCCCAATCGCCCTCCTCTGGGTGGTCTTTTTCTGTCAAGCTCAGATCCTCTACGAGAGGCCTGGTAGAGGTTGAAGGTAGAGCTCGAGGGTCCTGCATAGTATCTTAGCTGTTCCCAGGACTGCACTTTTCTGGATAGAGATCATAGATATTGTTCTTGGGATCTGCTGGAACCACTCCTAGTTTGGGGGTCACAACCCCTAGTGCTCCGATTACCACGGGAACCACTGTTACCTTAACCTATCACATCTTTTCTACCTCTTCTTTCAGCCCTTGGTATTTTTCAAGCTTTTTGTGTTCCTTTTTCCTGAGGTTGGTATCGCATGAGATTGCTACATCTATCACAGGTTTGTCCATCGGTTGGTTAGCCATTACCATTTTGTAAATCTGTAGCTGGAAGTCTCACAGGATCTTGGTCATTCGCCACCACCTTTAGTGGTGTATCATACTTTGACCATGGAAATTCCAGCCTGTACTCAGCACATATATATGGAATCTTCTTCAGATACATACACACATATACTGGACCTTACATACTGGACCTTGTGAAAACTGGTTTCGTGCAGGGTTCCAAGCTGCAGTGACTGTAACATCCACCAGATGTCAGCATGATCTTCATAATGTCACGTTAAAGTGCCATGAGAAGTGGGCTGGCTTCATGAAAGACTCCATTCATGCTACTCTGTAAATGTGAGCCTATCTTGGTTGACCTAGGCAGGCGCAGACATGCCGCAAAACATGCTGGGGCAAGTTATGACATGTCGACCTCCAACGTTTTTACCCTTGTGTCCAGCCTGATGAATTAGAAACAGAGTAGCACAGCATTACCTCATAAGTAAGAATATTAGACCAGTGAGCTGAAAAATGAAATTTTTACACAGTCACTGATCTGGTATTCTTCTTTATTACATTTCATTTGCAGCAGTGGCAGGTAAACCAACACCTTTCTATAAAGCAGACAAAGGTGCAGATCAGGTCTTTAGATAACCTGTGCTAAAAGAATTCTTTGAACATAATGTGCAGGAAATATAAACATGACTAGTGTACTGAAACTGATTCAACTTGTCAAGGTTCATACATAGTATTAAATGTTCAGAGCCCATAAAGTTCTGGCAACCTTTAGTTCACTAATAAAGCTGTGTAAGAGCCTTGTTTAGTCCCAAAATCCTAAACCAAGTAAACAAAGCTGTTGGTTTCTTTAATAACATTAAGTAGTACAGTCTGTATAAAGCTTCATCTTGATCTTATCAACAGCTACAGCTCCTCCACACCACTGTTGCTGCAATTTAAGCTTTCACCTATTTGAAAACCACATCTGCTAAACTCATCTAACACTTCACACATGCACTCTCTGTCTTCTATCCCCGTCTCCCCCAGTCCACAGATGCCTGTGTGTTCAATATCACATTACCCCCCTGGTCTGACGCCCCTCCCCAGACTGCCTTTCCTGCAGGCCCTGAGAGGGTTTCTGCTCAGGAACGATCAGAGCTGGGCGAAACTTGCAGTGGAGGCTGGGTAGACTGCACACATTCTCTAGGTTACAAACACAGATGAGTGCAGGTGGTGAGATATTGTCTCATGGTTCAGTATTGTCATTTGTGTGCCCCTCGTGTGTCTGGTCCTGGACCAGGGCTCGATGGCAGCATCTCAGCCCACAGCAGGGAAACGTCACAAACAGTCACACAGTCACACACAGTCACACACAGTGAAGGCATTACATTTCTGCTCTGAATGAACCAATAACTTTTGTCAGGTTTAGCAAAATGACTCTGTATCTGCTATGGTGCGTGTGGGTAGCAATACTAAAACCTGCCATGTTATATGGCATGACAGGAAATTTATACACAGAGATTTTATAAGTAAAAGCTAAAAGCTTCACATGCATCATTGGGAAGTGGATATGGTTAAATTGGATTTTCCACATGGGTCACAGCATGGCTGGGAATTACACTGGGTCTCATTTTCCACATACCAGCCACTACAGAACATAAATGCCATCTCCTGTTCTGACTCACTCCCTTCAGTACAGAGAGCAGCATTTCCTAAAAGAAATGTCTTTTTAATGTAAAGGAGTTAAAATGATCCAGCCCTCAAAGCAGGGCATTGTGCAATATTACTCTATTCTAAATACAGGCATGTGTCCAATATTCTCAGACATCTGGGAGGGTGGATGACGTAATATGACAGAAAGGAGGTTTCTAGGAATTGTAACACTATTTTAATCAGTAATGTTTTTGGTCAATGCTGAAAATGAAACTAGGCTGTTTGTTGCCTTACGTTTATACATGCAGTTATAGAGCCAAAGTGTATATTTATGGTGGCAATAAAACCGAGCCACTTGAAACTGAGCTGAAGCAAACTGTTAAGACTGGATTGAAATATATCTCTGGTAATTCCAAGATATTCCAAACAACAAGTCTTCTTATGCAGGGTAGACTGAGTTGTATGGGGCATATAAAATATATTTTAACATGGTGTGCAGACCGAGCAAACCAAGATTCGAGTAGGTTCATTTTGCCTCCTTCGACCAATTTACTGTACCAAGTGACCTTGAACCCCCATCATTTAAAAGGTCTCACATCTGCTTTCTTCCACTAGCTCCGAGGGGGTCCCTCACCCCTCATCCAGTCTGCAACCCCTATGAGACCCTTCCGGAAGCAGGGGAGGGCATGCGGTGATAGGGGCCCCACCAGCCTGCCCATATGACCTACCTGCTGAGGCTGTTACTCCACACTATTCCCAGTTCAATTTCATTACCTTCAATCAATACATTTTTTTTCTCTCTCTTTTTTAAAATCCAGATTGAATCTTCATGGTTGAGCTGACAGGAGATGCCTATCCACCCAGATGTCCTCTGTGCCTCAGCTTTAACCCTGGAACATGGAGGGTAAAAAGCCTGAAAAAGGCTCGCACAAGGCCCCTGGCTTGATGCCGTGTCCGTCGAACCCCTTTGACATTAATCGAATTACATGAACGACAGGGGTGCCTTGTGACCTATTGGTGCAGGCCAAAGAGATAAGACCCAGCGGCTAGCTGCCCTCTTTCACAATGCTTAGTTGTCCCTAGCAGCTAATGTTTTCAACTTGCAGGAACTTTTCAACTTGCAGGAAGTGGCTGGGAGCCCTGGGGGTGTGCTAAGCTTGCAGGGTGACACCAAGGCCACAAACGCCTTTCCTCTCATTTTCAGAATCTTGATCAAAGACCATCAGCAGCACTGTGTCCAGTTCCTTTGCTCTGCTTTCTGTTTTGGGTGGCCTGACAGTGGACCATGTGTGTCCCCTGGTCCCGGAGGCCCTGTGTCCCACACCCTGACCCCATGGCCTGGCCTGCTCGAACTAATGAACTGCTAGGGTCAAAAGTTAGTCTGAGGCCACTGCTGACAGGCTGACAGTGTCCAGATGAGCCATCCACCATCCCCGCTGCCTTCACCCATCACCTCCAGCCTGCCTGTGTGCGTCCGAGCATGGGGTCGAGTTCCAGGCGGCTTCCCCGGCACCTGGATTAGGCTGGGTGCCATTACCTCATGGTCAGCGCTCCCATCATGGGCATTGTTAGAGAACAGCCTTCTTCCTGCTGTGACCTCATATGGCTGGATGGGCCTCTTCAGTGGCGTCTTTAGCCAGAGCGGCCAGCATGGAGTAATTAATGACTTCTGCAACAGCCACACCGCTGCAGTGGCTAAGGCACCCTACTTTTTCCAGCCTGGCTATTTGCCTGATGAAGTGGCCTGATTCAAGGTCCCCGACAGACTCCCGGGGAGGACGAATGAGAGGCTGGGTTAGAGGACTTGTTCTTCCTCTGGAACAACCCTGCTTTCCTCAGTCCAGCTGCTGCCCTTCCCCCCAGGACAGAGGCCAGGCCACATCTGTCACCAGAGCTGGAAATGGCTCTATTAGCAGCTGGAAGGCTGGAGGCACTGGGGCTGTGAGAGAGGCACATGTGCTCTGTAGGGCCCCTAGAGGCCCCCGGTGTTATTAGGGCCAAGAGTGGTGCGTTCAGTTTATGTTTATAGCAGAGAGGCAGGAGCTGTGCTAATCAAACACAAACACTAGAATGGGTCACAAGTGCAGAGTGACCTCGCAATCAAAAACTGAAATAGCAGACACATGTCATTGTTTGTTTTATGGCTCCATGCTTTTCTGGCAAGAAGTCATTCTTAAAATCGTTCTAACGTGAGTGAATGGTCAAGCCAGGTAGTTTTGGTTAAAAAAGGTTATAAAGTTGTGAATTTATAAGAAAAGAAGGCTTTATCCTGCATGTTGCTTAACTTTTCACAGGGGATCATAGATGCCTGGACACATTTCACAGTCCAGATTCCCTGGTCTCCTTTCAGACCAGCGTCTGGAAACTGCAGAGCTGCTGTGCTGAAGCTGCCCAGCAGCTACTCTGGCTGCCTGGCGCTCCGGCTGCCTGGCGCTCCGGCTGCCTGGCGCTCTGACTGCCCTCCGCCAATGGCTTTCAGCTTACCATCCCTGACAGCTCATGTCTTTAGTATAGCAAATTTGGGAAACTTCTGCAATCCTTTTTCACAAAAGTTAAAGTGAACCTCAGATATGTAGTGTGGCCCAGCCATGCCACTGAAAGCCTGGAGAAAGTTTTGCACGATTCTCCAAGGAGACATGGTATATTTGGCCTCTGTTACTCTGACATACACTAAGGCTGTTTCTGCACCTGTTGCCTGTTGTTTTTGCCAAGAGAGAATTCGAATGTCAAACCCCTTTCCAAACAAATGTATGGTTTCAGCGCTGCCTTGTGGATGGAAAACAGATGAAGAAAACAGCTCTTTAATAAGGTCCAAAATTGTTGAAGATGCTCGAGGGCGGTACAGTGATAGACCGCCACAGACTGTCACACGCCTTTGGAATATGCAGTGATTCTATATGCATGAGAGATAGTTTGTGTGTGTGTGCACGTGCGTGCTATTGTGAGCTCTCATCATTCCATCTGCATGGATGTGTGACGGTATGCGTACTGTAAATACAGTTGACATCAAAGCATGTAAAGTTCGTTTGGGATGCAGTTTATTTATGTGAGTGCGTGTTGGGGGTGGGTGGGGATGCATGTCTTTATGGCTGGGGGAGAGGGAGAGAGAGAGAGAGAGAGAGAGAGCGAGAGAGCGAGCTGTAGGTGGGCTATGAGGCTAGCCCGGTAATAAGGCAGTGTCAGGGAGGGAGCGGTGTGATGGCGAGCACCATAGATGGCCCACTTTAAGTGCAGGGTCTCACCCATCGGGAACATCACTGCAGGCAGGCCCCTGTCACGCACTGTTGCCTACGTGTGCAAATGCAGCTCAATGGAGGCATCGCTGTGGCTTCGCACTGCAGCCAGGCTGTATGCATTACGCATGCAAGGTGAGGGAGAGAGAGAGAGAGAGAGAGAGAGAGAGAGAGAGAGAGAGAGAGATAGGGGCAGCAGGGGAGGCTGAACGGGACAGCCTAGGACTCACTGTCTCTTGCACGTCCTGAAACTTCAGCCATGGAGGAGCTGACAGATGTATCTGAATGGAGTCCTGCTCTAAAACTACACTGTCTTTACAGTTTAATTTATTTCAATGAAATGGATTATTGTTACTCATTTGGCTGTTGCACTTACCATTATCCATAAACTAACATTTGCTTCATGATTTCCAAAATAACGGTGGAGCGAACTGTTCCTTCATTACCAGGGCTTGGAGAGATCCATCAGTCAAAAGGCCTTGGGCTCATCACTTTATACGAATTCATCGTACTCCCCATTACTTCTCAACGTAGTTCTCCATCAAACGTTGTTCTCCATCTCTCTCTGCCAAGACAAGCACTAGAGACTTTGTGGCTGGACCTAGGTGCACTGAGAGGGGGCTATCACATTTAATCCAGCCAGTGTCTCGCAACCAAATTCTCATCTTTTCTGCCATCCGTCAAGCTGGAGCGTCAAAGAAGATTCCGATTGTACATTTGCTTTATTCCATAGTTTCCACTGATCATCATAGCGGTGACCTGCGAGGTCTCGTCCGAAGCAAAGGGTGGAGACGAGAAGAGAAAATATGGGGCAGAAGAAAATGAAAACAGTGTAACACACCAGCTATGGGAGGCCTCCAGTCTCACGCTTCGAAGGTCCTTGGACAAGTAATAGGCTGTTGGTCTTTGTGGGGGTTGGGGTAGGGCGCTGGATGTTTTGTGGTTTAGCTCATGGTCGAAAGCAAAAGAAAACGGATGAGTCAGGTAATGACAAGGATAGTGAGGAATCCTGAACCTCCTCCTCGTGATCGATGGGAGCAGCAGCAGACAATGGCCCAGCCAGCAGGCTGCCCCGGGTGTGGGCGACGCTGCAGCACGGAGGCCGCCTGAGCCCTGCCCCAGGCCAGCTGCCAGCCTCTGTTACTTCTCCTCGGCTCTCGGCACAAGTGAAGGCAGGAAGCCAGGCGCGGCGGCTCCGCTTTCGCCACTCATAGCCTGTAACTGAGACTCTCCTGCCATGCTTCTGAGAAACGGAAGTGTGCCATTGTCGGGTGCACCCCCCCCCCCCCCCCATTCAATTATGAAAGCAGCGCCCCTGGCCAGGGCTGGCATTTACAGCATCAGTCTCTTCAAAGCCTGGGCAGGGTCATGCTGGATACTGTTTCCCAGATTGGCCAGGCTGTGTTCAAAGTGAAGGGAGTTAACCCCCCCCCCCACCCCATCTTGCCCTCTCTCTCCGTCTGTCTCTCTTGGTCTCTCTCTCCATACAATGTCTAGTCACTGTGGGGTTCAGTCCATTAAAGCCAGCAATATGATCCAGCCATGTGACAGAAAGCAAAGAGAGGGAGTCGAATGGAGCTGTATGCGCTCTCATGAGCATAATTGCCAGTATGAAAAGCTGTAGGCCCAAGGTAAGTAATGAAGCGCAAAGGTCCACAGCTGGCTGTTTTTTTTTTTTTTTTAAATAGGATACTGTATAGCCTAGTCTTTCCTAGTATGTAAGAAAGCCATTAGGTATGTTATTATATATTTTGAATGTTTTCTTTCTCTCTCTCTCTCTCTTGCTCTCTGTGTGTTTGTGTGTGTGTCAGTTGCATGGCAGTTCCACAGTCTTTTAAGTGTGCAGTAAGGAGCCACCCACCCTGAGGCAGATGTCAGTCACATAGCGTCAGGAGGAGCAGGCCACCCGAAGCCCACTGGCAAGGCCGGAGCCTTAACTTGGCAGGGACGCGTGTCTTCCGCCCTCGGCATGTGCCTTGGACAAGTCTGATCCAGACACATTCCCCCCAGCCTCTGCCTATTTAAAACCCCGTGCTGAGTGTGTTGTGTGCTAGCGCGCTGGCAGAACCCCTGCACATCCATGCAGTGTGTACACTGCTGTCCTCCTGCTTGTCATAGCGGAAGAGGTGGCACCATGCGTGGGTGAAGTCCTAAAAAAAAAAGCCACATCTGAGGGAGTGGCCAGGATGGTCACATGACCCTATTACACTGCATCGCCTGTCCGTACCCATGGGCAAAATGACAGCCACGGTGTGCCCAATGGGGCCACGCTCCCCTACGCAAAGCGCTGATGCCATCCATGCCTGTTTCTCCTGTTTTCAGCACACCCCTCAGAGTGATGGAGGTGGACGAAGCCTGCCTGCAGGCCCAGCTGGGGCAAGGAGAAGGGTAGCTAACACAGGGTCCCCCAGGACGCCACAGCAGCACAGGGGAGCGAGAGAGAGAGAGAGAGAGAGAGAGAGAGAGAGAGAGAGAGAGAGAGAGAGAGAGAGAGAGAATGAAGGCGTGTATGAAACATCTCTATGCTGTAATATTAATACACTGCATCTCTGTGCTGTAATAATAAAATAGTGTATCTGTATGCTGTAACATTAATGCAGTTCATCTCTATAGTGTAATATTATTAATACAGTGCATCTCTATGGTGTTATATTATTACAACAGTGCATCTCTATGGTGTTATATTATTAAAACAGTGCATCTCTATGCTGTAATACTAATGCAGTGCCCATGAGTTCCATTAGACACGGAAACATGAGGGAATACTGTCCTAATTACTTATTCCAACTCTAAAAACATTTAGCTTACAGCGTGCAACAGGCATGCCTCTAATGAGAATGGCACGCAGTCCTTTTTAAAATTTTTAATTTTTTTTATTATTATTAATTTTTTTTACATATGATTAAAAACTTGCAAACGCATTAACTCCACAGGTCTGGTTTTTACACAGATTATCATAAAGACTTTGCATCACACACATTCCTGAGCGTGTGAGGAAATGCCACCTCAAACAACAAAGAACAGACAACACGGAACAGATCGCTGCGTGCATATTAACCCGCCCCTGTGTTCCCCACTCCCAGCAAAATGCACTGCGTCTGGGTAATAAAATATTCCTCACGCGAGACGCTCTTGCACTGCCGCACTGTGCAAATTTCCTCAATTCCCTTAATGCTCCTAACCTGACTCTACAATCGCGCCTCTCTGATGCAAAGCATGTCGCTGTCGCTTTGTTGCGTCGCTGTGCGTGTCTACTCTCTGCGCGTGTGCAAAGAGCTGAAACATGTACTGGTGCCAGTACGAACATTTATTGGTTCCAGTATGTTCCCTGCTCAAGACGAGTTTCCATATTTGAACCTCAACAGTGCTCAAAATGAAGCATTACTCTGTGCCTCTCCGAGACTGCACTGCTCTTAATGAGGCAGGCATATCTGGAAACTCAGCCGAGACGATGTCATCTCTCCAGAAATAGGAGCGCTTCCGTCTGTCACGGCTGTTTTGGATGCTCGTCGGGAAGGCGCGGCCTCCGTTCCAGGGAACTGCCTGCTTACCTACTGATCAGGGAAACAAAAGAGGGGAGCTCTGACAGCTTCAGCGCAGCATTCAAAGCTGGGCGAAACCCGGGGGCTTCCTGCACATCGGTGTGCTGTCACAGGCCAGCAAGCACTTTGAGCCCAGAGGCCCCGTCGTGTTGGTGGAGAGTGGCTGGAGTGACCTTCTGAGGAGAGTCGTGAGATCTGCACATGACTTCACATCAATTCAAACTAATAGGCTGCTGAGTTCCCCTGTGCACATGCCTTCTGGCTGTTTAGTAGAGTTTTCCTGTACAGTTGTGCTGAGCTCCATCACGATTAAACGCACTCTAACTCTGGGTACATGGTTCTAAGAGTACTCTTTCTCCTGATTCATGGTGTGCTCCCAGAAAAAGAACCGTGAGATTCTTAAAACTCAATCTTAAGTAATCTTTCCTACTGCAGAGATGCAGTATGAATGTGGAACTGAAAGTAAACTGATGAGTAGGGCATTACTGCATGGGCTGTGCCTGCATGAAGGCTAATAATATCTGCACGAAGGCTATAATTAGTTACAGTCTAATTTTTACCTTTTTCACCAGTGGTATTTTAAACAATAAAGTTACTGAAGTTACAAGAAATAAACTTGGGTTATGGTGAATGTTTGGAGCCATTTGCCAAATATACAGAAAATACATGACAGGCTTTTCCTTACCATAAGAAATGTCCTTCAGCCATTTTCCACTGGAGTAGCAGTGAAGTGTGCAGAAACATATAGAGAACTCAGCCTGCGCACCCCCTGCGGTGCTCAGACCCTGCGCCATCATGTCTGCACTCTCTGTAAGACTGAAAGACTGACAATCACAGTGATCTGTGCTTTGATCGACCCCAACCGTATGCGGCCAAATGATCAAAGCTCCATTATCAACAAGGTTAAAAATACTGCAAGTTTCATGCTCTGAAATGGGAGAAACACAATCCCTGTCACTTAATAGATTATCTTGCCTCTATGCACAGAGCTAAATTATTTGGGCCAATATGCTGCCTGTTGACTACGAGCATATTACAATAAGTTCCTCTCCGGTCCTGCACTGATTTGATGCATGCGCTGGCCTGCTTTGTTGCCTGCAGGTCTCGATTGTGGGAGATAAATAGCTGCAGACTTACTTTAATAACCTCACCGTGGGAGGCCTGCCACCGACGAACATAACACTACTACCATACGGCCCTCTCGCCCTTCAGGAAACAAGTGGCCATTTTTAATTTTTTTTTTCAGCGCTGGCATACTTAATGGCATGGAGACAATTTGAACCGATTTGTCAGGAGAATGGGAGCGGCACAGAGGACCAGGGAGTGGCACGCTTAGCCAGCGTAACGAGAGCAGCCCCATTCATCTTCACACTGCTTATTTCTGCAGCACTGCCTTAATGAGAAGGGGCCATTCAACATGCTGACATACGTGTTACATATGAGCGGGAATATTCTCCTCCAGTTAATTGGCTTAGTGGACACACATGTGCACACAGACGAATGCAGACATACACAGACTTGCACACACACACACACGAGCGCGTACGTGCAAGCACACGCGCACACACTCGTACACTTACGGCTGGCAGACAAAGAGCCACGCAGTCAACGAAGCAGCTATATCACTGGAGTGCAGCAGAGAAATATTTAGTTTATGCAAAAATATATTTAGAATATTTTTTTATAGTGACTGCATAAATTAAATAACTCAGGGTGGCTAAGGTCAAAATCTACACCTTTTAGTGATATCCAGTGAGAAATAATTGGTCACTGTTTGCGGAGCGGACTACAGAGTGAGTCATGGTGACTGGCTCCTGGCTCAGATACAGAAACACTATGAACGTTCACAGAGGATGCTCTCTCACCAGCAGGGCAAATGCAGTGACTTCTCAGACTGCTGAAATCTCAAACCAGGAACTACCGAGACAATGCAATGGCCAGACTCTGAGTTTACATATTGCACTATTGTATGTGCATGTTGTACATGTATTTTAGAGGCCAGGGATATAATGACCTAGTGCCACTGCTACATTATGCCTCATGTTCATCACTAACCATATATTTTACCCAGTACCTTTTAGTAAATGGGCCTTAACCAGCTGAGGACCCAGACAACCACTGCATCGGGGTCATTTAAGGCAGACCCTCTCTCACACACACACACACACACACACACACACACACACACACACACACACACACACACACACACACACACATATGCACAGAGCACAGAATCACACTCATTTATTAACCCCCCAAGGCTAACATGATTTCTTTTCTGGTCTGGTCTTTGTGTTCACATAGTAGGAAAAAGCAAGAGTCTTCTAAAAGGGAGAACAATCAAGTGATTTTTACCCGGCGCAGCCCTCCTGAGTCCACGCACACCACAAGCCCTCCTTCCAAATTGTCCGTGTTGAATGGTGGCTCACATGTTATGAGATTATGCCTCAGTGTTATAGAACATCTGTCCAATCATATGGTCAAGGGGAAGGGCTCATGTTCCCACCCTCACCGACTGCATTAATGTGTGTGTCTTAATGAGGCCTGGATACACTAATGATATCTCTGTTATGACCCTGTATCCATTATCCAAGAGCGCTTTATAGGCATGTGCAGCTGGGACCAAACCATTAGCATGTAGCTATTTGAACTGTCATACGGCTAATGCACTGTTTGTGTGCTCACTGTTGAGATGAAGATCAAGCACTTTTTAATCATCTTGGAATGTTGAATGGAAAATCTGCAGTTTGGGACTTTTTTCAGGGAACCGATACTAATTTGTTTCATCTTTTGCCTCATCTGTTCTACGATTTGTCTGTCGATTAGAGTCTGAATACGGAAAGCGTCCAAAGCATTAAGGCAGGGGCTGATATGTCCGAGCTCCTGGCGTGGCAGCGATGCAGAAGCAACCCGGGGCAGATGCTGGTTAGGAAGCTTCTGTGCAAGCCTGCATCACGGTGAGGTCGTTTCCTGTTCACGCCAGACGCCGTTTCTCTTTAGGGCCTTCACTTGTTCATTTAGCGTTGGACAAAACCTCTGATGGGTCCTGGGATGGAGAACACAGCAAATCTGTTTGTTTGCTCATCATGCCCTAGTGATAATGGCAAAACAGCTCTCTCAGAGCTGGAGAGTGGAGGATCACTTGAGTCCAGTACACAAAGGGCTTGGGTGCAGGTGGGGTCAGGCCAGCGAGGACAGGAGATAAACCCATGGAGGAGGCCTGTGCACTGGGGAGGTGGTCCAGGATGGAGTGGGTGGAGGGTCTGCCATAGTTCTCTGGTGGCAGCATGGGGGCCCCAGATAACAGGAGGTGCTGTTTGAATTAGGGGGCGTGGCGAGCGCGGATGGCTCCGGAGGTGCGGCGGAGAGCAAGGGGAAGGTGGAGTGTCGCACGGCAGAGGTCTGTGAGGGAGAGATAATCAGCGATGAGCTGTTTGATACCCTCCTACAGCCTGCGTGCACGCTAGGGGCTGTGTGGCAGACGCAGTGGCATGCAGCTCCCCCACATGCGCTGCTGGGAGAAACGAGACACATGATATCCCAAGAACAGGATATGTTAGAACACCCTTTGTGGGATGCAGACTTTGAGAAGGTTGATTCCACAATGCACAGTGTCAATTAAGAGGAAGAGGGAGTGTTAATGATAGCAATACAGGCCCAAAAAGGCATGTGCGTGTCGGCCAGTGAGATGGAGCAGGAACAGCGGGAGCGAGCGAGGGGGAGGGAGACGACCCCCCCGCGCGGGACGCCTGCGTGCGCTTGCCCCGGCCTGACGCCGGCTGTCACACTGCCATAGCAGCAGCTGCAGCAGTGGCAGAAATATCCTACAGTGCTGCACAAACACTTAAACCAGGGTTATTTCCCACCTTCAGCCTGGAGCTCCTGCCATGCATATCACACACACACACACACCCACACACACACACACACACACACACACACACACATATTCTCTTTGAGGCACTTTCTGGTTTCTAGTTAACTCACCCTGCATCATTTATGCCTTTGTATGTTTCATTGGTATGCCAGAAATTGCAGCCACAAATATGATTTGAAGAGATTTGTATTTCTTGGAAGGTGGGGTTCCAGAGCCAGCAGGGGGCGGTAGAGTAATCTAGTTCTCCACCTCCACTGCTGCTCTGGAGGCCATCAGCTAAGTGGCTTGAGTTCCAGCGTCGGGAAAGTAGCCCATTTCACTCAGGCACAGGCGGCAGGAGGCAGCCAGATCACTTTCAATTTTCACTGCATCTCTCAGACGGTTCAGAACCACACACACAATAACACACAACCCCCCCACAGCCCCGCTACACACATATAGGCACACACACACTTGTGTCTCACACCCGTCTATAGCTTGTCAGTGATGGGAATGTTACTGATGTGATCACTTTGCAACTTTGAGTTGCGAATGAACAGCTATCATAGCCATCAGTGACTGTGGCAAATAGTAATTTACGTAATTAAAACAATAGCCATAATTGAAAGGTAGCCATTACCCGATATTTATATAATTCTCAGATCTGCCTAATAATCAGCTCCGAGATAAACAAGCGCTAAAAGGTTAATCACTAAGGGGGGTGCTTTTTATAGCTGACTGCCTCCCACACCGGCACCCAGTTCCCACATTGTTTATGTAATGTTATGCTGCTGTTATCAGGTTGCCACGGGGACGTGATGGACGGCGTGAAAGTGCTGTGTGCTCACTGGGCCCTTTGCATGAACACGCTGATATAATCGGCCCAGTTCGGGAGCAGGCTGCCCATGATTCATACTCCATCTCAGTCTGTCAGCTCCAAAAAAGAAACGATACACGCTGTTCCTCGCAGCTCTGTGCTGAAGAACAGGTGAATCATCAGTTCCAAATAACGTCCACTGCACTGCAGTGGGTAGATAAAGAATGTCATTTTCCCTCTGATCATGTAGTCATCAAACATCACCGGGTTGCGTGAATTATGGAGCAGTTCAGATTGGCCTTTGAAGCAAGAAATATGTTGTGTTAACTCTGATAACCTCACCATGGGAATATTGTCGGGTATGTTTATTGGGCAAATTTAGGCATGCTTCTGATATGACCAACCAGACAATTATTTGATTATTGTCTGCGCAAGGAGCTAATCTCCTTTGATCTCTTGACTCACACTTTGAAGTAGAATTGCCTCTACTTTGCTCTGCCAAAGTTTATGAAGTGGGACCTTTACTGTGGTATCATTATGTAAGCATAAATAAAACAAAGTGTTAATTGGACAGAAGAAGCAGAGAGGTGAGAGAAAGCCTGACTGCTGGAGTGTTCGCCACGTCATCGTCTGTCCCACCCACATGCTCTTAGACCAGTACATTTAGCTGATGCTTTTATCCAAAGCAACTTACAATTATGACTGAGTACAACTTGAGCCACTGAGGGCAAGGAGTGTTGCTCAGGGGCCAAACAGTGGCAGCTTGGCAGCAGTGGGGCTTGAACCAGCAACCTTCTGACAACAAGGAGCAGGAGACCTAACGTACTCTCTCAAACTATAGCAAGGACAAGCTGACCAGAGCAGTCTGAGCACACACTCACACACACACACACACACACACACACACACACACACACACACACACACACACACACACACACACACACACACACACACACACACACACACACACACATCCAGGGTTATTGATCTGGTCTGGATCAATGCTGCTGATCGGTGTATTCCTGATCATGAACTCTCGACTTCCCTGTTCCCTTCTTCCACTCTTCTCCTTCATCTGCTCCTCGTACTGAACCTCCACCTCCATCAGAAGAGTGTCCATGCCTTTGATGTGACGACCCCACAGTCCATGCTGGTCTAGCCCTCTCCTCCCCCGCACTGCCCTGCCCTTCTTCTGTCTGGGGCTTTGTGACTGATCCAGACATGAGACTGAGTGAGCAGAGCAGCATCTTTTGAACCTGATATCCAAATGGTACATCCTCACTCCGCAAGCCCTATGTATACACACAAGTTCTTCCATTACAGTGCGCTGTGGTGCACTGCAATATATTGACGCATAATGCATCACACACATTTCTGTTGAAATTCAATAATATATGGAGGGCATAAGGGATAAAGTGTATTCAGCATCTTTGAGAGCGGTAGTGTATTCAGCTTTCAGCATGTTTGACAGCGGTAGTTTGCTACCCAACAATCCTTCTCTATAATATTCGTCTAGCTCTCCGTCTAAGAATACTACAGGAAATCTGCAGTCTGATCTCAGATCACTGATCAAAGGGCAAAAGGACTTTTAATGTGGGTTAATTATTTCCATGAGCGACAACAGCAGATGATTGTGATCAGAATGTTAGAAGTATTATGATCATTGAGCCAACATGAGCACTGCTTAGCCAGGGCTTCAGGAGGCCCTAGGCAATCAGTCATGTTACTTCTACAGAACAACAAATGGCTTTTTTTGGAACCACTGTCACACAAGGTGTGTAGATGGAGGTTAATTCACGCACGCACACACACACACACACACACACACACACACACACACACACACACACACACACACACACACACACACACACACACACCTACACACCTCAAGCCAAGCTCCTAGGCTGGGCTAATGTTCACTGATAAATGAATCCTGAAAGATGAACCCAAGCCCACATCACCTTCTCTTCCAACAATGTACAAGTTGCTTTTGAAAACACAACTCTGGCTAGGCTTGGTCAAATGCAACCACAGAAATGGTATTATCTTGTTCCATGTAAACTAATCTCAACATGCCTTGTCAAGAACCATGAATATCTATAAAGGCTCTGAGTGACCATTTTTGGATAAGCCAAGACTGTTAAAGCAGCCACCTGCATGGCATATGAGAGAGTTTAAAGAATCCATATGCATGGGCTAAACACTCCCTTCTCCTTCTGTACACACACACACACACACACACACACACACACACACACACACACACACACACACACACACACACACACACACACACACACAGTCGCACACTAATACACAGATCTCCTTTAGATTTGGCAGTGCTCTCGTATCCCAGGCAGACTGAGATAAGGAGAGCTCCTGCTGGACTGTTTCATGTATGGTGCAAATATGTAAACTGCCTGTGATGGCAGATAGAGGGCAGGAGGAGGACCTTCACTCCCACTGCATGCTAATTAAACTTCTGTCATTAGGCATGACTGATTAGTCATCGCTAATCACTCTGAGTGCTGGAAATCCTTCATTTTCCAAGACCTGGGTCAGCCCAAATGGCTAGAGCTCACTCTCCCAAGCAGAGCAGAGGTCAGCAGAGCTCTTAGATCTTCAAGCGCGCTGCTTTGATCGGAACCCGTGCACAGCCCTGAATTCTGAGGTCAGCAGGGCGTCAGTGGCGAACCGTGATCAAACACTGTAGCATTCCCATTAAAGGAATGGTTGATCCATGAATGTGTATAAAAAAACGTGAAAAGAGAGAGGAAGGTGGTCTTCCTCTTTTTCAGACTGCGCTTCGCCGTCTCCAGGGAAACAAAGGAAACACGTCGTCCCGGAACCTTAGAGTTCTTTCGATCTTTGGGTTTGGAATGTCAGGGGCTGGAAAGGATAAATAAGGGCATCCTGTTTGGATGAGTGCAGAGGAAGGAAAGCAGAACATCTTCAGACTAAGGCTAGTTCTGGATCTGTCTCTCTCACTCCCTCTGACCCACTTATAAGTGTGGATCAATACTCAGCTGGGGTCTGTGAGGTGTTCGGGTACAGACTGTGTGTGAAGTTTGAGCCATGTGAAATGGCTCTGATCAAATGATTCAGATGGACCTAATCATAAACTTCATGGCAAAGAGGCAGTAGGAGAGAGAGAGAGAGAGAAAGAGAGAGAAACAGAGAGCAAGTGAGTGAGACAGTATACTCAAATAAACCAGATAGTGTATTTTACAGTGGTGGTGAGATAGCAGTATATAATATGTTAGAGCCAAGTTTCAAATCAGATAAATATAACTTGATCCAGAGAAACCTTCAAACTGTAACTCGACAGGGTGTTGCCCTATTCAGCAATAACCAGTTAAGAATTGGGAGGTATTAGAGACACTTCCACTCTCACAGTGGCAACAGTTCAAAGGCCATGTGCTTGGTCCGTTTACCCCAGAGAACGATAACTCTGTCAGAGCCTGGGCCTCCAGAACTAAGCAGAGGAGCAGGGATGCGCTGCAATGCCCTTCTGAGGCGCCCCACTGCCCAGCCCATGCCAGCTACCTCGTGCATTACTGAGCCTTACCTGGCGCCCCAGAGGAACCCCGCCACTGATTTCATAGCTGGCTAGGCATGGCAGGGCTACTGCAGCTAAGTCATGAGGGGCGCAGAGCTTGGGGTCACACTGCCGTTTGCAGCAAGCGAACTGAACACGTTAGGGCTCATTTTTCCTACGAGGCTCCAAATCCCTCCGGACTATGCAGTGCCGGACCATTCCTTCTCATCACAGGATGGAGATCTTACTGGACATCAGGACACAGATGGCACAGGACAAGCTGCAGAAAAGGCTGCTGAAAGCCAGTTGCTTACCCGTTGCTTCTAAAGAACCACACTATCTTACGCGTTTAGAAAATGTTTATTGGCTAGAATGTATTAAGCACTTTGCAGGATTTCAACTAAAAGAAATATTGGTGGGGGTAGTCCTATGCAAACATATTCAGTGGACCACCCCATATATATATAAAACATATAAACAACTATAAGACAGCTATAAATGATAAAAGAACTGAGCATAAAGTATAAATCGGAACACATAAAGGGTCCGAGCAGTGGAGGGCCCTTCCGTGCTGGTGGGCCCTGACGGCTGCTCGGGGCCTTGCTGAGGAGTCAGGGGCCTTGCTGAGGAGTCAGGGGCCTTGCTTCAGTTTCAGCAGTTTCTGATCTTGTGCTGTCTCTCACCCAAACCACAATCGTTCACAGTTATGTAATTCTGGGGCTTTTAAGGTGGATTCAATTTGATAAAAAAAATTTTCGATGCACACAACACACTTACACACACATGTGCGCACACGTGCACACACACACACACACACACACACACACACACACACACACACACACACACACACACAAACACACACACACACACACACATACACACATGGGCTGAGGAACAGAGAAATCCTCATTAGTCACACATGACTAAATCATATGTGGGTGTCTGCCTGCAGGGTCACGATTTTCCAGGCAGCGTGACGGGGGACTGAGGAAAGTAGCAGGCTACTCCACTGGATCCCTACCGAGCTCCATCCAACCTCTCCCTATATGATTACCACTAAAGAGAAGCTACAGACCACTAGCTTTCCAACTAGCTCAGCCATTTGGAACTTCAGTCTGGAACACAGAGTTCGGGCCACTGCTGCTGTCTCAGTAATCAGCCACCAAAACCCACAGCGCAGTGGCCTGCAACATGCATTTGGCACATGCACCCTGCAGCACACAGCGAAGAAGAACAATGTGTACATGCGACCGCACTGCGTGCAGTCAGCCCGTTGCATGAAACTCCTCCCGGGTTTGCGGCAACATGACTGAATTCTGCTCTGTGTGCATCTCCTGGACTCTTTTTTTAACCGGAGCCCTCAGCCTGCCATCTCGGTGAAATTCGGCCCTCCGGGCTCTGCCAGCACAGAAGCTGAGTCTCTTCCCAGCTCTGGTGCCTTACATCTCATCAGTTAGTTAGAAAGCCATTTTGGAGGGGTTCTGCTGGGAGCGTTGGCCTGGCCCTGATCTGAGCGTGGGGGTGACAGGCAGTGCTGCGTGCCCCTCCTCCTGGGGAATTTACATGGATGCTCTGCAGCTCTGCCAGGCCTGGAGCGCACGAACAGGAGCTGACGATGTCAAGCCCCTGCGCCTGGGCGTCTGTGGAGGCGGGCCGAGCTCGCCGGTGCTGTCCGGGTCTGGAAGAGCTTAGCTGCTGGTGGAGGTAGGGAGGGATTAGATAAGCACTACTGGGTAAGACTTCATTTTCTGATAGCACATCGGTTCAGAATTCGTAGCATGGCAGATCACCCTCTGTCTCGCATGTCATCCCCACACCCACCAACAGCTGACTACACACACATACACACGCACACACACACATTGCTATCACACAGTATTTAACTCTCTCACTCTTGAACCTCATACTAGGACACACATTTATAGTGGTTGTTCAGAGTATTAACACGTAGAAGAAAGAGAGAGCACAGTACTCCTGTTTTAGCATGAGCCTTCTGGATGCCTAGCCCAGGGTTAAGGAAAATAATTTAACGCATAAATTAAAAATCTTCTTCTACTTTTTCATCTTTGTCTTCTTTTTCTTATTATTTACTGTATTTTTAAAACAAGTGGTTATAATATATAGGTCAGCATTAATTAGCAAACTAATGGGTTTCATTTAGTTTTCTGGTCCAGGGTAGCACCTGGAGAGTGATACTGGACAAAACTATTGTCTCCTTATATCGTCCATAAACACTCTCATCCATAAACACTGATATCAATAAACACTGCATCCATAAACACTGCATCCTTGTAAAATGGAGATGTAATCAGTTCAGTTAGGCATCCATGTTGAGACAGTAATGTGTCATGGTCTCGTCTGACCAGGTTAAACTGACACTTAGCAGGTGTGTGTATGTCCACTGAGATTTGCACCCTGTCTATGGCACTCATCCAAAATGTGCACTGTAGGGTGAAGAACCATTTTCTCCATCCTTATAAGCATGCCCATGAACAGAACACACACACACACATCAATCTGTCTCCCCCACCCACCCACCCACCCCTCGCTCTCGCTCCCCCCCTCTCTCTTGGTGGTACGGCCCTGCTGGGTTGGAAGTGTGTACAGGGCCCAGGCTGTTCGCAGGGTGATGTAATCCTCTGAGGAAGGCTGGCAGGCCTGACTCACTGGGCTTGATTGCAGACCAGTAGAAGTCCTGCTGCCTGTGACTGGCTACTGAACCACTCAAGCAGCAGACTCAGGACCCCAGCGTGGAACATTCCGTCTGGGCACTGGGGAGCAAAGACAAATACAACCCCCCCCCCCCCACACACACACACACATTTATGGCAGATTAGATACCTCTTAAATTAGAATGTCCAGATCTCTCCTGACCACGATAAGATAAAACAATGGAATTACACACTATACTGTTTAGTCTAAATGAATTTACTGTATAAAAGAGAAATCGATGATGGAACTCCACAACAGTCATTATAGTTAATGTGCAGGATTTCAATTCATCAGCTGCCCAAAATCCAAAGGTTTAGGTCCATTAAGTTCTAAATGGGCTGTCACTCTCAGGTGTGTGTTGGACACAGAACAAGAGCAGTATTGTCTCCCTGCACTCTCAGACGAGCTCTTCCTGGAAGCTTTCCCAAGTGGAAGCCAGTGGGTCAGGACAGACCTGAGTGACAACCTGATGAAATCAAGTTTTATCACCATGTCTTGGTTAGCTGAGTAATACCCTGTCCTGTTCAGGAAGGAAAGAATGCCTGCCATACTGCTGAAGGCACTGAACAGCAAACAGCTACAGCCTCTATACTCACGCTGGCTCTGTTGAATAGACTTATATGATGATGATGTTCTGCATTTTACTACAAGTAGAAAGAAATCTCATATATTTAATTGGATGTATCGAATAAATTCAATTACAGTAATAACGTGTGGTAAAACATGCATCTATGCACATATGTGTCTATGTACAAATGTACATTTTCTATACCTTTATCGGGCAAAAATATGAACTCGGCAAAACCCTTAAGCTCTCAACCATCTTTTTCCATAAAAGCTTGGTGTGAACTGGCAGAGCAGCATGTGGTCGAGGGGAGTCTGATTCAACTGGCCGTGATGGCTCTCAACCGCACTGCCTGCGGGGTGGCGGGGCTGGAGATGGATCTGGCCTGACTCTGAAGTTGCTGGGAGGTGAATCACCAGAGAACAGCCTATAAACTACTCACATGGGGAACAGCATGGAACCAATATCACTCTCCCATCCCACACACCCCTCGCACATCGGCAGAGGAGAAGAAGACGTGTTCAAAGCACTTGCTGGCCACGGAAATTTTGACCAGACGTTGATATAATGAAGAGGTCAGACTTTAGACTATGAGAGTAGTAAAATTTGCTCACTGTCTTGTGTTGTTGACCATCGGGATTTCAGAAAAGACCATTAAAAAATATATATATCTTGAGCTGGACTGGATTCTAATGCCCAGAACATTTGAAATTCTGTCATTACACTCATTTATGAAGTCCACATCTTTAAAACATCTTTTTGACATTATTACTATAATCACAAACTTACATCAAAGCAAAGGAAAAGGTACTATTTGAAAGTTAAGGATTAAAATCTCCTATATTGCAAAAGGTTATATGCCATGTCTGTGAATCTGTAGCTGAAAACCTGTAAGTCAATGAAATAGTTCATCTGAGAGACCCGTCACAGCGTGTGGGTCAGGCAGTGAGTGAGAGCTAGTAGGTGTTCACACCTGTCTAATTAATTTCCACACCCAAATTCCCATTTGTGTGTATTTGTGTGTGCGTGTGCACTCACGTATGTTACATTGGTGTGACGGCACTGTGAAGTGTATGATGTGTGTGAGAGGGAGAAGGTGTTGTTGACAGCCACCGCAGTGCGTTACCTGGCCTGCTTCCACACCATCAATTTAAATGAATGAATCATGCTGGCGACATATGTTCAGACGACTCTTCCCTCGCCAGGAGCCTGGAGGCCCTGTACTCCTGTAGCCTCATAGTAATTCCACAATCTGTTCCTCCGTGGTCTCGGGAGGAAACCCCTCCCCTCCCCGAACTCTGAAACAAAGCCCGAGGAGAGGAACACTTTCATCCAAGAGTATTATCCAGCAGTCCGTTTCGTTAGCAGTCTGTCCTCAAATGTCCTCCTCTATTGGTGCGACGTCTCCTGGAGCTACTGGGGTGTTGCTGCGGTACAGCAAAACGGCAGCCGCCCTGACACGTTACGTTCTTTCAGCTCTGATGTTTCATGGGAATTGGACCAGGAACAGTTTGCTGTACTTTCTACACCGACTATAATTTACTATAATGAAGAATTTATTCAGATGCAGTGCAGTACACGTCGCCCAGAACACCTGCTTTGGATATCAATGCTACACCACAAACTGATTCAATGTGAGTGAAATATCCCTTCACCGGCATGGCATAGCAACAGAGCAACAGGGACATGCAGTACAGTACAGCACTGCTGAGTGCAAGACCCAGTACACCCTCCAAAGCCCAGATCAACCAAGGCAGACGCCAAGCTCAGCGATGAGCTGCATTTCCTCTTTGCCAGCAAACACATTCGCAGTGGCTCAGACCCGTGCCCGGAGCTGATGTAATGGCCCCGCACGCACAGATGGCTTTGAAACTCAATGCCACCCCCACCCCCCAAAAGCCCGCCCATGCTAGCTGTTCCCCAAGCACTGGTGGCTCGGGAAAGGCCAGATTAGGGCCGAGAGCATCCGGTGCTCCAAGTCGAGAGTCAGGTGTGGTCTTGCTTGTGTGCTTAGCTCTACTGGGATTGTGCGACGTGATATTTTGCAAGAGTCCGGGAGAGAGTTACAGCCGTCAGCAGACAGCCAGGCAGCCGTGGCAGACAACAGGTGTCCTGCGCTGGAAGGTCCGCTTACTTTACGGTACTGTTCAGACAGATGGAATAAAGTAGGATTGTAAAAGACCATATAATTCTGACTGAGTCCACTGGGAAGGACATAAGTGCTAAATGATAGTAAAGCTTTGCCATGGGTTTTTTTTCTTTTTAATTTTGGGAGGAGGGGGGACTCCTGTGTGCAGTGTGTCAAAATGGCTTCAAGCAGGGAGTTGATAGGCCTGTGAAATTCAAACTCCAAAAAAATCAAACAAAAAGCAAGTGTTGATGCACTGTACAATGTCCAAAGGGTGTGGGAGTGTTCCGCATTAAGATTGGACACACACGCACACACACACACACACGCACACACACACACAGAGAGAGAGAGAGCACAGCTAGTACCCCAAAACAGACAGAGATACATCAAAGGCTCAGAGGTGTGCTCTCACTCTCCCCTCACCTCCTCTCATCTCCTTCCTTCACTCTCTCATCAGACCCTTCACAGTTAGAGAAGCACTCCTTCAGGGCAGGAGTAGGAGGTTTGTATGTGGAAAAAGGTTGTTGTGTCTGGGAGTGTGTGTGTGTGTGTGTGTGTGCGTGTGTGTGTGTGGGAGTGATCACCACCCAGGCTTGGATCATGTTTTGAGGCAGGCAGATCTGGGGGTATCAGAACGTTTAGTAAAGGCTTCTCTCACTCTGATCAAAGGGCTTGCTGAGGGAACCGTATCAGAGAGGTGGACTCGGTGCTAGAGGCTGAGATCAGCATGCTCCTGTCTCTCACGTCTCCCCGACCTCATCCCAGCCACCTTCACCACTCATATTGGCTGCTCTAGTGTTGATCTAGACTGATGTGCCTTCATGTTTTCCTAACATATACAGGGAGCTCTTCCGCTGTAGGTACGCGGCTCTGTCACCCTTTGACTATTCCAGGTACATCAAAGACATGTATTGCCCTATCTTGAAAGAGAGACTTTCTGAGATACAGAAGTATCTGCCCTGTCCATTTCCCTGTAAAATAAATGGAAAAATTGAGCAATGTGCTTTTGTTCCCCTAAGGATAATGTCAGCTTCAGAGTGAACAGAGGGTCGTTACTCCCCCCCTCCCCCCCTCCCCCGCAAACCTGTCAGGGATCTGCCATTTAAAAGTGCCCTCCAGTTCTCATTACTGCCACTGCACCACAGGGCCTAATAGTCAAGGCACCACAGCGTTTCAGAGCTCCAGTCTCCACGTATACCTATCCACCACATAGTACACAGAATATTGCCCACCACACCGGAGTAGAATTCAACACAGACAGAAAAAAAAAACAAAGATGGTGTGCAAGATGGTGGGAGGCTAAGCAGTGGGGCCTACAGAGCACGGACTGCACTCACACACACTCACACACAGGCACATACAGATAGCTCTGACCCACACCATAATTAATCAGGGGGCCAGCTAATGCTAACAACCAATGCATCACAGGCCCAGGCCTGCGTTATGGATGACTGAGGGAACAGAGGAGCTTTGGCTCCAGCGAATCTGGTGCACCTGGGCAGAAAATCACATCTGTTGCTCTGAGACTCCAGGCAATGAATCACCTCCACCCTCACTGAGGACTCCTCCACCCCTAAGTCCATTTCCCTTCAACTATCAGGAGAGGCTATGTTGTGTTAACTGTATCGCCTTTTGTGAAGTGTTCTAAAACCTTTTGGCAAGAGCTACTCTGGCTGGAACTAGAGGCCAAGAATGTTCATGGCTAGTAAAACAGGAAGTAGGAAAGCTTTGTTAACTGGCTTGTCTTTTTAGTTTGACATGACAACTATGGGTTTAATGGAGCCTTTTTATTAGGGAGCAATTAGTAGCACTAGCATTACTGGAAAGACATTTCAAAGTTCCTCCAAGGTTCCTAGTCACCGAAAGTCTAAAGGACTGACTAGGGTCTCTGTTTAAATACCATAAACCTGGGACTAGTCATGGACACTGAGCCATTGCTTCTTCTTGCATTCCCATGAGTCAATGTCTTAACTAAGAGTGTGTATGTGAGAGGACTGAAACTGTCCCAGTACATTCAGAATGTGTCATCTGTCCTGAAAAACAAAAAAACAAAGTCTTCTTCTCCTTGTAGGCAGAAATTGTCTTGACAGAGTGCCCTGTTCCTGGGCCCTGGATTTAGTAGCCTTACGTTTTCAAGTGTGGAGTGACTTAGAAGGAGCATGTAGCTTGTAGAAGAACTGATGAGATGTGGATGTGTCATCATGATGCAGGGGCCACTGTAGCTGCTGTGCGCATACCCATACACACATATGTTGTGACACACACACACACACACACAGCATGGGCTGAGATGCTCAAACAAAGCCCCACACGGAGGCATAGACTCAAGTGGAACTCATCCATCCCCACTGACCGAAGGGGGCCATTGTCTCTGTCCATCATGGGGTGATCTCATTATTTAGCCAGCCAATCAGTTGGCCTTTGGTTTAACTTGCTGGTGTGTAAAATAAGGAAGGATAGAAGATTATTCAAGCTTGTAATTCAGGTAATGAGACAATGGTCTGACCCAGTGTCTCTTAATAAGACATATTCTCTACCTTTCTAAGTCTGCAGATAATCTTATTACTTTATTATTCTTAGGTGGACTTATTATGCTGACTTAATTTGTTGTGGATTTATTGTCATAAGGTCATATTTTCCCACAATAATCAGCCTTTACAGCACATGCTAAAACAGTGCTAACTTACTTAATTCAGCAGGTGACCTGCTGTATATAGCAAAAAACTGTGAAGAACAAAAATATTCCTTGCTCAGACCCACGATACAGGCCCACTCTCTCCAAAATCTACACAGACACCAAATCAATTAGCATCATTATCATTAACATACCATTCTTGGCAAGACAAGAGACGCTGAAGCAAGACTTTGAGACATGAAGGGTAAAAACTAGCACTTCATGCCACTAAAAGCAAGAAATCTCAAACCCTCATTTCCCACCACAGAGCAGTCAGAGAGGCAGCCGCTGAGCCAAGCTCTGAACCTGCCCAGCCACACTGCTCTATTATAAAAAGCAATATAAAGTGAAGGATTATGTACAGATGTAAGTTCCACCATGGATTTTACAGTATTTCGTTTGTTTGAGTGGCCTGTGACAGCCCCGGTAGGGGTTTTGTGTCTGAAGCTCTTTACACTACCATACCAGATGCACAGAGCCCCCATCTTAAATCGAAGGGATTCGGATCTTGCCATCAAAAAGAGCGTCTGATGAAAGTCATCATGCGTGAGGAGTCATAGAATCACATTAGCCTGCTTGATGCTCTCGCCGCTCGCCTTACCTGCTCGTCGTGAGGGACCTCCATCTTCAAACATCCAGAGCGTGCACTGAAATGCTATTTGTCGCACTGATTGGCAATGCCGTTCCGTTCCAGCAGTTCAGACGAGTGCCCTCAAACGTCAGCTGGTACACTCTTGCGCGAAGGTTGCAATCAAGTCGACGGGATGAGAGGCTCCGAGCCAATCACAGACCTGCTTGGCTTTGCTCAGGATCACGGGGGATAAGTACAGCCTTAGTTGCGCAGTTGCTGCAAACGCTCTACATCCCGCTGTTGATGTTGGCAAAGACTTTCGCGAGCCAGATTCCTGAGGCCCACATAGCACATTGAGCGCAGGCACCATATCTGTTCTTAATCACAGCTGCAGAGGAAAAGACCTTGCATGGGAAAACTCATGTCAGTGTAAAATCTACCGCATCTCGCATGACCTCAGAGAGACAAATGAGAAACATGTCAATGCCAGAAATGCCTTCTTTCTTCACCCTCAAAATGGAAAGAAAATGCAAATCAGTTGTGTAGCACACACACACACACACATAAAAACAAACAAACAAAAACCCATCTCATGGATTCCACATCACAAGGACTTTGTGAATTCTATTAAGCTGCCTTAAATGCTAATGTGTCCTCAGGCATACTGTTATCTTGCCATTTGTGTATGACTACCATTAGCACCAGGACTCGGGGAGTTCTACTAAGTGGGAAATGGGTGGGAGAACCAGTGCAGGTGTGTGGCTCATTTTCGCAGGAGGGACTCTGAGACTAACGACCGTTAATAAGCATGCAGGTGCTCTGCCTACTGGGCACGTGGAAGCCACAGTGCTTTAAAAGTTTTTGGTGGTAGGGGGATAACTAATTATCTTTCATTTTTGATGCCTACCTAGAAAATGAATAACACCACAACAGGCCTTTTATGAAGTCTTTTGTGACTGTTTTCCTTGCTTTAAAATGTAACTGTTCGGTGAAATATTCAGTGGCAGTAAAATTCAATTCTCCTTATTTTAATTAGGACTTGGAGGGGGAAAGTGAAGGTTGGAGTCAGTCATCTGAACAGTGTTATCCCCTGCTTCTATCCTCTGCAATTAAACGTAGCACAAGGTCCAATATTCACTGTCAGGAAGTGAAGCATTAACATTTTAAATTACCTAAATTGGGTGCAGAGTTCTTTGTAGTGACTGGGAGAGAAGCAGGAGCTTGCATCTGCGTGCTGTCTAAGTGTCGTGCACACGACAGCGTCAAAGTTTGCATCAACACACTGGAAATGACACACCAGGAGAGAGAGAGAGGCAGTTAAGGGCAGCGTGGGGCAGGGGGCAGGGATGGGTTGGGGAGGAGGGGGTAATCCTTTTAGCAAACATTCTGCAGCAGTGCTAAGATAATTACAGTGGAAATGTCATGGTTTTATCACAGCTGAGCACAGGAAAGTGATTTGATTCAGAGTGAACATGTGACTGTTTTTTAACAGGGTCACTAGCACCCACCTCACTCTCCATGCGTTTTTTAGTTTGTTTGTTCGTTTGTTTGTTTGTTTGTTTGTTTGTTTGACTCCACTCAGAGACTTCAGAATCTTCCCGGGAACAGCACCATGGTTGTCTTTCATTAAATTGTCACTTTAACTGTGCCTTGTGCACAGTTTTCAGTAGATTTTCAAATGATGCACACTAGATAAAATGATCTTAAAAGGATGGAAAAACTATTGAAATAAATATTGCCCATTAAAGGGACTAGAATACCTAGAGAATACATAGGCATCTAATGCAGATGGAACAGAGTTCCTATTTCAAGTACTGCACATGTGACATAGTGACAAAACAAAGGGACGATTGAAGATGAGTCAGCTGAAGAGTTGAGAGGAGTCTGTGATTACTGTGGGCGAAAGCTCATACTGTACTGTACTGATTACTCAGTATGTTCTCAGTACTGACTGCAGTGAACACACTGTGGGGTGCATTGTGAGAGTGTGAGACATAAATCAACCAGATGACACAGAGTGTACTGCAAAACTGTCATGACTGACCCCACTCTACGCAGAATTGTGAGATCTAGGAATTGGTTTATTTCCTGGAATGTATCCAGCAGACTTGTACAACACAAATGTGGGACATAATTACTCTTTTGTGAGGTAAACAAGCTGCAGCCTTGCCAGTTCTGTATTTAAAAACCATCACTATGGTTAGTTGGCTAATGCTATGGTAGTGCTCAGACCCTGTAACACAATACAGTACCCTTCCCCCAAGTCCCTGCTGGTCTGACAGGGGTCTCAGGCTATACTAGAGGTCAGGAGGTCTGCACTTCTACACCATGGCTCAGAGCCAGATGGGATTACTGCTGACACACACTCATGCAGTGGAGCAGAGTTACAAGCATAACAGAGAGCACAACCAACTCTATACTTTTCTCTCACTCTTTCCCTCTCTCTCTGTCACTCACACACACACACACACACACACACACACACACACACACACACACACACACACACACACACACACACACACACACACACACACACACACACACAGAGCCCTGGCCTCTCCCTGTCATGAGGGGCTCTGTGGTAAGTGATGAAACTCTGAGGACATGCTGTTGTTAGTTGGTGCTAGCTCCTGTCACACCCCTCTCCACTGCTTCTGCCCTGTTCCCTAGTAACCCACTCAAGAACTCCCCCTGCTACCATGACATATGACAGAAACTTAAGACACCTCCATTTAAAAAAGGACACATTATTTTTGCTAAGTGATGCAAGTATGGTGACCAAAAGATAGAAAACTGAGAAAACTGATCAATAATTTAGAAGATGACAAGCATGTAAATAATAGACTATATGGAAAAACGTATTGGGAAATTTACATTTACAGTTATTGAATTTAGCAGATGCTTTTATCCAAAGCGACTTAGTTATGACTGAAAACACTCTGAGCAATTCAGGGTTAAATGCCTTGCTCAGGGGCCCAACAGTTGCAAATGGACACACCTCTAAATCATCGAACTGAGGTGTTTCATTCAATCCCATTGCCACAGGTGTATAAAATCAATCACCTAGCCATGCACTCAGCGTTTAGAAACATTTGTGAAAGAATGGGTTGTTCTAAAGATCTCACTGAAGTTGAGCATGGTAGTGTAGGATCCCACTGTTGCAACAAGTCCATTTGTGAAATTTCTCCTCTCCTAGATATTCCACGATCAACTGTGAATGGTAGTACTGAAAAGTGGAAGCTTTAAGGAACCAGGGAGGGTAGCTCAGCTAAGGGCAGGGGCAGTTAAGGTGCTGGATTAGTAAACAGAAAGTTGCTGGTTTAAGCACCACCATTGTCAAGTTACCACTGTTGGCCCCCTGAGCAAGTGGGCCCCTGAGCAAATATGTTTGAAGTGTACTTTGTAAGTTGCTTTGAATAAAAATGTCCCGTAAATGTAAGTGGCAGACCATGTAAAGTGTGGTTGGGGTGTGTAAAGGTTGTTATGCTGGCTCTGCCCACACATATGCCTGACTTCTTCACTGAATACCATTAGGATGAACTAGAATTGTACAACATCCGTCTCCGTCCTCACAAATGCTCTTCTGGTTGAAATCGGAAACATTCCCACAGACACACTACTAAGTCTTGTAGAAGGTCTTCCCAGAATTAGTGGAAGCTGTTACAGCTGCAAAGGGGGGACCACCTCCATTTTAATACTTATGGATTTAGAATGCCATGTCATAAAAGCTTGTGTAGCTTTCCCAATAATTTTGTCCATATAGTGTAGATATATGGATTGTGTGTGGGGGGTGGGGGGGTGGGGGGTGGGGGTGGAGGTGAATTGCAATTAAACTGCAAATCTCCAAACTGAAGGCAAACAAATAAATAATAGAAACATAAATCCTTTTAACTCTTGAGAAGCAAACAACCACAGAGGTGCCACATACTGATTCAAGAGAGGAATGGAAAGCACACTACAGGGCAAAGGTTTCACCAAATAAAATGACATCTGCTGAAGACCTACTGAGACAGCTCCATGTGCTAAGTGTGCAGACTGAGGGACGAGCTTTCTGTTTCTATTTTCCTAGTAAATAAGGTAGGTCTGAGTCAGTAGTATGGGGAATGAGTGATCTCTCTTTCACACCTCTCTCTCCCTCTCTCTGTAAATGTTCACGAGGTGGTGGCATACATTCTCCTGCTGTGATGTCATTGTGACTCCTCCACACACCTCAACCTGACAGCAGTGCTAGGTGGAGGACAGGAACACTGTAATCAGCTGTGTCAGCTTTCATTTAAGGTGGTAAGGTGGTAATTGCAGATGTTCCTCCCACAAGAAATGAAAGAGCAGATTGGGTTTGGTTTGGCAAGGTAATAAGAGCGAGGCTGCCTGGAAACTGGCAAAGAGTCAAGGGATGGAGCCTGGGTGGATGCTGGAAAGCACTTCTGACACTTTATGCATTCTGACATAAAGAGCAAACATATATGCTGACCGCTGTGCCCATAATGTTGTCCCCTGTTGTGAACTTTTACACTCTATAAATATTGCATGTCTTAGTAAATCTAATTTACTCCTTCTAAATGACGTGAAGAGAGTATCAGTGAGACCAGTAAACTGCTCTGAACCCTATTTCCACCTCAAGGTTCAACCTCAATGCAGATGGAGAAAGTTAATTAAGCTCCGACAATTGGCAACAACTTCATGATCTCGATGATTGTGAAATAAAACAGTGTGCCGAAGGACGATCCAAGGCCGTGCTGAGTCAGGACCACCTGGACTGGGCACACCAATCTAAATGCGAGAGAACATGGTGTTCAAGAGAGGCACATGGTTTTGGGTTGGGGAAAAAAACCTGAAGGTAAGTGATACTAATGATGATAATCACGGTGATCTTGCAGTTAAGACACAGCTGAACAAACAATGGACGATTTGAGAGAGCTGTTTGCTGGAACAGCAACCGGATATCTTCTTCACGGTGCCTGTTTCTGTTGTGCTAGTTTTGATACAAGACACATGGAGTAAATCGCCACAATCGACTCACCTTTTAACTGCATTTCCATGATATATTTCAGATATTGACCAAAAAAGGTAATGAGATTCCTTTGATTAGTTTTGTAAACATGCTTTGGGTGTTTCCTGTTTTCACTGTTTGAAATGAGTTCTGCCTATTCTCATTGTTAAAAGGATTTGTATGGTAAAACCTTGTTCACCCTTCAACCTGAATGCACTATGATTCTGATTTTGGTTTTTATGAGCTTGTGATAACTTCTACATATTCAACATTGTTCTACACATTATACATGTAATCAGAGTTTTCATTGCTTTATCTCCAATTTTGGCTGTTTTTGTATTCTCTCCATGTTCTGGTGAGTCTTCAGTCACAGTCATTCAGTTTGAGAGGACATTTGTCAGGCTATTTGGCAGGAATCTAATCTTGACCTTGATCCACTTTGATCTTTGACTTCTGGACTATAATTATGGGCTCTGACCTCTGCTCTGGCAGACAGACAGAAGGGGACCAGGCTGGAATGACCGTCTAATTACACACAGAACGCCTGTCTCATCAGCCAAATGGACATCAGCCCAACGAAAATGGACATTTCACTTCCACTGCCACATGTGACCTCCAGCTGGCTGGAGCTTGGGTCCCAACTGAAATGATGTGCTGTACTATCAGTCATAATTTGGAGAATAAACCTTTGTAGAGGTCATTTTTAAATCTGAGTCAGGTTATGTGCAGTGCAACAGAAATCAAACAAAGCATCTCATGACTTAGAAAGATGTAAACAAATTAATCATATCTAAGTCTACCTTATTACAAAATATGGTAACACCATTTTAAAATGCTACAGAGGCCCTTCATAAGCCCTTCATGACAATTGACTTATTTATGAATGCACATTACAAGTATTAGTTGTCATAAAAGATGCTTTGTTGACAAGCTGACATAACAACTATGTCAAGTGACAGATTATTGATGATGTTAGGATGTGTCATGATACTGTGGGCTGAAATGACATCACACGTTGTAACAACAGACTTTGCAACTAAGCAGTTTTTTAAGCATCCCAGGAAGACAGGCAAGTGAGGATTCTGTACAACAGAACAAAATGAGGACTTCATACTCTGTAGTATCTTGTGTACTGCCGTAAAAATGTCATGAAAAACTGCTGTGTAACAGACATTTTGGTAAAAACGTTTTTATATGGACAGTGTTTACCCTCACTGTTAAATAATTATGTTCAGAAATACTCTGGGAATGAAGGAGAATGTGCTGGCACAACATACGGTAAGATATAGAAATAATTGGCCCAAAACAGAAAAGAAATGTTTTTCCACCGTGTAATTTTTACCATTCGATTAAAAATGTTTTCGATACGGATAACTGCCCAGACGACCTTCCAAGCTGACAAAACCCCAAAACATCGATGTTTGCTAAGCAAAGGGGGTACATCGAATCTACTGAGAATGCGCAGGTCAACAACGACCGTGGGCAACGTTTCGCTTGAAGTTGCTCCGCTAGCTTAGTTAGCTACTCTAACCTAACTAACGCTAGGTAACGAATGACATTTTACCAGTCACAAATAATGAAAGTCATCACTTGATAAGCACACCCAAGCACCGTGAAATAAACCGCTACTTCCGTGAAACACGTTAAGTTTTAATTTTTTGAGACGTGAATTTACGTTAGCTGGGTAGCTCAACTAACTAGTTAACTATCTTAAAAAGTAAATTAGCTGGGTAACTTAACGTAAGCAAGATACCGTTACCGTTTCCGTTGTTCTCAGTATAAAAATAAAAGAATTTACACTTGAACAGACTTCGTTCCGACATTATAGCCTAGTTAAATAGTGATTTCATGAACAATTGCTCGCCAACAGCAACAGTATCAGTTATGTGACTAGCTATTCAGTTTGCTTAGCTACTTTATTGCCTTATCAAGCCGTTAGTTACTAAGGTGTTAGTCTTTGGACTTTGCGTTTGCGTCCTAAACTAGTTGGTAATTTTGCCATTGAGAACCTTTGTTTAACATATTTTTGTGGGCTTTTTTTTTGTTTTTTTTTCCTCATTAGAGGTGTTTATTTCTCAAGACAAGGTGTAAACGTAATGCAGGGACGCTATTGCAAATGTTCCACAGCACAGACATTATCGATGGCAAACTGGTAACAGTACAGTATTTTTCCTTCTATGATGTTAATAATAAACTTTAAAAATATTAAACACTTTTGCTAGGTATCATTACTTTTATGCTATGTATTTATCACAGGTAGAGTTATAGCTAAATCAACTCACTTAAGGGCTAGAAAAAGTATACCTAGCCTAGGTATACTTATATATATACATAAGCATACATTTACAGTTTCATGGAATTGCATAAAGATTCTTAAAATATGTAGAAACAACCAAATAGCATTAAACATGTTTAAGCTAACCTTAGTCTATTCTCTCTTTAATGAAAAAGGGTATTCAGGTTTAGTGTTGTACAGATTTTTAACATGATGAAAATACACATGAAAATATGGCTGTGCAAATGTTTTTAAACATGTATACACTTATTTACAAATTTATTTACTGAGAATTTGTTTACAGTTTGGGTTAATGGCCAAGTAAAATAAACAGAAATCTGTCATTACATTGTAAAAACGGACTTTCCAAGTCTTCACTTTTGTTCAGTTTTACTAGCAGCTTCACTTGGCACTGTGACATTGTGTCATATCAGTATTATTGTCACCTCCAAAAAAATACAGTCATTGCAAAGTCAGTTGTCATAACATGCGATGTCATTTCTCCCCTTCCAGTGTTATGACTCCTCCCAATGTCACCAAAAATCTGTCACTTGTCATTTTTGTTATGTAAATTTGTTATGTAAACTTGATAAGTTGACAAAAGCAGCTCTTGTTGGACTAAGCATTTATAAACGTTTATGCATGTTTATGTCAGTTGTCATGAAGAGCTTATGTACCCTTATAAATAGTGCCCTTCAGTAAATTGTTATGAACAATATTTCTAATATATCTATGCATGTGGGCTATCATGGTTTATCTCCACAAGCAGTGTTTGCCCTTTAGGTTCTGCTTTTCAACAAAACTAGAACAGCATAAACCCAGTTTATTTTTGGTAGGCTCTTGATAATGTTGGTAATTTCAGAGTTAGTTTTTCCAGTCTGAGTCACTCAGCACAATCATAGTAAACCCGAGTTTTAGTGGGCGTCATCAAAAGTACATCAGATTCCTGAACTGCTTCTCATTCTTTTGAGAGACAAAACAAATCCTGGCTCTCACAATCCTGAACTAGTCCTCAGAAATAATTTTAGCTGAAATGCTCCATCCTACCACAGGTCCTCTCTCAGCAACAACTGCATCTCTGAGTTATGGAGAGGCCTCTGGAGAATTCGATTAATCAGTGCCAGGCTCATTCAAACAAAGCTATGTCCTCCTGAAAATTTATGGCCCTTTGCTGGATTTCTGAGACCTCGTTTGCTCTCTTTCCCCCACCCACCCCTCCACTTATGGCTCACAGGAAACAGGACAACCTTGTCTGCAAATAGCTCATCCTTTACAGTGAGGCCAGCCGATCAAACACGAGCAGACTCCCAGCAGTCAGCATCGCCATAGTGCTGATAAATTACAACCGACTGACTGATTCATAAGGTCAACAAATTTTAATGGCCGTCACAAGGTTATTGACAAGGCAGAGGCTGGACGTAGGATTTGTTTGCAGAAAAATGACACTCAATTTGCAAGGTTTCACTCCTGTTGTCTTGTGTCTTGTCTTGTGTTCCTTTATTGGCAGCTGTGATACTCATGTGACTTATGAGGGCAAGAGAAATGGCAAGCCAGCTCAGAGAAATATCCCAATAAATCACCATGCACTATAGCCTGATAAAAACTGCCTGAGACAATTAAACAAAATATTGTGTCCTCTGCTCAAGATAGCATCTATGACTCAAGCCTGACTGGATGTAAAGTAGGAATGTAAACAACATTATTAAAGGGCTTTTTATAAAGGAAACTAGAAACTGTCTGTATACTGTTCCAAATACTCCCAAAGTAGTCAGGTTCAAAATAACCCATGTTGTGTCCCAACTGGATCTCCATTAGGCTGGTCAAACCCACCTCAGTATTCTTCAGTATAAAGTCATTATATAGATGTGACCTAGCATATAGCAAAACGTTATGAACTGTGATGCATAGTCCTTGTCCATACATCCAGTTCTGGTTGTAAAGAAAACTACTTTGGAATTATTTAGTGCAGACATCTGTTTTCTTTATGCGTAGCCTTTACATGTAGCCTTTTGCCTAGCACCTGTGTCTGAACCGTACAAGGTTTTTTCCCAAAACCTTTTTCGGTCACATGGAGGAAGATATAATAAGAATGAGAGTAGTTTCTTCAAAGGTACAAAGCAGGGTGCATCTGGAAGCTGGGGCCAGGCGGGTTGAGGTCCAGCCTATAAGGCTGCAGACACAGCTAGTGAATGCATTTCTTCACACTGCCCCTGCATATTTCAGACCAGTGGCAGGTAGTTCGGCAGGTCAGCCCACATCTGGTAGCGGGGCAGTAGTCAGGGGGATAGTGAGTGGGGGAAACGGCAGAGGGTCTCCTCTCTCCTCTCTCCCCTGTGCTTTATCAGGCATAAGATGCTGTGGAGAAGAAAAAGAAAAGAAAACAGTGAAAAGGTGCAATAAGCCACAGAAGCTCCCGCCCCCGCCCCATTCAAGGCTTGAGCATTCATCTCCATGCTAACCTCTCACCCCCTGCTTCTCCATTCATCCTTTGCATAATCTCACCATGCAAGCACCACCACCCTGCACCCACCAAAAGTCTAGGAGCTCAGGGTGATGTCAGCGATTGCACTCTGATTGTGGTATGGAAATGAGATTATTTTTATGTCCTTCAGTCTGTAATTGGCTGTGCATGCAATTAACTGTGATGTTTATTTTCTGTGTTAGGGTCATTGAAACATGATGATGGCAATGAGTCATCTAAAAGGCATGCCTGTTTAGATGTGCTTGAGCAATTGTCTAGATCAATCTAACTGCTCCGTTCTAGCAGCGTAATAGCTTATGCTTATTTTAACTGCTTTTTGTGTTTGATTGGTGGAGTTCAATAATTATTATCTACAAGTGCGTAAAATGCAATCATTTTGAATAGGCAAATAAAAGAATGATGTGGGTGATCACATGCAAAGCGAGGTGAAACTTATTTACTTGAGACAAAAACCTCTTTCAAACTCATCAATAAACTACTAAACTTTGGGGCTCATGTTTGAAAGATCTGTAAAACCATAGATTCCTGTATGAATATACCTTTCCACATTAAAAGTTTATCTCTGCTGAATTCATTATAGACCAAATAAGTAACATCAAAGCTTATTTTTAGATTTCCTCCTTGTATTTTACCATCCACATAAACCAGTATCAAGGAACTAAAAGAAAAACCCTGTCTTTTCTATTCTCCCTTCATTTAACAACTATGCTGGGAGACTGCCAGAGTTCTCATGTCCTTAATTACACAATAAACCTCCAGCAGGCCTCCCAATCCCACCGCCCTGAGGCCACTCACACAGGCCGCAAAGCAGCCTTTCCTTCCTCAGCGTGGCCCCTATTGATCCAGGGCACGCAATATCACACTCATCTCCAGCGTGGGGCCGGCTCTCCACAAAACCTCAGCCCTTATACTTCTGAGCAGCACCTGCCCTGTATGGCCCCAGGGTCATTCTCAAGCGTTCTCCTCCGCCAGCCCCCTCTGCCTCCGCATCCCCACGGCCCCTGTCGCTCTGTCTCTGAGACCCAGCGGGGCTCCTCCTCCTGCTGCCTCCCATCTGCCGCTCTGGGTTGGGGTCTCCGAGCAACCGCGCCTCCCATCCGTGTGGGTGCATCGGAAACCAAGGCCGCCTCCCTGGCCAGCAGCGGACCGCATGGAGCCTGCAGCTCGTCCGCCCGTCCACGCCACCTCTGCACGCAATGTGAAAAAGGAAACCCAGAACCATAATGAAAAGCTGTACATTGTACATTAGACACATTACAGCAAGGAGTGGAGAGGGCTGAGGAACATGGACGGGTTCCCATTTTCAGTCACTGGCTCCTCTCAAGGTTTCTTTATTTTTTTGCAACTGTTTCCCTAGGTTTGCTCACCAGATTTCTGTAAATCTCCTTTGCGATAATGTTTATTGTGAAAAGAACATTATAACATGATTTATAAAAGAGATTAAATATCCACTATGTAAAATGGTAGGGAAAGGGGGAAATAATACAGAGTATTTGCTTATAAAACAAGAGAGACAGAGAACAAGCATAAATGACAAATGCAGAAATTATCTCAAGATATATATTCCAACCTCAGAATCGTGACTGCAGAACATTGACTGGAGCTACTAAACAATCCTGAGACAAAGAAGGCGATCTGATGTAATGCAGCCAATGATGGCTCTCATGAAAGGTTCCACTTGTGAGAAGCACTGCAAACACACATGCACGGAAGGAGTATAAAAAATATATAAAGGCTGGCAGGGGTCTTCTGCTTAAAAATTTCACTTGGCAAGGGATCAGCTTGCAATTTTCCACACTTCTATATGATTTCTGCCGCTGCATGGCACGCCCGGGGGAGAGGTGGGCAGGGAGGTGTGAGTGGGGCGGGCATGAGATGTACTCGGGCTTGATGCCAACACAGTGTTCTGAAGTGTGCAGGCTGGTGGCCATGCATGATTTGAAAAGCCTGCTCTGAGGAGACAGCCAGGAGGCAGGACAGTTTGGGACTCAAGTGTCAGGCAGAGGAGCAGCGAGGAGAGAGCAGGACAGGAGAGGAGAGGACAGGAGAGGAAAGGAGGAGGGAAAGAGCGAGAGAGCAAGAGAGAGAGAGAGAGAGAGAGAGAGGGAGGGACAGGCAAGGTGGGTAGGTTTTGATGGGTAAAGAGATGTTATAGCTGCCAGAGCGACAGATACACAAGACCCAAATGCTACGTTCACAATAGCACATGCACCAAAACTTAGGAAAGTACTTTTGGAATCCTACACCTGATAAATCTAATGTATGGTCACTACGGTGAGAGCACTTAATTTGCCTCTAGTTAATTAGACTTAAGGATATCTTAGCAAGTGAAAACATCTTAAATCTACTGTAAATATATAATATTTCTTATTTTTAGGAATATCATAAAACATTCTAAAAGGCATTTTTCTTGTTGTAAGTAATTCATGAAGTAAAATATATCACTATATTTTCATATAGATTTTCTTGCTTCAAGATAAAAGATTAAAAAAGGAAAAATGCCAATTATTGCGAGACAATTTTACTTAATAAAATGATTTAATATAAGTACAAGCCACTTAGAAATAAGTTCTGTAATCTTATAATAGTTTTACAAGTCTCAAAATTAGAAATATTAGATATTTATAGTAGATTTAAGATTTAATATGCTAAGATATCTTTTTTTTTTTTTTTTTGCAGTGTTGATACCTCACACCTTTAACTCTGGAAGGAGGTTTCCAGCTAGTTTTACTTTGTAATTTGGAATATAGTCATATGTGCTTTGTTGAGATAACATGCTTCACTTGTCTATCATCAGTGTCCCACCTAACCTTTACAGCTGCCCAGATAGTCTGTCTGCCAGATAAGACTGCCTTACAGGGTGGCCCACGGTGCGGCTGTGCAACAACCAACAACCCTTCTTTGAACTACCCTTCCTTGAACACCTGCCTTGTTTTGTCAGTGATTTGGTAGAAAAAGTGATTGGCATTCTTCAAGAAGGGCTCATTCCATACAGGTTCTATGTATCAAGGTAATACTGTGTCACCTGGGATTTCAGGCTAGATAATAGATGGTCCACTGCTCTGCAGGGAAAGGACCTCCTGTAACACTGTGACCTCCTGCTCCTCTCCCTGCTCCCATTACATTCACAGTCAGACAGGAAGTGGGAGAAACCATGCTTGAAACAAGATAGTTAAAAAAAAATAACCCTAGTACCCATATTTAAATGTACACAGAACATTACATTTGCTGTGTGGGATGTCATCTTAATTGCTTGTATGTGCCACCTTGGAAATAGCAGGGGTCAGTATTTCCACACTGGCTATTAAAACATTCTCAGCATTCAGGGGTGGGTCTTGAAGGTAAGCTTTTATATTAGACACATTCCTAAGGGCACAACCTCATTGTTCTCTTCTTCTAAAACTGGACTATAATGGCCAAAGGGCACAAGCATGACAAACATGTGTCTTCATCTTAGACTGTGACCTAGGAGAAAAAAGGGTGACTAGATCTTCAAAAGGTGCATATTAGATCTGTATGATTGCTGTTGGACAGAGGGATGTAGACATGGCTGTCAGTGTGGGCTCCTTCAGTGTTCAATAGATGGATTAAACTATCGATCACCTGTCAACAAATCACAGATTATAATGGAAACTGCAAACTAGTAATGGCAGGTTATTTTTGTATAGTATTATTAGTCCAAAGCTATTACTAATCCATTGAATTAGTCCTTTTTTGACTAAGAAATGGGCTCTGAAGCTAGACTCATTCCAGACGTTTACACTAGGTCTTCTGTGGTCATTTAACTGGGCTCAGAAAGCTGTTTACAAGACTCCATCCACCATTACTCTTCCTCCACCCACTATCTCATCTGAGTATACGGCTTTGTTTACGTGGCTAGTGGAGTGTGACTGAGCAGGATTCCCACAGCTGGAGGTGGCACTGGGATCCCGAGGCCTCTGTGGCGCTGGTGCATGAAAGGCTAGGGGGCAGCTGGTTTACCTGCACCGCAGATTTAAGCCTTATAGTCACCCTGATGCTGCCCCTCTGGTTTAATTACCAGTAGTGGCCTAGTGTGGAGCTGCCGCGCGGAGAAAGAGCGGTTGAGACCTCCTACCCCCACCTCTTGCACCTAACCGCACCCCGCTGAGAGACATGCGGGTCTGCAGGGGCTGCGAAAACCACACTCTCCTTTAAACCTCCGACCAGCAGCTGTGTGAGCAGGCAGTGCTTTACCCCCTCATAAAAGCCTGACACATAAATAAGAAAAAGTATTTCTTTTCCTTTTAGAATGCTAGGTGACTGACCGAAACATTCAGGCCAAAATCCAGATCTGCACTTGTCTTCCAGCAAGGGACTGGAGGTGAGGTGTTTGCTGGGAAAATAAAGTGCTTTTGCAACATGGAGTTTAGAGGTATGCAGGCCACAGGAAGGGAAGAGATGAAATGTGGAGGCCCATAGTTACGCAGAGTGCCCGTGAAGATATCCATACAGCAGTGCAGCTTCGGGTAGACAGAGAGAGGGGAGGAGGGGTCCTGTCAGCAGAGTCATATCTCCTGAGTGCAGGTTCAGTGTGTTAGTGATGGAAGTGCTCCAGGGCATGAGGAGGGGAATTACCCGGTGCACTGACATGAGACACCTTACCAACCACAACCAGCCCTGAATGAAAACCTAATGTGTAGCCTGTGGCTAAATGTTGAGAAAAATCAAAACAAGTGCCTCGGTGTGATAAGCCACGAACACAACCTTTTTCCTGACCTCACAAGAAAAGAAGCCCTAGCAAAGACCACAACAGACAATTCCGAGCTACTGTATCTGATTAATATTTAATCCAGTCCAGAAAATATAAACTGTAACACCCACCCCTCCACCCCCTGATAAAAAAACAAACAAACCCACAACCCATCACAGAGGTGCCTCTTTGTGAGCAGGTTATCTGTCTGCCGGCTGTTTTGTGATTCACTGACCAGCAGAAGCACAGGTCCCAGAGGGTCCCTCTCATTATCACACAGAGAGGAACCGAAACACAGCCTGATCCAGCCAGCCAAATCAATTATTCATACCCACAACAAGTCTATACCACCATTTGTTCTGTCTATCTGTTCAGCTGAAGTGAGGAATAAAATATATTCTTAAATCTGCTTGCCTAGGCTACAGATATAATCAGATAAACTGCAGAAACCTTTCATTTCAACAAGTCATAAGGGATACAGTGGTACATTTATTTGAATATATTAAGCTGGACCTTTGTACAGGCAGTACATTTTCATTAGGGAGTTGTCAATTCTAATGAGTATACAAAAGAACATTAATACACATGTTTTCGATAACAGTGGCTTAAAACCATTCTGAGTTTTTGCACTCCACATTTTAAGCCTCAAATAGGTCACCCGGCCAGCAAGTCATGGCAGTCTGAACCTTGTGGACCACATGTTAATAATAAGTGCGGGAAGGTAAAAAAAAAAGAGTGTGCTCACCTAGGGGAACTGCCACATTCTGCTGGGTAGAGGGGTGAGGCCCACCGCTGCTGGTCTAATTGTGAGAACAGTCTAATGATTTCTACACTGCAGTGGATAGAGACACAGGAGTCCCAGTCAGATATAACCCATGGTTCAGGTCACTGATGGGTTTAAAATAATATAAAATTAATTAGTGCCGAGTGTGCATGGGGTCACCCCCCACCCTTCGCGTGTTACTGAGATAGCAGCCAGCGATGTGAACGAGCACACTAATATGCTGCTGACCTCCTCCCTGACGCTGGCGGGACTGACAAGGACACCTATACGCTTCGCTTATGTGCTTTTGGCCTCTGCTCATTATCATAATGACATAGGCTGGATTCTCTGTCATATCAAAGTCTCTAACCTGCAGTGAAGAGCCTCTGGTTCTTGGGTTCTTCTTATTAAAAATGCTCTAGCTAGCGCACACTCAGTCTTCATTGTCGCTTTTATTGACTGCTTGAATTTAAATGTGACATGACAGCTCCCTCTAATTTGGATAGATTTTTACCTGCAATGTTAGTGTGATGGCAATTTAGACACATATGTACCTACAATATTGGTATGATTTTTACAGTCTGCGCTTTGTTGGATGTTATAGACTATCCTGGGGGATGAATTATGCATAAACCTTTGAGAGTATAAATGAGAGAATCCAGGATTGTCATCAGGTAAAGACTTATTTGTAATTTACATATTCATTTCATCTAATTTTTTCACCTCCATGGAAAGTGAGTCACCACCCACTCTACGAGTCCACGTTCGTCATTCACTCTCAATTAAGAAGAGGGAGAGTTAGCAGTTTGTAAAAACCAACAGTATATTAAGGCCACCGTATAATGTAATCAGCTTTGCCATTGAAAAAGCTCAGGCCATTCCAACTCCCCCCACTGATTGTGCACATAAATGCTTCATTTAACTCGGTGCCTTTCACATGAATACAGTGCAATTACAGCAAGCATCTATTACAAACTTAACAAGACGAGGGCCATGCTGCAGCATCTTTTCAATCATTGGATTGATCAAAAATAGCAAATTGAGCAGAATAAACAGGCATGAACAGCATCAGCAATGGCTCCCTGGAGACTTACTTGGTCTTTACTGTTTGCAATTGATGTTACATATGTGTTTATGTCAGTGCCCATCTACTGTAAGTTCTTAGGATACCCCCATGAGATTTCAAAGCGTGTTCAGCTGTGTGTCTGCCACAAAATGAACTGCTCTCATCGCTGGTAATGTGGAGACTCTAAACACTGTGAAATTCTACACGAGGGGGCCTGCCCTGCAGAGCCTCGTAACAACAGTCTGTAACCGTGTCGAACAATGCATACAATTAACTAAAGGCGAGAAGAAATTTAAAGCCCTTGGCTGAAAGCAACAGAGATCTGAAGCAGTACATCAGTCTCCTTAAGCGCTGCCAATTACAAGGCTTTCTGCAGCTCAGGAAATGAGCTGCGGCATCTCAAAGACGGTAAACAGGGGCGTTTGTCAGCTGGTAGCCTCCCTCCTGTGTGGGCAGCAGAGGGCTGACAGAGCCCTTTCATAGCCCTTCATTAGTCACAGTGGGATGAAGTCAGGCTAGGTGGAGCTCCAGCCCAGGCTGTTCTCTGAGCTCAGCGTCTCCCAACCAGAGTGGTGTGTACGCTGAGGTGTACAGCAGTGTGCCATACCGCCCTTTGGTATCAGGAGCGGAAGGCCGCACTGCACACTGAAGCGGGGGACCTTCTGCATCGGGGCTTAGATACGTTAGGGAAGTGGAAGGCAAGCTGCGAATATCTGTTCTCTTAAGGTGCATCTGAGATGTTTTTAACTTTCATGGTGGGCACCCTGCTTCCCCCCCAAAAAAGTTATTCACAAAGACCACTGGTTAACAGATGCAGTCTGCTGTTGAAAAACAAAAGGAAAGAGGAAAAAGTCAACGTAGAAAACAGTGTCTACTAAAAAAGGAAGGCCTTTTCACTTCCTCATTTGTAATGGGCACCCAGCTGTGTTTTGTGCCTCCATGAGTATGTCACTATTACACATGAGAGCCATTTATAAATGGGGATTAAGTCAGAGAGAGCTTGCCAAAAGAAAAAAAATCCTCGTAAAAAGGCTAAACATTTTACCTCTGAAAAAAATCAATGGCTCAAAAGACTTTGTACCAAGTTATCTATATCCTTGTTTGAAATAATTCATTAGTGATCAGATTCAATCTCACTTATGTAAGAAGTAGAGGGTTTAAAGTGAGCCAAGGACGACAGAGCTCGCAAGAGCATTATAATGAAACACTGAACTAAATTTGACAGCAAGATCCCAGTGAACGATGCATTAGAAGGCAAGGCTCTGAGTATATGATAAATAATGAAGTTAACGTCCATGCATAGTGATAAATCAGTGGCTATAAACAGCTCATAAAAACATCCAAACAGTCGGGGATTAGAGGACAAGGTGCAGTCTGCAGGATGTTTGGGCCAGAGAGCAGTCCACTCAACAGCCCCAAACAAACCCATTCATTCAGAGGGGGAAGGGCTTTGAATGGAGCACTGATCATGTTGGAGCTAATGTAGTCTGGGGGGCACGGACCGTGGCTCATGCAGGACAGTCGGAATGTGAAGGCCACAACTCATCAGCACCTAGCCCAGATTACGACGAATCCTGACCCACCGTATTCATCACATTAATTGGTGGACGTGGGCCAAGCTGAGCGGCTGGAAGCCATTTGAAGAGTCTTGTCACACAGAGCGGTCTGTGCTAGTGTGGGGCTGTGTTTGGAGAGCCAGACTCCCACCCCACACCCCGGGGCCATGCCGCTCACACTAGGCCATTTGTGAGGGCCCGTCCGCCACAGCCAGGATGACCTCGCTGACCCTTGGTGCCTCTCTTGAGGGGTCAGTCCTTCCAAGCTGGACCTAAAGCCAGGCAGACAGGCGGAGAGGAAGCCAGGGTGGGGGTGGGTGGGGTGGTGGTGTCAGGAAGCAGGCGCTTGGCCCTGTCTGACCCCAGTTGATTTCCCCCTCTCTGTGTGTTTTTCTCTTCTGAGGGGTGCTCTTCCTCTGCGTAGCCCTGATGAGGTGCTGGACAACCTGCGTTCTCTCTGCCACACGTGTGAGAGCCACTCCGCAGAGACACAATGCTGTCTAGACCGAAAGGTGTTGGATGCGTGTCACGGTACCCTTCTCACATGCTGCATCTCCTTAATACCTTTGATAAAACACTGGCTACGATAAAAGAAACACTATAGAGCATCTTTTTATAGTATCATCTACTATGGAGAAAACGAGTCATGTGTGGGCACTGGTTGCTGATCACACGTGTGGCTGTCGTGGACCTCTGCGGTAGCCCAGCCCCAAGCAGGAACCCATCTTGAGGTTATTAATGGGCTGAGCAGTTTGCCGACTGCATGCTTGCTGAAAGGGAATGGCAGGCTCATCTGTAGCCATCATTAACGTGTCTGCTAGAGCAACCACACCAAAGCTGGGGCCTGAGCCAGGGACGGCTGATCTGAGAGCAGTTCTTAAATGAAAATCTCATTAATGGCTCGCCTTCCAGCCTGTGGCACCACATGCTTCTACCAGGACATATCAAATGCCAGCTTCCCCGCCCGCCGTCTCCTCCGTTATGTTTCTCAATTTCCTCCTCTCTGCAGAGCTATGTCTACCCCCACCTCCATCTCTCTCTCTCTCTCTCTCTCTCTCTCTCTCTCTCTCTCTGGTGTTTTTCCAGAGCAAAAGAGGTACCTGACGCTTTCATTTGGACTCCGGCATCATGGATGCTCTGTTATGCCCCCCCATTTCTGTGTGTACTTAAAGCTTCATCATATTCATTGAATAAACCATAAGGGAAAAGAGGATATGAGAAACTCAAAAACTGAAATGAAATGCAACAGATATGTGAGGGAAGTAAGCGGAGGTGTAGTTTCCACTGTCGTGCTGTGTCGCTTTCCACATCAGCAACTCCGCTCACCCAGCCGGGCTGGAGAAGGCTCAGCCCCGCGAGCACAGGCAAAGCCCGGGAGGCCACCACACACACTCCATGCACAAACCTTCATGTAAATGTACAGCTTTGACTGTAGGACTTCGGGAGCGCGTTAAGGAAAAGCCTTGGGATACCGGCACTCCCATGAATTCTGAGGAAACTCGAGTGAATTGCCGAGTTATGATAATGTGGTTTCAGGGGATGATCAAACCTTTAGAAACATGGGAATATCATACAAGCAACTGGAATATCTTGCTTTCTGATGATTAAAATAATGCTGGAGTTTGTGTCAAAGGTTTCCAAGATTTTGCTGTGTTTCTCATGAGGAAATACGTCATGAGGAGTTCTGCACAATTAGAAATGCAGCCTAACCTGCCTAGAGGGTGTGCTGCATAATTTATGTGAGTTATAGCAGGAAAAAAGAAGAAATAGTCATGGAAGCTGTGGAAACAGTTCTTTTTGTCTTTTACTGGGAGACAGCAGTTTCAGCCTTTTAAAATGTCAGCAAATAAACCGAGCAGGTTCCAATCTGAATTGCTCAAAATAGTTGAAAGTGTTGATCAAGGGTGAGCAAGCCCAAATAAACAGAAGATAAGTATTTGTGTTTTTTTTTTTCTCTGTAAGATATAACTGCTCTTCTCCCTTTCGTGTTGTCTGTAGAGACGCTTGAATGCCAGTAGCTCATAATACATGGTGCAGTCCTGATCATCTTTGGCAAACCTAAAATGTCATGTCACTGAGCCATGATGTTACAGTCGAACCTCCATATAAGGATTCGCTATCAGTGTCAGCCCAGTACTAAGCTCCAGCAACACCCCGCTGTCTCCATTGCTTCCTGGATTGTAGGGAAGGTCATATCATAGCAGAGTGTGTGAGGAGGGGAGGAGGTAGAGAGAGGGGGAGAGAGAGAGAGATGATATTGAACATGTCACTCATGGGCGCTATCTCTGATGAGGTTGTGGTGTTATTTCTCAGCCGGCGGGGGCAGGGTGTGTTTACCTCAAACCTGAGCACAGATGCATTAAGCCTGGACCTCCCAAATCCATCCAGAGCCTCAGCCGGGTGCCTTCATGCACGGCAATAGCCCCAACGGGTGCATCAGAGAAGGAGGAAGAGCTCAGCAGTCGTCACCTTGGGCACTTGTGTCAAGCAGAAGCAACCTGTAGAATTAGCAGCTCACAGCAGGCTGCCGGCACCACACTTGTCCAGAGTTACCATGAATGAATGAACGAATTAATGAACGAATGAATACATATATAAAGACTAGTGTCTAGTGATCTTCTGCTGGGTTACAAAATATCTCAGTAATATGAATATGTATCAGGATGATTAAAAGAGGCAGAGTTGAGATGAATCAAAGGGAAAATTATGTATCAGGGATCCCCTTGTCACCCCAGGCTGTGGTGATTGTGCAGAAACCAGATTACAAAAAAAGTCAAATCCCTACTGATGAGTCAGCACACACATACAGATGTTCTACATTAGTCACTTTGAAAGTGCAGCTTGAATAGCATGTCTTATAGTACCTGCCTCCTTGGAAATGGATTCATTAGACCACTTATGTATGCCCCACTGGGGCATGTTATACACTGACTGTGTTAAAAGCCTAGCCTTTAGAGTTTGGGGGTTTCCAAACCCCAATCGCCAGCCTCAGCCTGGAACTGAGCAGGTAACATCTCCCCAAAAGCCTGCATGTCTATACATGTCTTTTTTTTGTTGCATGAGTTCACGTGCTATGGTGTCAGAGTGACTAAGCATGTACTAATATTACTGTATCACTGTTCATATGTGCCATACTTTCAGAGAAACTGTGGGTATGGTCTTTCCTTTTTTTTTGGTCTAGAATTGGCATCAGAGCATGAGGTAGATTTGAGGGTGTTGTTTATTCTAGTTTCTGAGGCCTTTAAGCAGCAAGCAAGCTGAGCTGAAACCTTTCCACGATTCCACACAGACGTAATATAAAAAGAACTGAAGTATAATATGGGCTATGGATTGGCAGCTAAGCCTCTCTCACAACACAACACTATGCTAGTGTTATTTGAGATTCAAAAACCGTAAAGACAGTTTGTGTCGACCAAAAGAATCCCTCCCTGTCTCCGTCCTTCCTCACTGCACTGGTCATAACGGGCGATAGCCTCCTCCTTCCCCCTCTAGGCCGACTCTAATGCCTTTGCCCATCATTGACCTTTAGGGCGGTGCTTCACAGTCACAGCAAACGCCTGCAGTGCTCAACAATTACTGCCAACAGAGCACAGTGAGCCTTAACCTCCATCCCAGCAGCAAGGACAGCCCAGACACCTTTCTGTCAACACATTACTTATTCTTTATGTAGGACAACGTGGGATATGCTTTTTAAACCAGCCATCACCCATATTAAAGCATGTGAACACCACTATATTTCTAACAAAGCTGAGAAGGACAAATGTACCATTTGCATACACTGAAAGGCATCAGAAAGAGACCTCACGGTGGCAGCAGTTAAACTGAGAGTTCAGCAATCCTACAATCCAGGCCTAGACATGCAGCAGTGGAACAAACCCTCCCTCACGCCCAAGCCTCTCAGCTGTTCTAACCTCCCACCTCGAGTACACAGCCCGCTCTGGGCCAACAACAGCACTCTGCGCTGGGACGTACAGGCAGAGCGTGAAGCCACTGTCAGTTATGGGAAGAAGGTGCAGATAAGAATGAACCAAAATAGATACGTGTACTTGTGGTTGATTTGAAGCTGACTGTGTGTTTAGTCAAACTCATTTAGATATTGTAATGAACTCATATTCGTATTCACCGGTTATCACCCACATATCTCTTGTTCATCAACAAGCTGGGATGGGAGTTCGACAAGGAGAAAAGTGAAAGTTCTGTATGAATTCAATATACTGTAGTCTGAGTGTCTCACAAGATACATACATACAGCATACAATGTATGCTGAGAACACATTTACAATGGAACAATTTATGTTACCAAAGTAGAAGAGCTATAGTGGAAAGTTTTTAAAAAGATACTTGAATTTCTTCAGTAGAGACCATGTCATTGTTTACGTGAGTCATTTCAGAAGGATAACAACAGTCTGGTTAAACTGGGTCTTAGAATTAGCCACAGGCCACCCTCAGTGCATTCAGGCCTAGTGCTGTAATTGTAACATGTTTTTAAACAATGGTTTTGTTACTGGTGCTCCATAATCACTGGGTCTTCTTACATTCTAATATGTCACTGAGGTAGAGTACAGGGCTCACTTACCGACAAAACATACTCTCTCTATTTCTCCATACCCCTCCCTTCGGTATACTCCCACACATATGGGAGTTGTAGCAGCAACTAGTGCCATGCTCAGAGACCAAAGCCCAGAACAGAGGCCCTGCTTCCTTCCCCAGTGCATTCCTGCAGCATATAGCGTGCACGGCGGGCCTGTGCCGACGGTTGGGTTCTTGCACTGGCCCTGCTGGCTGTGTGGCCCACACGCAGCTGGAGCACTCTGGCACGTTGGCAGGACACACACACACACACACAGAATCTGGGCATGAAGGCGCGTAAATTAGGCCCTCTACCAGTCAGACGTACCCCCCACCTGCCCCCCAGGGCAGCCACTGCAACAGCGTGCGCCGACCCCGAGGTGGCAGCCCCGGTCCGAGCCGCGTGGGTGTCTGGATTTCACATAAACCTTATGTAAGTGGGAGGGGGTATTCAGTCTCCACTGTGGAGAGACTGTCTGTTCAGGGAGGAAAGAGCAAGTTAATTGGCTCTTTTCTGCACTTCTATTCTCCCATGCTTAAGTGTCTGGTTCCATGCAGTAACTGTGCACTGCTGTCCGATCTCATTCCAGGCACTGATGTGGGTCTAGGGACCGTAGGGTCCAAAGGTCCACAGCCAGGAACTAAGGATGTCGGTGCTGGGCTGGTTTTTCAGCACTCTGGAGAACAATTTGTCCTCAAACTGCTTCTCTAAACTCCTCTGATAGTTACAAACAGCTGGAAACTGAAGGGCTTCTTCTGCTTCAACTGAAGTTCTACAAAAATAAAGTACTAACATAGAGAAGGACGCTAATTGGGCATCAGGTGTTAGTCATTAAGAGACAACAGTATAAACATACATGTGTTACCATTTAAATGAAATCAATAGCAGCACTTAAAAAAAAGCAAACTATGAACTTTGCAATGGGTTTTTCAAAGTCTTGTCTAAGTTTTAAATCATGTATTGAATAATAAGCATCATGCAAGTAAAAGTTTGTATTAGGTTTTTGACAAATGATGAAATAGAAACATCTTATTCTTGTTATTGGACTCGAGGCTTTAGGCCCTGCTGTAGCTGTTTCCACCCTACAGATCCTGAGCTTCTAACATGTCTGAACCCCCCCCCCCCCCCAAGCTCACAGATGTACAGATAAGTACAGTCCTGGCATGACAGGCCATTTTTCCCCCAAACACAAACACTCCAACCACATGAATCAGCAGATGAAAGGCAGAGCAGAAATCAGGGGGCATCACTCACACGCAGCACCCATGGCCGTGGCATACGCTAACGTGCACCATACACGAGACAACGGTCCATCCAGAGCGAGAGCACCACGGCTCCCTGCCTGCTTGCCTCTGTCTGTGTGCGTTTTGCGCAGGAGGAAGGCAGACCGCAGGTCCTCAGAAGATCAAAGAACTGCAGCAATGGATTTCCGACATGGATTTTACTTTGATTCTAAACATGCCCAGCAATGTATACTGTGAGACTGGTACAGAGCCTTGGTGTTTGAATCTGTCCAGGAAAGAGAGAAATGGCTCCTCTCGGAAAGGAACAGTGTCTCAGTATTGGTTCAGCTGGCTGCTTGTGGCATGCCCTGCATGCCGGTTTTGACAAAAGCACAGGGATCTGATACAGTAAAAAGTGTGTGTGACTAATAGACAAATGAGAACACATATTTGTGAGAAGTTGAAGTCACCCCTAATGGGAATGAACTGTATGCAACAGTCATTGTTATGGTTGGATTCACCCATTCAGAGGTATTCCTCTGCATCTGAGAGGCACTCCTTGAACACAAGGAGTTTAATGCAATTTTGAAAGAATTTATCTGTTTAAGACAAGCTCAGCAGAAGCCTCGGACAAAAGCCTTGTGTGAGCCTCTCTCTCGCCTCCTCTCTATTGGTTTGCATGGTCTCTCCTGCGCTTGTCTACCGTGGGCTAGGCTCAGGCGGTGAGGTCCAGCCCACAGCTCCGTTTTTCATCAAATGGCCCTAGCATGTATGCTGCGACAGAAAAGGGCTTATGAAAAATGATGTGCACTCACTCGCTTTGTGAAAACACCAGCCTCAAGAATTCCTGGTTGGCCTTAAAGACCTAAGCAGCTTTGAAAACAGTGGAACTGGGAATTGCCGAGGCTCAGACACAGACATGAAAAGGAATGCTCTAGAGAAGACATGACACACCATGATCGCTTGGGGTCACGGCACTGCTAGTTCAGCGAGGTCATCTCAGCTAGTTGATCAAATGTGTAATGCATGTTCTCTGTGTTGTGTTGAGTTGTGTTCTTCCCCCCAGCTTAATGCTGGTAAAATATCTTATTTTGCAATCTACTTTCCTGGTCCCAACATGCCTGTTCGCTTTGATATGGGCTGGGACAGTGTCATAATAGGATGGAATTACTGTAAAAGGATAGCGGAGGGACTACATCTGCTCCGAGAAATGTTTTCGGAATGGATGGCATTCTCTCGCAAACCAAAACACCAGGCAGCACAATCTATTTCCCTTGGCTAGTGTTTATTGTTTTTCTCCCTCATGCTAACTAATTGCATGACTGTGAACGAGACGGGAACAATAAGCACACAGTGGGGATGGAGCGCTGCAAGCACAGAGAGGAGCTGATGTCAACCTGACAGCGGGCCGCTTGCTTGAATGCGCGTGCACGCTTATCAAACAGCCCAGTCACGAGCCAACAGCGCAGTCTTCGGCCGCGTGTTCCCTTGCGCTGCGTTTAGTGCTGGTGGTCAGGATTAAGAGTAACAGATGAGCTGTGTCATTTAATAACATACAAACCACCTGCTACCAGTAGCATAAACACTGCGCTGCATAGGAAAAGCACGTTGGCATCCGTCAGATGGATCGAGTACGGGAGAGAATTAAAATCATTTGGCTATCAAAGCGGTGTATGGCACAGAATTAAATTCATAGTGCTCCTGGCTGCGAACGGCACGGGAGACGTGGTGATTTACAGCGCGTTTGATGCTGACGTGCTCGCGCTTCCCAGGCTTATGGCTTTAAAGGGCAGACCGCACATATCACCAAGTGCACAGAGCAGACCGGCCACTGTGTGGGAGAACTCTGGAAAACTTCACCTATTAACATGCACTTACGTTCTCACTGGGGTGGGGGGGGCGGGGGGGTGATGCAGGGAAAGGGGGTGCACTCCAGACAGCCCGCTTCACGAGATCAGACTTTAAACCAGCCAATTAGTCAAATCGCACATAGGGTGCATTGCGCAGGGCGCACATTAATTTGAGAAATGAACAGGAAAAATGGAAGCGGGGTCGTGGAAGAGGGGGAGGAGGCAGAGAGGCCTCTCCGGCTTTAATTTTAGCAAGGCTAGATAACCTGGCTGTCCACAGATACAGGGGGCCCTATTCTCCATCTTTCTTCCTCCACTGCTCCCTCTCTCTATGTCTTTTACACACAAAATATCCAGAGAAATTGGCCCCCCTTTTAGCTTTGAATGGTTCTCTTTTTGCTCTGATGAGCAGACTGTGCACAGTCAGAATAGGGTTTGACAGCTGATAAATTTGCCATATCTCCATTTAAGTGGACATTTGCACTGTCTGCTTTTTCGCCCCGCGTTTCAGTGACTTGGGTTTTGAAAACATACCATGTGGCCATGGCTATAACTGCTGGACCCAGTGTGTGTTTCTCCACACATAATTAGTGCTAAATCTCTGGCATGCTGTCACAGTTTGCCAAAACAAGAAAAGCTCTCCCTGCTATACCTACGCTTTAATGAGAGCAAACAATGCATGAAGAATAAAATACGTGAATATTTTTATTCCTGCTGTCACAAAACACACACACACAAATAAGCTACACAAATGTCTTGTGCTTTGCCTCAGGTTGGGAGAGTTTTTTTTCTTCCCAGAGAAGAAGTTTACACTGAAAGAGAAAGTAGCATACATTCCACCAGAATCAATACAATCAATGCGCCAGACCAAAATGGTTCTCCTGCTGTGGAAAGTAGAGGAATTATAGATTGTTCAATTATGTTGTCAGATATGGGAGTGGAGATAACAAATAACCTGGGAGTGTAAGTGCTCGAAAACGCTAGCCAGCTAATACATGTACTAATTAAAGCAGATTTGGCCATTATCATCTGTATGACTAGCTTGGCAAACATAGTGCTAAATACATGAAAAAAAAGCCCCTTGTGTTTGACAGTGCCAGGACGTAGTCTTCCATGGAGTTCGTATCTAACATATGGTGGTCTTTTGTAGCTCCCAACATGGCTGCATTTAAAAGAACGCAGGAATGAGACGGGTCATCGTCAGCCAGAAGCAGAAAGGAGGTCAGCCAGGGTGGGGTAAGTCCAGACAGATGCATAAATGCAACATGACAACCTGGTTACATTTCTGAGTACAAGACATGCATTGGAATAACGTGCAGACTGAAGGATAGTACTATGTTATGGGCGGTTGGCATTGATTGCTTTGGTCAATAAAGGCAATGAAAATTTCCTCGGTGTGACTCATGCAGCAACAGCACTCGAGCACTCTTATCAGGTCATGGGCTCAACAGGAAGTTGCACAAAGCCAGGCTTATCTGTGTTTGGGTCTGGACCTCAGAGGTGGGGAAGGGAGGTTTGCAGTGGGAGGTGATGGGAGGCTTTAGTTTTGGGTCATGCTGTTTTGAGAGGTGAGGGCAAGGGAGGGTGGAGGCAGATAAACATGACCCAAGAGAATGAGGGGTGGGGGGTTTGCAAGAGAGAACTTCCAGCAGAGGCAACTGGTTTCGAAACCCAGGAGGAAAACTCTACCCAAGCCAGTTTACGGGGCGTGCAGTAAGGGAAGTTATGAAAAGCTTCATATAAACACTCTGACTTGTGGCACTTTGGTTGATTTGATATCTCGGTTTGGCAAGCTCAGCTACAGAAAATGGAATACATGTGAAGGTGGTGTGAATTTTGAGACAGCTGCACCAGTCACAGATGAGGGCCGGCATGCTGAATGCTGGAGTGCTATGAGATCAAGAAATCAACCGATCTGCCAACTACCTCAGAAATGTTGTAGAGCTGAAGGAATGAATGAAGGAATACAATTCCTCAGGGATTTCTATACTTCTTGAAGGTGTGAATAGCAAAGGTGAAAGGAAAAAATTCCAGGCACATAAAACAAACACTGCTTGTGTGCTTAACGGAGCTGTCAGGGACCAGGAGCCTACCACCAATTTTTGGGCCCTGGACACATTTTTTTTTGCTTCTGAAGCTATTTGAAGGCTCCTGTCAGTAATCTTCACATTCACATAAATTAGGACTCCTCACACATCCACTCATATAGTTCAAAGGACAATGATAGAAGAACATCCAGGCGTCAGGGAGCTTTAGTGCCACTGATTATGCTAATACCTATACATTTATTAGGAGTAGTACAAGAAAACAACTTTGGATACAGTCAATTAGTCTAAATCACAAAACAATCCACAACAAAAACATGATCAGGAACGATGTGATCAACGGAAAACAAAGTATCCGGGTGAATGAATGTTCAAAGGCAGAAATAAGGCCTAAGAAAGTACACATAAACAATGTGTAACAGCTATGGAGTGAGCAAATCAATGGAAAATCAGATTTTTGCCAATTAAATTGTGTCATGGCTCCAGTAGGAGGAGGCTTTTAAGAACTCCAGCTTCTGCTTAACTCCATTGTCTACTTAAGAGAAAACGCACATTTACGACTAACATAATTACAGCCACAAACATCTTTTCAATTTTTCAAATGAAACCATGCTATAATAATAATGGCACTAACAGGTCAGAAGCTTGCTGAGCATATCTGACTGTGCATGCCAATCGCTGGTTCTGGAAGTAACACCATAAGGTCTGGCATGCAAATTCAGAGAAAGATCTGTTTGGGTTTAGCCAGAACTACAGACAGACTTACAGACTTCCTGATACCAGACCACCATCTGTGCCTATGGAGCAGCTAGGTATGCACACGCTCTCTGCAGTAGGAGTGTCAATAATCTGCTTTTGTTTGTAATTTTCTGTCCACCTGGCAATGGAGAAGAGCTAATGAAGCCATAGCAGAACTGAGGCAAATGCGAGGCTGGGTGGTGGGGGGTAACGAGGGAGGGGGGTGGGCACCCAGCTGAGGGATGAGCCCCTGTAGACACTGCCAAATCAGCTTAATTCATACCTTTAACAAGTTGCACATGTGCGCAAATCAAAGGCTCTTTTAACATTCAGGAATAAATGCAGTTGGGCAATCAAGCTAGATATGGCATAAGTAACACTATACTGCTAATAGCTGTCGCTATTGAAGTGTGCTGCACGTGTTTAGTAACTTGTTGGAGCTTAATTAATTCACTCAAATATATCACCATTTCCATTAATCTAAACTTATTGTATAATTATTTAGAGTGTACCTATATAGCTGAAGACATTCTTTCTCCAACGTTTTTGGGGGATATTCTCAAATCTTGAATTCTGTTATGCAAATAAAGATATAAAATACATAGGACTATAATAGGCTGTACAGGAACAAAATAAAGAGAAAAGAAATCTGACTTTATAGCCTACTTAGAGACAGAGAGAGAGAGATAAATAGAGAGAGAGAGAGAGAGAGAGAGAGAGAGAGAGAGAGAAAGAGAGAGCGAGATCAGGTAACACAGTCATGCTGCCTTCATCATAATTAACTTGTAGCACCCATAGCTTCCTTTGCTAATCATGCAATATAGCACCAACGGGGTTCATTTTGAAATGACACTACTGGGCTACATCACCTGAACAACCTCCAGATCAGTACAAAGAGACACATAATGGGCCTTGTCATGGTTCATACCCGGTATGAACATACAGCCAAAAAGCATTCGCTCCAAAACGAACAGCACATGAACATGAACAGCAAACTGACCTGCTCACCAAAGTGGTTAAGTAAGGCCCTAGGAGCATTTAGAATCTTGCAAATAGCACACTACTGAAAGGACCCACCCCCCACCCCACACACACACACACACACTGATCTGTCGTTGCTTTTTCAAAGCGCATAGGTTATTCAAAAGGCCATGGAGCTTTTATGGAAGTGATAGGCTTTGTGGATGAGCAGAAAAGAGGAAAAGTGAGAGACTCACAGAGGCACTTTCACTCACCCGAATGGTCACACACACTCATGAAAAGAGCAGAGCAGCGGCTAATCAAAGCCACGTCATGGCAGCCCCCCAGAAGGCAACTTTCCTCCTGTAGATGAACATATGTGGCAAATGAGAGAGCTGGAATGCAGTTGTGTTCCACTGGAATAAGCTCCTCCTTATATCTTGTACATTAACCATTTTTCAAGTCACTTTTTTGGTCAGACATTTTGGAAGTGTAAGGGTTTGTGTGATGAATAACAAACACTTTAGTAAAGAAAACAAATTAATATAATTACTTTTAATAAGTCATTTGTGACCTTTTTGAAATGTTGCATGTTGAAAGAAGTATGCTTTTAAAGAATTCATTCAATAAATAAGTTGTTTTTGAGTGCTTATATTTTCCCCCAAAGCTTTAATATGGAACAAATATGTATCCCATCTTAAAAAACTTTTCTTGACTAGGCAACATGCAAAACCAGATTTAATTTCTGTCGTCATTTTCAGAAGCTATGAGGGGAACAGCTGCATTGATGTGCCTTCTCACTGACTTCACAGGGAGAGAGGAGAGGGGCTTAACTCATGGGCCCAAGGACAACTTTTCCAGCAATCAAAGTTGCCCTTAATACCGCGCGAGATTTGATTTTTTTTTTTTTTTTTTTTTTAAGGAAGAGGGTACTTGCTGGATAGTGCGTAGGAAGAACAGGAAAAATATAGAGAGAGAGAGAGAGAGAGAGAGAGAGAGAGAGAGAGAGAGAGAGAGAGAGACACAAAAAAACAGACGTGTTATCAGTTCCAGCTGATTTATTTGTCAAGATACAGACTTCAGCATGACGACATGTAACGCATTTCCTTTGCTACAAAACGCAGATGGTCCATTTTAAGATTATATTGCACAAAATAATGGAAAAAACCCACAAAACAAAAACAGTTCTTTAAGATGGTAAAAATGCAAAACAAATCCAAGTTTCACACCTGCTATTTGGGACCCATTCACACTGATATACATAAACTCCTAGATTTACTATATTACACAACATATACAATCTTGAATCTAGTACCAGCAATGAGGTCTAAAATTCCCCAATTCCATTGTACATCTTTATAGAAACGCATCGTCAGATCTACAATTGTACACAACCTAGACCGAAAGGATAACAAGGCATTTGGATGCAAGATGATCTGATTTAACTCTTGCATGCTTGAACCAATGAAACCGGGTAGAAGTGCCTGAAGAAACCTCACTGAGAGCACAGTAAGAACATTCCCTTTAACTGTACAAAAATATGCCAGAAAATATTTCACTTTTTTAAAAAGATGAGGTATGTTGGTTATGTATCAAAATGCTTCCTGCCATACCTGTGTTCTAGAACAGTTATCTCCACACCTGGAGAGAAACGGAACCGATTACAAAACAAACATTTGTACAGAAATCACAAAACCTCGGAAAAAGTTACATCCTGAACAGTGTTTCAGATTTGCCTCCTTTCAGAGCTGCAGCCGCGTTTCAACTCCCTGTAGAGAGATATTGGTGGAATGGGACTGCATAGTTCAGATTTTACATTTTGCGGTCCACCCCCACTTTAGCAGTTTCACTGCGGGCCCACACAGAAACCATAAAACCCTGTCGTGGCGAAAAATGTCACGTTTTGCGATGTCACCTTTGTCGTAACGCATCTGGTTTCGCTTCCTTTCCCCGGGCAGGGAGCAAGCCTAGGAGGCAATTCTAAATGACCTGAAGATGCGAGACACCTCCCCGCTTACGCAGGAGAATCAGCCCACATTTAGTACGTGAACACTAGATCAGAAAAGTTTGCCTCTAGCCAGTCACCCGCAATCATCTCACTGAGTTCGGGGGTGCAATAGTCCGGAAACTCGAAGTGAGAGCCGAGACTGCCCTCGCTGAAAGAGTCCAAATCCTTATCCACCAGAGAAAGACAAAGATTTCCTGAATTGCTCCCCAGCTCCGCTCCGTGCGCGCCTGCTGCCAAGTTTAAACTGAAGTCAACAAGCAAGTCGTCCGCGTCCTCGCTGGAACTAGACGAAGTGGAGACGGACCTGAAGGAAGATGCTGGTGAGACCGAGGCGGAGTGCGCTGCGTTCTGCTTGGTTATGTTCTTGAAATTGTAAAACAGTCTGCTGCCGGCTGCAGCGCCCGCGTGCCTGGACTCCTCGTACATGCTCGCGCCCTCTGACTCCGCAGCAGAACTCAGAGTGGGGCTCGCGGGGACCTTGGCGACGTTGTACGGTCTGATCTGCTCCTCGTCTTCCTCAGCTTTAATCCGAGTTGGCAGCTCGTCCTCGTAATCATCCTCGTCGTCGTCGTCGTCGTCGTCATCGTCGTCATCTGTAAGCTCCCTTTTGACGGACTTGCTCACCTTTAAGTTTGTGAAAACGTAGTTGTAGCGAACATCTTGTGAGGGTTTTGTAGTAATGGTCCCCGGCTTACTGGGCTTCATTTTCGTGCACTTCTTTCCTGGAGCTTTGACACTTTTGCTGCTGGTCTTCTCCGGTGATAGCGCGGCTGGTTTTGAAGAATTGTCAAGCTTTGGTTTTTTCTTGGGTCTGTACTTGTAGTCAGGATAGTCTGCCATGTGTTGTAGACGCAACCGCTCGGCTTCCCGGATAAAGGGAATCTTTTCACTGTCCTTCAGCATTTTCCATCGCTTCCCCAGTCTTTTGGAGATTTCGGCATTGTGCATGTCCGGAGACTGCTCCATTATCTTTCTCCTCTCAATCTTTGACCAAACCATAAACGCGTTCATCGGTCGTTTAATGTGCCCGGTGGCTGTCTTGCACCAGTCGGGTTTTGGTGGCACCGGGCTGCAAGCCATCAGTTCTGTTTCCTCCGTATCCGTAGCTTCCCGAGATATGCTACTCTCAGTCTCGCTGTGCTCCGTTTGCTGTACCATGTTCCGTGTTGTGTTTCACAGTTTCTTAAGTTCAAAGACACGTTAGACTCGGTGTGCTCGCAGTGATTTACCTTCTCAGACTCAAGCTCAGTCAAACCTCTTTGCAAAGTTACTGGCCGCCTTCTTAACTACTTCTCCGGGTTTTTCATATCGACAACGTCACTTGTAATTATCCAATAGCATGCGTCTGCTCCGCCCAGACGCTCCCAGACGGTCCCTTAACCATTTACGTGTATCTGAAAGATTTCATTGGTGACTTGGGTTTTGTAGGCGGGGCTTTCACGCTGTCTGGTCTGGGCTTGGTGTGCAAGACACGCATATACAATTGAACGAATAGCGTCTTCTTAAGGAGATAGACCTCAGTTCATTGCACAGAATGAGCAGATAAAATAGTTTGGATTTGGGTCGTCATAAAGTAAATTAATGTTTTATGTACCTTGTATGTCCTATTTGAGAAAGTCAAAGATTTCATAGTGCAATTAAAAGATGATGGTGGCACTAATAGGAGCATTAAGACTAGTAACTGTAAAGTTTTTCTTAGTGTAGTAGTGATGGTGTCTAATAGGCTGTAATAGCATCGTTTCTTTTATCACAAACAAAATCATATAGACTGTGGCTACAAGGTACAAATTACAAATGCTCAGTATTTTTTTATTCTGAATAGAAAAACCTCAGAAAAAATAGGATGGGCTCTAGCACCTTAATTGGAAAACAAACTCTGGTTTACATATTTGTGCAAACAGATGTTTTATTTTTGTGCAGTGATGTTTACAGAGTTAGAGGAGGCAGTTTGCTGTGTGAAGGCGGCGTGCACCGTCTCTCCCTGTAGCCCACCCCAGCACCCATTCTGGCTGCCTGCCAAGACTCCACTGATAAGGAGCTTCACTTTGCTCTCTCCTTCTGTGTCCCCTAGAGGGCAATCATTTACCCCTTTGAATTTACACTGCCCTACCCCCACTCAGTATGGAACCGACTCGCCCTTCCAGCTCTTGTGATGACACATTGAAAATGCAGTGAGAAGATCCTGCCCCCCTACCACACACACACACACACACACACACACACACACACTTTCTACCCCACCCCCCACCCTCCAAGCTGGGCAAGAGCACTTTTACACTGATAAAGAAATACAGCTTCAGTTTTTTTCCACCAGCAGTGGCACACTGTTAATGCCCATACAGCGCAAACCAACTGGTGAGGTGGGTGAAAGGTCAGTTGTATCAGGAAGACAGCCTACCAGGACTGATTTGATCATTTATGCTCTTATCTATGGATTAAAAGGCCTAATTTCTGTTCTTTACTTATGCCATGGTTTGTGACATTGTATATTTATTTTGGGTAGTTTTACATTGCTATTGCTTTGCTTGCCTCTATTTTCTTTGATTTTTTTAGTGAAATCATGAGAATTCAGTATGGAATTTAATCTAATCTATTGTCCTCTCTGAGAGCTTGCATATTCAGATGTGTATAATGGGAGTGAAGCTTTAACCCAGCGCCTTTTAAGAATTCTCATTGTCACATTAAGTGGCTCCTGCTACACCCTACTGCCATCAATAATAGCCTCCTCCACGGAGCACTGAGGCGTTACAGTAAATTAGATGGAGCTTTTATAATGGGCAAAATGGGCCCATCAGAGAGAGAAGGCACAGGGACGGAAAAAGGAATCAGACCAACACACACATATACATTGAGAAAGAGAGAGACAGAGAGAGATAAAGAGAGAGAGAGAGAGAGAGAGAGAGAGAGAGAGAGAGAGAGAGAGAGAGAGAGAGAGAGAGAACATGAAAGATGGTCAGTACTGCCAGACCTGGGCCCTAGCAGTAATCTAGAAAGACTAATGTCATGATATTCCAGAAAGGATCCAAATCTCAGGGATCAAAACACACATTTATGTTATGCATCAACATTATTGAATATTCAAACAATTATAATTATTTAGTGATTAAAATGAGTTCCAGACATTTTAACTTGGTACTAAATGAACTGAGAGGAAAAGCACATTAAACACTTCACTAGAAATCCCAATCAAAATTTGGCTAAAATATTTGAATCTGTAATTGAAACAATTGCTCTCTGTGGCTGTGAGCTGTGGGGTCTGCTTCAAATCAGGAGCTCAGCAAATGGGACATCTTACTGTGACCATTTATACAGAGTTCTGTAAAAAAAAAAAAAAGGAACACAGGAACACTACAAACAATACATGCAAGGCAGAATCAGACAGATATCCATTAATAACAAATATGCAGAAAATATCCAGAATCAAATTCTGGGCACATTCAACAAGGCAACAAACCCCCACTTATATCATTCTGATGCTCTGCATTACCAAGAGTTGAGCAAAGAGAACAGTCCCCTCACTCATCCAGTTCTAAAACATAGTTCAGCATTAAAACACTAACACTACACTAACAAACACTAACAGTACACACACTCAGAACCAGAACATAACATTAAACCCAGTCAGGATCACCCAAATTACGAAACAACTCAAACAAAACTATATTCATTATTGAGAAACTCAATCACAGCCAAAGAGTAAAATGGAGTGTTATCTGGCACTAAATTGACAGTATAGTTTAGCAGATTATTTAAGCATGCTGACTGATCCAAAATGGAGGGCCACCCTGGCCATAGACACCGGCAGACATAAACAGTTCTGGCTACCTAAAGGGAAGCGACTATGCCAGCAGTGTCAGAACAATAAGATCAAGGCAGAGCTGCACTTCCTAAATCAATGTACAAATTTTACTCAGATTAGAATTAAATTATTTAACAAAACTAGTCACATGTTCCCAGCATTTAACAGTCTTCCTGATGAGGAGAAGCTGCCATATGTTCTTGGTGGACATAAAGAGTTTGGCACACTGGCAGCGCTGTACGTTCACTCCTGCCAGGGTGTGGGGACAGTGAGTGACCACATTAGATACCAGAGACACAGATGCACAAGCAACACTCACAATTTAATCTGTTATTAATATTGCTATTTTTATTGCTACTACTATTATTATTGTTTCTATTACTATTAGTGATATATGTAGCAGTAGAATAAATAATAATGGTAATAGTATTGCTGATGTAATTATATTGTTATTGTTGTTGTTATCACTATTATTGGTAGTGGTAATAGCGATGATGGTGGTAATAGTAGTGTTAATAGTAGTATTGTTGTTGTCATATTATTATTATTATTATTAGTAGTAGTAGTAGTAGTAATAGTAGTATGTAATAAATCATTCCTACATGCTAATTGCTGATACTTAATCAATGCTTAATCAATGCTGATATTTAATCAATTTAAATTTCTTTTAGCTTTTGTTTACTATGTTAATTTCATCAAAGCTTCAAAAGTGTGAAAATGTGTCATGCCAATAAAGCAGTATTGAATTGAATAGAAACATTTAAGGTAAGAACGAGCCCTCCAGATGGGAATGACTCATCTCCTGGCTGACACTTATCATCCTAAGACTTGGTGGCCTCCCCCCCCCAACACAACTCCACCTCACTCCACACCCCACACCCGTGAGCACCACAGAAGGCGGGGATCGATAGGCACCCCTGACTAGCCACTATCTGCTATTGAAGATGAAGGAATGTATTCCTTCTGAATGGCCCCCAGACAGGTGTGTTCGATATGCCTTCAATCTCCTCAGCTCACAAAAGGCCAAACCCAGATTAGGCACCGGCAGCACCTACTGCTGCAGCCAAACACACTAATAACATTCTTCCTCACAGACTCATCTCTGTTTATCCCACTAAAACATGGGGAGAGGATGGAGTTCCTTTTGCTTTTCCCCCTTTCCCTCTCTGAGCTACACGAATGTCACACCTCGAGGATTGGCTGTTCTGCGCTTCCATTCACATAAATGAGTCAACTTGCCCAACATCCTGGCCATTGATTAGGAATAGGCCAGCTACCTTTGGTCTGAAGGGACGCGGCTCAACTAACGGGCGCCGTTAGACGTGTGAACTCTGGGTGCTCCTCTGAAGGTATTCAAATGTCCCGTCCTGAGTGTTGAGTCACACTTTTGTTTTTGTGGCTGTTAAGCTGTATGAATAAGCTGCCTCCCTAAGTGGGGTTTTGGGGCAAGTTTAAAGATGTATCTTACCCCAACAACAATAGCTCTCAACATCTGCAAATGAAAACATTCGCACTGCATCACCAACACAGGAATGCTGTTTAAACTAAGAGTACTCTGTGTTCTTCCTCTGTGTGCTCCCCCAGTGGAAATAGTACGGCTGTGGAGAGTGGGGGAAAGCAAACCAGTTCTGTTATCAGGGTTAGATAAGAAGCTTCTGAAGTGTTATACATACTGTAATGCATTTGACCCTGTGTCTACACACTTTAAAGGTCTGTTGCTACAGACTCTTTAACCACAGAGACTTGACGAGAATGTAAACAAGATGTTCTTAACACGCCAGTGAGAGCTTGTCTGAACAGAAACCCTGCTAGCAGTTCATATGTACTCTGGGTAGTTATTCACCACTGCCATTACCTTCTTCAACCACACACACACACACACACACACACACACACACACACACACACACACACACACACACACACACACACACACACACACACACACACAGACACACCCACACATACCCTCCAACACCACCAACACCACACACAGATATACCCAGACACAGACATACCCACACATATCCATGTACATGCAACCCCCCCCCCCCCCTCAACACACACCTCAGAGTGGGACCAAGCTCTTTTTTTGCATGAATGAATCCCTCATTCTGATCATTAGCACATTCTATTAGGCATGCTATATTCCACATTCTACATTCTATGTCATATATTCTGCTTTCTGCATTCTATTGCTTTGCAGTAGCATTTCTTAGCCTCATGTGAACATCATGGTGTGAACATCTCTGAGTCTTGAGAGAATCATCATTAAAGCTCCATCTGAAAATAAGGCTTTGGTTCTCAAAAGCTGACCTCTTGAGAATAAAAAACGTGCAAAGCTATGAAAATGCTCTATAAGTACTGAGTGCTCCGCATAATAATATAGTTTAACACACATCTTTACCACTCATTTCCATCCACTGAATGGCATCAAAATTACTATACAACACTTTGGGGAAAACCGTGAGTCCAGCGGATTTCGCCGAGTCAATCAGCTCAGCTCTAACCGGCTGTCACTGTGATGTTAGTACTACTAAACTACACAGAGCATATGTTCAGCATGGTAGTGTTTGGTTGTGGTCTACCAGCCTTGGCACAATTGTTTAGTCATTTGTGTGGTAATAGTAAACATGTATTCAGAGGCTCTCGAATGCAGGACGGGGGTGGTCTGACCTACTATAATGAGAGTGTGTTTAGTCTGAAGGCCAGGCCCTGAGTTGATGGATTGCACTGCCTCAGGGAGGGCTTCTTTTTCAGCTCGCTGACACTGGCAGAAGGAGCAGAGTGGACATACATTCACATGTGCGTATGTGCCCTTTTCAAAACTGTCGATTACTGAAGCCAGTTGGGTGCCATAGTTCCATGTTTCATAAGCATGTGAAGGTAAAGGGCAACGTGGAAGAACCAGAGGAGCGTTCTTGTTTTCTTAATCTACCTGCCATCTGAATAAATGCAAAAAGTACAAAGAGTTGCTTGTCTAATATAAGGCTTCATGTTTTTATTTTTTCTGGCTAAAATGCTCATTATTTCCTGCTGTCTGGACTTATTATTTTCATTGCCTGTGAAGTTCTGTGATAATGCCAGAATAGAGTACAGCTTCTCTACAGGATAAAGGAGGGGGCGAACAAAACTTGAAGATCTGATGGCAAAGAGTTAGACAAAAGACTCGAAACAATGTTCTTAATGACCTGTTACCCACCTTAAATCTAAATCTAAGTACAAAAGCAGTATGAACACTGCTTCAACTCTAGATTTTTGTTCAGTCCAAAATATGAACAAACAGTCATTGGTTCATACCAAAGTCAACTCTGATGCCTTCCTTCTTGAGTGAGGATATATTGAGTGAGGAATCTTTCTCCAAGACACAGCGCTACATTTTGATATGAAACAGCAGCAGACAACAGTGAGTACAAACAGTGCAACAGTGCAAATACAGTAAATACAGACAATAGTGCCACTAGACAGTACATACAATAAAAAAAACATTATAAACTGTACACTACACAATTTAAAACATCTAAAAACTCAGTAGATTAAACAAACGGTAAGCCTAGGACGGGACAGTAGATTAGACAGAGTTTCATAGCGTCATGGCTCCAGCGTGCTCCGCAGCGCTTGTGAAAGGTTGCGACAGGACCCAGTGCATATTTTATGCATGGTGATCGTGTAGAGGTGGCCACAATGTTGAGGCTGATGCAAGCTGATGCAAGCTATCATTCGGTGGACAGCCCTGCTACGTGTGCTACACCCCAACCAAACAAACCACACTTCCTCCCCACAAAAAAAAAGGTAAGCCACTGTTGTTGCACATGTTTCTGCGTAGCGTTTCTTCTGCAGGTTTGGCCTCATTTTCGAGGACTTTAGAGGTATTCTTTTTTATTTCTTGTTCTTTTCCACCTTGCCACTCGGTTGGTGGAAGGCGTGCTGTGGCTGTAATGGCTGTAGATTTTCCACACTCGGGCTGACAATGAGAGGCAGTTATCCACCACCGTGCATGACCTCACAGCTAGGTCACGGAAAAGAGACACCATCCTCTACCTGCTCAGCCACTGGAAAAACCACAGCTAAATGTTCTTCACCTTAACCCTTTGCCTGGTTTCTTATTTACTGGGTCTTGCCAAATAGCCACATGCCTTTTAATGTATATTCCTAAGAGTCTCTTGTGAAGTGTTAAAATCATATATGCTCACAAAGTGAACAGGACATTCCACTAATAATATAAGATTCTTTATTTCAGGTACAATTCTCTGTTATGAATTCAGCTGTTCTTGAACTTTAAGTGGTGAATTAGTAAGCTGTCAAGGGCTTACTCACATTTTGCTCGTAGCTACTCGAAAATTGAAGTTCTCGCTCCTCTGCAAGCCTCTTCACAGCACTCAATCCTCAGGGCAGGCTAATTTAAAGGTAAGTAGAGGATGTCATCAATTTTGAACAAATAAGACAAAGGCGAGGAGGGGCATGGCAGTGGGCGGCAGTGGAGGAGACGGTAGGAAAAGAAAAATACAAAGATAATGATCACAGCTCGTAGATAAAAGAAGCTATTATTTCAGCCCCGTTCATCTCATGTTGACATTCCAGTTAATTACCTGGTGCCTGGAGAGAGGGGGGGGGCAGACGTTGCATGGCAGACACCGGGGGGGGGGCTGGGCTGCAGCAGGCTTATTCACAGCATCCTGCAGGTAGCTCCATCTACAACACAGCAGAGGAGAAAGGAGCTCCACCCATAGCTGACAGTTTGAGGGCGGGAGGAATTACACCATCGGAGTAAATTTAAAGAGATTCTGGAAAATGACTATGGTGACTTTTTGCCTGATGCCTCAAGGTTTGTGTGTAACGCGTCAGTGTGGAGATAGATAGATGTGCATGGTGGGGAGTGCACTGCATATGGCAGCTGTAGTACCCGTGGCTCTAAGTCAAGTGTACATCAGTTTATAGGACACTAAGTGTGAGCACGCACGCACGCACGCACACACACGCACACACACACACGCACACGAGCGCGCGCGCGCATGCACATAAAAAGAAGCCTTAGTGTGCTCTTACACAGACAGCAGGCAGCCCCCCAGCTGCAGAGAACAGCATTTCCATCGACTGTCTCTAATGAGCCTGAAACGAACCCGGTGAACCTGACTAAGGCTCAGTCCTGGTTGTGGGGGTGGGTTTCACATGAGGAAAGGGTCTGATTATTCTAATCCATGTTTTTTTCATAAGGATACTTACATATTAAAATATGCAAAAAATGTAATGGTTTCAGATGTGTCTTTCAGTGTTGTTTTTCACTAAAACAATTTTATTTATAAAAAATTTTAATGTAATGATTTTATTGTTGAATGATATTGACTGAATACATGAATAAGTAGGGATTAAACTGAAGCAAATAATCATACATCTTGCAATGTATGTATATCGTACATTTGCTTGATTTCAATCTGAGCATCAGTGGAGCAAGCATACTTAAAATATATATATTCTTAACTATATGCCTTTAAATAGATAGATATTTAGTTAGTTAATCATATAGTTAATTAATTTGTTTGATTGTTTGTTTGTTTCAAGACAATTAAACTAATGAGTATTTTTACCTGAGCTGCTCTGGGAGAAAAAACCCCACAACAGAGTCTTAAGTAGCATATTTGATATAGAATAAAACGTGCCAAACACCCAAAGGCAGGGGCTGGGGGCACAGCAGACTTATTCAGAGCCAATCAAATTTTCTCACATTTCTCCTTCAGTTGTAATGATATAATGGGTAGTCATTTGAACACCCGATAAACCAAAATGAAATATAGGTTTGGTGGTTTATATTCGATTCAGGGCTGTAAAATATGCACATATAGACTGCTATTTTCCAACTCACCATATCAGACAGTCCTCCTTGCCTTTTAAGTGTCTCCTCCCTATTTTTCCACAAATGTCACTCATTCTCTCTTTTCATGTTATCTTAAAATGTCATTTAAATGGGGAAAGTAAGTTTTATCCGTCTCCCTTATTTAGCAACTCCGCAGTTAGAAGTATAACATAATCTGTAATACATAGTAAGGTTCAGGTCTAATCCTCTGTTACTCTTTAAAAAACACTAATCTCTCACTCTCTGGTTTCTGCCTTATTCTGTATTTGAATGCATCCTGTCTATTGCCAAATACGGTTAAAAAAAGAACGTAAAACCCTAGCCGGTTCCTTTCCCGAGTTATTCCTGGGGTTTGCCAATTATAAGGTGAACCCTAGCTAGACCCTAATCCAATTTCCTGTTGTTCCTGTTTGCTTTCTTTTGAAGAACATATATTTTAAACTTCCTGTGCAGCACATGGTTTCAAATGAAGGGGATCTTTCTGATTAGGACCATTTCAAAGCACAGAATCCATGGTTGTCAAACTGCAGAATGGAAATGCATGTGAGAATCGTTCATGCTTTGGGCGTTCAGCATGCGCTACAGATTGATTCCTTTAAAATACTTAAGTATGATCTAACAAAGCAACCACATCTTTCCTAATTTTGAAATTACACTTGATATATCTTCAGTCATTTCCCACTACACACACTAGTGCACAAGAATCCTGACACTTTTTTTGCTCACTGTGCTATCAGTGTCAGTGTTGTGGGAACAGCAGTCTTACCTCACAGTCATTGACATGAAGTGCACACCTAAATGATGGATGGTAGCCATTATAAGCCAAAGCTGCACCCCCCCCCCCACCCCAACTCCACATATACCTCTCGGTAGTGGCACAGAGGCAGGGATTAATCTTACCCATTGCAGGAAGGCTCTGATTAGGAATACATAGAACCCCGCAGAAATTGAAACCTCCAGGAGTTCTAGGTGACACAGGCCTCGGCTTCAAGCATCATGCTTGAAAGCCCCATTTCTCTGGGAGAAGAACTGCAGCTTTGGCTCAAGCTTCCTGGAGAAAAACAAAGAGCCAAAGGTTTACAAGATGCCCTCCAACATCTGAGAATGCTTCTCTGTGGAGCGGAAAACGTGACAAAGAAAGAAACTGGTTTGTTATATGAATGTACTTAGCGACACATTACTTCTAACCTTTTTTGGCTAATGAGTCTAGGGTTACTGGGTGCTTTAATCTTACCTATTAACTGCACACACATCCAACTCAGAAACATGCAAAACAGAAATATATTATGAAATATTAACATTGGTGATGAAAACAATTTGTTCCAAGTGCTACATATGAAAAATGTGCATTACAGTGATTGTTTTGAAAAGTAAAAAGCAGCCGGAAATATACCAACAGGTAAACATTTCTCTGAATAGTTGCTTAATTATATGTGACTGAACTGAATGAAAAAAAAAAGATAGCTGACAAATAGTGATTAATGTCAAAGAAGAAAAGCGATAGATGGGGATATCGCGTGTTCATGTGAAACAGAATAGTCATTTCCCCAGGTCATCAGTGTTTGCATGTTTTCATTTTTCATGTGCATAGAAAAGAGATGGTTGGTGGTGTAGTGGTAGGGGAGTTGGTAGGTAGTGGTGGGAGGGAGTGTAGGAGAGGAGTGTGGGAGGTCGCTAGTGGAGGAGAGGGCGGGTAATGGGGGGGGGGTTGTGGTATGGGGTCACCTGATAAGAGGTAGTGGCCACTGCTCTTAGACTGATGGTTCCGAAGGGTTGACAAAGCTATATTAAACCCGCAGAGTTATATCTGCATGGAACAAGACGAAAGAGGTTGTGAGGGAGATAAAAATGTACAGTACATCATCTTATCGACGGGGCTATTAGAGTCGATTAATTCCTTGGGACCCCGTTCTTAATTTATTACACAGGAAATTAAGTAGCTGGATGCAGGGGACTGCAGTAGAGTGGATGCACACTGGGCTCTGTGTAGAAGGAGACCTGCTGTTTTTCATTAGAGCTTTAGTACTGGGCCCTAGCTGAATGAAGACATCTTTACATGTGAAGGACGTTGCAAATCTTGGATATGACAGCTCCCTGGCCTTCTCTAAAGGTTGAACTTATCATTACACAAATTGAACATAACACACTCTAGATCCCCGCTGTGCTATGATGCGGACTCTGCTTGTCAATAGTTTCTAGTAAAATTTTCTAGAATGCATGAATGAACTCAGGAACGTAAATGCAGTTTATTGTTGTGTGATGGACACCCGACGAAGGTACATGCATTTCAGAGCAGACTCGTACTAAAGGTATCAGATGTAAGATCTGCATTTCGTTCTGCCCTGCCGTATTTCAGTTTGCTTTTTAAATGGGCTGTTGAAGCCAATTGACCCTTCTGCTCTGGCTGCTAGAGGGCTATTACAAAAATAACTGTCTTCTGCATATTAATGAGGATGTTATGTTGAGGACTTGAGAAAGATGAGGACCCAGAAACTGTCACATCTTTATGGCTTCCCAAGCCAATTGTTCGTATTTTATGAAGATAATTAAGGACGTGCATTTGAAGATGAAAGAGTCAGGAGAGTGCTCGCTGATCCCATGGCTTGCTGACTAGGTCAGATGGGAAAAGATGAAAAAAAACAAACAACAAAAACGCTGCTTTGTTATGTTTGCCATTTTAATGGCTCATGTGACAGATGTGTACAGGCTAGAGAAGCAATCCCTGATTAGCTACATTTAATTTGTACCTACATTTAAATATCACGGAGGGCCAAAAGCACAAGAAAAAATAAAGGAAAACCAGGCTTTTATAACATTAAAGTACTTAGATGTTGACAGATTCTTGTTCATCTCTGTTCCTATGGGTTCTTTGGTAATATCTGTCTGCCAGTCTGCCAGCCGCCACCATGAGAATCAATATAACATGCTGAGTCGTGTAAAACACAGACATGCTTTGGCCTGTGGCAAGCCATACAGAGTTAGATCGAAATTACCCACAAGGCCTGAGCCTGGGAATATGTCTGCTGAAGGCTTGTGCAAGATGCAGGATTCTGGAAATGGCTGACATTCTCTGCTATATCATGAGAAGAATGCGCTAGCCTTCAGAAATGATCCACCTATCTTCTCATCAGCTGATCTGAGGTCACTACTGAGGCAGGACCAAAATACCTCAGACCATTTAGATCTATTTCTGTGTAGGCTGGCCATGAGAATATATGAAATTTTGAAAACATAACAACCCTGCAAGTGTTTGAGAATTTTCCATAAACAACTTACTAGTATAACTATGAAACTCAAGCATAAGGAACCTTGGCTGAACTTCTGAATTATAATATTGCAACACTTCACACAGATATGTAAATATTATGTGGTCCTCATCATGAAACAAATCTGAAATCTAAACCTGATAAAATGCATACCCCAGCTAGAGATACACAGCATGATACTCCCAGACCCTTCCATTTTAAAGAAATGGAAGACACACACACACAAACACACACACTCAAGCACGAATGCACTCTTGCACACAGAGTCCTCGTTTCCCCTCCATCCCTCTGAGAGTTTCCAGCTGCTGATATGGATTGAATATCCCTGTACTCCTGGAGTGGTATGCCTTGCAGTTGTCCGCCCCCCCCCCCCCCCCACCCCCGACTCCCTGAACTGAACCCCTGCCATTTTGTTCTTCCATCCGCGTCTGGAAGGACGTGGGTGACGATTTATAGAGCATGTCCAATTGCTGTGTGTGTGTGTGCCAGCATGAGGCATGGTGTTACAAGTGTGTGGGTACAGTAGGTTGATGGCTGGGGAGTGCTGGCGGCCCTACTCCCAGCATGGACCAGCTGAAAAGAAAAAGAAAACAAAAGACAGGAAATCAAGCTCCCCATCAAAGAGGAGCTTTCTTCTACAGGCTGCAAGACTTTCACTGTAATGACGGAAAGGTGTCTGCACAGTGCCGTGCTCGAGACAGGGCAAAGGCGGCACAGAAACTTGAGAGTGGTCAGCTGCAAGGGTAACCCACCCACCCCCGGCTATGGGCCTGTTTGGGAAAAAAAGCTCCCCCGCTCATAATGAGTTATGTTTTAAGGTAAGCCACGATCACATTATAGTCACCCACTTCATGTTCGTGTGCATCCCTTTCAGGGATGATGAAGACATGGATGTGGTGGGGTGGGGGGTTAGAGAAAGGCTCGTACTTAAGCAGCCTTTGGAATTAGGAACAGTGATTTTGCTCAATAGAAGTGAATGGGGCTTAGGGCAGTTGGTGGAGGCCCTGGTTTGGCCCCATGCTGGCTGCCTGTTTGAAGAGGCCCTGCTGCTTTCCACTGGGTGCCTGGGCCTCCATTGTCTCCTCGAGACCCAGGGTGGAGAGGTCCCCAGCTGTACAGGGGCCGGCGGTGAACCATGGGGGCACAGGAGTCTTCTTAGGAAAATCCCTAAGTGTTAAGATTTGGCCTTGGTGAATAACAAGTATAACAAGAGAGCTGGAAAGGTTCCATTCCTGTCCTGGAATAGCTTAATTGACATTTGGAATTTGGAAACATTTGGTTTCACTGTTTAAAACTCAAATGCTAAAGTGGTAATTTTGAAGAGAACTAACAAAACTGCAAATGTGTCTAACTGGTATTATAAGAAAGAACCTAGTTCTGGTGTCTTACTGCTGCATTATATTCTGCATAGTGTTCCATGGTAGGCCAGTCTTCACACTAACAGCTCTATGCTCTGTTCAGACTGTAACAGAGAATTTTAAATTCACTCAACTTCAAATCAGTGTCTGCCATAACACGTGTTCCAGTAGGTCCTGTGGAAAGTCTATGACCCAAGCTGGCCTTACCTCAAAATATATGGCATTCTGAAAACATTAAGTGAAAATAAATAAAAGGAGACTTGGTCAGAATATTGACAAGTCACATGTTTTAACAGTTAAAATTGATGTGAGAAATATGATGTGAGAAATTCTCAAACCTCATTTATGTAGATTTCTCATCACTTCATATAACCCAACTTTCCTTAAATACACGAACTACTAACATAAAAATTAGAAATAATATTTTCTGGCTTATATTGGGCTTGAGAAACAATGGTGATTACATATAGATCGATACAGCTAATTACTAGACCAGGAGCACAGAAGGTCTTATGTCTGATTTATATTAAAATTGTGTTAAATGTGTTAAAATTGTGAAAATGTTAAAATAGTCTGGTGTGAAATAACAGATACAGTGCGGTAAAAGGAAGAAAAAGAAAATTAAAAAACAAAACATTGCTGTAGTAGAGTGTGTAAGACATTCAGTACCTACATCCAGAATTAGGTTTAGTCTGCCAGCACAGAAGGTTCAAAAGAATTTAAAGTATTGAGGCTTGTCTCATTAATTTTGTAATGTCCAGGACAAAATAACTAATGTTATGCTTATTCCCTCCACATAAGTGCCATTTGGATGCAAACGTTAAACGTTATTGACCTTTACCAAGCCAAGAGCTCGGGGCAGGAGGCATCTATCCTCCTCCAACCTGTTCATCTGAACTTCAGCACAAGTAAGACATTAGTTGGCGGAGCAGGAAGCCATGAGAATAATAGGCCTATTGATTTCTGCTGCGTCCCAGTGTACCTCCTATTGACTTCCCCTGCTTTGCAATAGCATAAATCTGGATCACAAACCAGTGCCGATGCAAATCAGAGGCGCTGTTAAATGTCCTCAGCAGAAGGGCGGTGCCCTGGTCAAGCTGAGAACGAGTGGTGAAGGGGACGCTAACCTGATTTGGCTCTACTTTAGACAGGGTAGAGAGGAACTGTAGATAAGGTCTAACCTTGCATCACGTGGCTGTGTGGTTCTACAGGAACCCAAGCAGACACGGTGGGATTTCCTAAAGAGCATGGAGGGGGAGTGTGTGGGTGTAGGTCCCAAGCAAAGAGGAAGCAGAACGGCAACAGCACAGCACAAGTCCACAGGCTGTATGCCAACCACCAGCAATTGCCTAATGTCAGTCTTATGATGTCATAATATGGTATGAATGATTTCTCCAATATTCAGCCACCAAGGGTATGCTCAGATTCAGTTTATAGGAAACATGCACCCTGGAAAGCTGCATGTTTGCAAACTTTTGCCTTTGGGTGACTGTAGAAATAATGAGTCATGTTGAAGTGTGAACCCTAAGTCAGCATGCCTTAGATGCCAACCTCGAGCAGACGATGTTAGATCAGAGAGACTGGACAGCATCACGCCAAAGCTACCGTCACTTGGACAAAAGCCACAGGCATTTCCATTCAAAGCTCTTGCCTCAAACACCCTTCTCCCTGCATTCGTCTTTGACTGGGCCATTGTTAGACAACATTAAATCAGGTGGACAACCGAGACAATTGCATTATGTGTTTAGATGAAGGTGGCGGACAGTGTGAGACCAGTAGATGAGATCTACTTGCTGCAATGCAAATGAGGGATGGGCCAGTCTCAGTGTGGGGGGCGGGGGGAGGGGGGTTGCTTGGAAAATGTAGTGGAGAAAATTAATTTTGTGGTATTTGGGAGGAAGAAAAAGATTTGATTATTTCTTGATGTGTAGATGCTGGGATGCACTTTCATGGAACATGCAACTTAAGATATGTCCAAATTCTGACTTTTGAATGGTTTTTCTTTTGTTCTTTATAAAGCATTTAAGTTATAGGATTGTACTGTGATAAGGCATCATGCAGCATTTATTGCCATTAATGTCACTATTGTGTGTTTGAAATATAACATCCAATCAAATACAGTCTATGAGCCAATGAGTTTTTACATCAGGAAGGGTTACAAGATTCCTTTCTAAAAATGTCTTTTAAACCCTGCTATCAAAGGGCTTTACTGCAGTCCGGCTTCTCTATTAAACCTTGTCTCATAACAATCTTCACCTCTATAAGCAGAGACATAATGAACACATCCTGCGTGGTCCAGAGTCACTGGAGGAGTAACCATGTCCCTCTTGTGTTTTAACACAATCTTTCTAAATTGCACTTTGATTTTATGATACAAACTTGGCACACTCTGGAGGAGGGTATTGGAGTCAAACATCTACTGACTCTACTGCACCAACTCACAGTGTGGGTTGGCAGGCGCGCACACACACACACACACACACACACACACACACACACACACACACACACACACACACACACACACACACACACACACACACACTCTATCAACCTTTTTCTCAGTCTCTCGTTCTTTTTAGGGTTTTTTTTTTGCCACATTTCAGTCCTCCAGATCCTGGCAGGCCCTTAGGGTCACTGTAATTGGGCCCTAATTTCCTGAGTGGGAATCGTCTGAGTTCTTTTAATTGACTCGGTTCTTGTAGTGAACTGAGACATGTAAATGGGAACCAACTGGGGATGGCCAAAAAGTCATGACCATCCGATAAGATCTTCAGACACTGGGTGACAGTCATTCAGCATCTTGAACATATGGATCCAATCCATTTTTGTACAAGCATGTATTGGACTTATGCAGAAAACAGAGGCACATTCCCCATAAACATCACTGGCTGAGGGACCCCTTACTGCTCATAAACAAATAAAGATAGTTGCTAGATGATTGTTATTACTGGCCTGTTTTGTAAGCAGAATTCAGGATCAGAATAGATTGTTTATTTGTTTGTTTATTTGTTAATATTCCTTTTTGCTGCAATCTGCATTTCATGTCATGATGTCATTTCTGAGGATGAGGACTGGAGCAGTTGCCCTCTCCTGATGCCTGCGTGTAATGTGTAATTGCTCTGTCCTTTAAGCATTTCTTGGCCAGCCCTGATTTCAGTGATAACATACTATTTCAGCTTGTTTTGGCTGTTTGCATTTGAACCAGCTCCAAGCCGGCCACAATAGGTTGTCCCCTCTAGCCAGTGGTTTTGCCTCTCCAGAATTAGCATATGATGAAAAGACCTTAACGAGCACACAGCACCACAGTGCTTATCTCAGGAAATGAAATAATCACTGATTTTAAACTCAGATAATTACTGAGCAGCTCATAAAACTAAGAGGAAAAAAGTATCCATCCTGCATTAAGAGTCCCTTTTTGTTATTTTGGTCCATCTCTCTGAGGAAACAACACAGATTTTTGCATGCAGTGGTTTTCCTGAGAATTGTTTCCAGGGCATAAGCAGGTCACTCAAAATATGCTGTTGCACAATTAGCTGACATGCTGCTAGTTGAATGATAGTTTAATGTGTTGGCTAGATTTTCTCGAGGAAGAAAGAGAGGATATGATGTCACTAACCAAACAGTAAAGCAATATAGAAAATGCTATTTTTACAGATGGAAACTAAACCTCTCTTTCTGTGTTTCCACTCCCATAATCCAGTCTTTCCCTGCGTCCTGCTCCCTGGCACGGCAAAGCTGAGGACAAACTCAAATAGGGCCAATTCTGCCTGCAGTCTGTGTGTTAATGACCATGCAGGGCTGCTTTGGGGGATGTTTGCTCAATAAACATTGTGCTAGTTCCCTCACTAGTGTAAAAACAGCACTTCCTCTGCACCGAGGATCACAAGCAGCACTGAGATGACATCATCCCTCAGCACTGGGGGTTGGCAACAGTACTGAAGTCACATTGCTCCTCTGCTATTCCAAACACAAGCCCATTTGGCCTTCACGTTCGCAGATTACATTATACCACAATATATTCCCCTTTGACTCACTGAGTGAAACTGAGTGATACTGAGTGATAATTCTGATACCAAGTGATTGACGGTTCTTCTTCTGAGTGGAATATTTAAAGGGAGATAAGAGTTTAAATTTAAATAGGAGATGAGAGTTTAAATGTACTGCTATTACTAAAGTAATAAAGCGTTACACTTAAATAACCAACACAAAATAAAGTGTGATTGTGCTAGAGAAAACAGCGAAATTGTATGACGCATTTTTTTCAGGCCTCAAAACAGCTAGAAAGAGAGAGATTCCTATATGTTTAGCAGGGATCTTGGCAAGCACCCCCTCATGCAGGTCTATTTCAATAGTATGGGCTGAACTACTGCAGCGTATCCAGTTGTTATTAACGGCCTTCCAGGACGACAGCCTGCTGAGAGTGATTCTGTCTGCAGCAGACAGTACTGTTGCAAGACCATCCCATTATCGCAAGACTGAATTTGTAAGTAATTTGTGACAGAGCTCCTGCACAGGTGACCCACTCCACACAGATTCCCTCTCGTCTGGTCAGTTACAGGATCCAACTGCACTTCTCCAACACTGCACTCATGCAAGACCCTCCATGTGCTGGCCAGCATGCCGTGTCTGCTTATAACAAACCTGCATCTGTCTCACAGAGAGAGAGAGAGAGAGAGAGAGAGAGAGAGAGAGAGAGAGAAGGAGAGAGAGAGAGAGCGAGAGAGAGAGGAGAGAGAGAGCGAGCAATGACCAGTCCCTGCCGTTGCCTTCCACTAAATTGAACAACCTGTTGCCAGTGAAAGCCAGTCCCAACATGTTTGACACATCTACAAGCAATCTTTAAAAAAGCATTAAAAAACCTCTTGAAAGTCATTAGAGGAACATTAAAATCTGCTGGGCAGTGGGCTTTTGATGCCTCTGCTTGTTAGTGTGCAAAAAAGTCATAAAGCAGGGGATGTGTGGGGGGGGGGGAGGGGCCGAGACCTGCGTCTGGGCCCCAGGTGATGTGGTTCAGCTGTCGGCAGGCTGAGAGAGACTCGGGGCTCCTGACACGCTGTTGTTCAGTTCCACAGGTCTCATAGCCCTTAATTGCCACCAAACTTTTACACAATAGATCAACGATATTCATTCGGCAACATGCATGGGAGGTTGCATTTACATAAATTTTAAGCCTGTTACATGCATGTTCAAGCTAATAACGTTAGCAGTGGTTATCAAAGGCATTTATGGGAGGGCCTCCTGTGCGTGTTTATGTTCGCTGCGGTGCAGTGTAAATTATTTGGAGGGTTCACTGAACTGTTTTAGCCACTGGCTGCAGTAGTGAAGAGAGAGAGAAAGAGAGAGCATGAGGGAGAGACAGACAGAAAGAGAGAAGTTTGAGTCCACACCTGAGGCCAGCCATCTGCTACAGTAGCTGGGGGGGTGGTGGGCTGGGCTTGACCACTCTCCTTTCTCCATTTTCACAGTCCATCTATCAGAATGCAACCACCATCTGCAGCTGGCTTCTCCCCCAGGCTGGCTCTCTGCTTCGCTAAATGTCCGGACGCTGGCTTCTAGAAGCTTAGAGTACTTTTCGGACCTCAAGTGGGGTACTGCTGTTGAGCCCTGTGGCTGTGTAATTTGATTTACTCCAGGTGATTTGGGCGAAACAAAGCCGAAACGAGTCCACAGTCGGGGTCGGTCAGCAGAGCTGGCAGAGATGTTTCTTTAATTGATGAAAGTGAGAACTGCCTTGGCGTGGCAGCGTTTTATTTAGCAGGTACTACTGGGGAAGTTGACAGCAGTGACAGACTTCAGCTTATTTAACTGCAGGTCTTTGAAGAACAATCACGTGTGGAGCACTGGGAGGACTGTGCTTTATAATACTAATGACTGACTGTATGGAAGTCTAATGAGATGGCCTGTATGGACGAGGCAGCGGAGCAGGGGTGGGGAGTCTGAATGAGCCCTGCCTGTCCTGGAGGCCTTCCGGGATGCATTCATTTGCAAAGCACTCAGGGAATGGGCCATCCATTTCACCCTGGCCTCCACCAGACCCCCACTGGAGAGATGCTATCTTATCAACTCAATAATGGCTGTGCATACAAAAAGTGACCGGAGCTCGGCTGGTGCTTCATTTCAAATCTAAGGGGTGTGAGAAGGGCTTGGGATGGAGTGTGTGTGTAGGAGTGTGTGTGTGTGTGTGTGTGTGAGTGAGTGTGAGTGATGCATGTGGGGTGGTGGCTGGGTGGGGGGGGGGTGGAGATAAGTGCTGAAAGGGTGACTTGAATGATAGCACCAAAGGCCAAAGCTTTGCCTTGGGATTTGCTTATCTGGCTGGCAATAAGAAATGCAAACAGCATCCAGTGAGCAGATAAAGCAGCACTGTCTTCATTACTCATCTGAAATAATAGAGAGAGGAAAGAAACGAACAGAGCTGAGAGGAATGTTCCAGAGCCAGGAAGACACGCCACACGGGACCAGGGGTATAACTGGAGCTGTTCAAAAATAAACCTAAACATTAACCCTTAAACTAAAACTAGAACCCTCAGGGCCAACCAAAAATGCAGTTCCCAAGGTAACACCTGACAATGTGAGTTGGAGAAAAAAATAGCTTTAGGGAGCAAGAGAAGAGTATGCAGAGCAGGGAGCCAAGGAGGGGCGATGCTTTCGGCCTGTGCTTCACAAGAAGTGATGGCCCTACAAGTTAGTAAGAAAAACAAAAATAAAAACATGGGAAAACTAGCAGTTTCTGCCTCGTGTCATACTTGATTCCAGAATGTCCTGGACTGTAAGTTAGACTCACATGTGAAGGCATACATGTTAACTGTTAGGTCACCTGCTTTTCTGAAAGCTTCCTGGATCAATTTGCAAACAGGAAGGAAATACCCCTGAGGAAATCAATTTGAGAGTAATGAAATTAACAGCTATCCAAGCCTCTCTTCACCGCTGAGATATACACTGATATAAACAAGACCTGCGGGTGACAGATAACATACATAAATGAACATTTTTCAAACCTGCCATACTGCTAAATGCGCGTACACACACACACACACACACACACACACACACACACACACACACACACACACACACACACACACACACACACACACACACAAAGAGAAAGAGAAACACACTCCTACATGTTCCAGCATATTCACTGAGGCAGCACATGAATATTAATTTTTTACTCTATTAAATGTACTTAGTCATATCTCATCAAGGCAGACAAGGTAAAGTCAGGCATGATGCCAAGTGAGCCAACCGTGGTGCTCCTGTCAGTGGAGTGTCGTGTGCAGCAGGCATGCATAGAGCCTGCCCAGCCTCTGCTCAGCCATGCTCTGCAGCAGACACCATTAATCTCCCTGCAGCCGTCAAACCACACCGTCATTACTAATGTACCGGGCCTCAGCATGGACCCTTAAAGATATAATCAGTATAAAATGACTCTTTTTATTTCACTTATTCATAAAGAGTTTTTTTTTTTTAATTTTTTTTTTTATTAGCATGAGACAAATTTATTGAGGAAATTCTTAAAAGAGCAAATTAAAACCAAAAACATACTGCTGTGGTGACTGAGATACACAGCGTCTACTCCTGAAAGAAACAGGGAGAAAAGTAGCAAAAGTAGAAAGCGGAAGGGCAGAGGGCAGTAAAATTACGCAAAGGAATGAGTGAGTTGATAGCAGGACATCACAAGTAGTTGTAATAGCCAAATGTCTAAGCTTTTGCCCACACTCGCCACAGACTCACAGCGGCACAAAACAAACACACAGCCGCCTCAGCAGTCTGGAAATGTCAGCGGTTTAGTGTCAGAACACAGATACTCCTCTGACCCGAGACCTCCTACTGAGAATATATGATTAGTTATAATATCACCAGAGTGAGTGAAACTACCAAACAGATGCATGCAGACAGCCACCAAAGATTGTGCATACTCATTTAAGGCTGTAAATATTAATCAAGCACACAGAGTTGTCTGCCTTTGAAGCCTCGGTCTGTAATCAATGCAAAGGCAGAGGATTTTTTAGAATTAGAGTAGTAGAGGCTTTCTGGTAGCTTGCCGGCACATGACCATGCATGCTAAAACGTTCGGCGGGTATGTTTACAGAGCTTGCCCTGACCTTGCACCCTGGCCAGCGCATTGCTTCTGCAGTTCAGGCCCGGGGCTTTCAGGAAACCAACGCCTTTTGCCTTCTGACATGGGGCCAAAATGGACATGTATTCCAAGTCAAGTCACTGGATGGAACTGAAACAAAACCAATAGTACGAATCTGAAGCACAGGAATCATAACATTAATTTCAAAGTACGAAGTACACAGATTTGGTAGCTGAGGTGGGAGAACGTGGGTGGCACGCACATGTACATCCGTGATTAGTGCTATGGACTTTGTAGCTAAGACTGCCACATTATTGCTTGTGCAGTTTGGTTTTAGAGGCCATAAATTAAGGGTAGTTGTGAAGCCATCGGAAGTGGCTGCAAGGTGTGGTCAGTAATTGTGGATGAGGAGAGCACAGACTAGCTGAGGAAATGTGCTATAAAGGTGGAATGGCTGAGGTGATCCGTGTTTTGGGTACAGGGATGACTGGGTAGGTGAGTGGGTTGTTGTGTCCCGTAATTGTGTAATGTGGTAGATTCCAATGGAAGCAGTGGAGCTGGTTGTGGCCTTGGTCACCTGGGAGGCCAGTATGGATCTGCGGTGTTGAGGAATGCTTGGTGATGTATCAGGCAAAATCCCCCCCCTGGATACTGTTGTGCTGTTGTGTGTGCTATTGCCATGTGTAAAGCTCAGTTTGTAAAGCCCATATGGAACTGGCGGCACTGAGCATGCACTGACAATTTCAGTGGGCCTGGGTAATGGCCTTATTCACTAGGGAGGCCAGTTTGGATTTATGTTTAAAGAGGTGTGGCTTGGTCTAAAAGTGAGCTTGGAGGAAGGTGTGATGGGACACCAAACCACACTGTTGAACCTTCTGGAGGTGTCATGGGAAACACAGCGAAACACAGACAAAGCGAGGTGTCCACCTAATGACCCCTGGGAAGAGCTTGCGATGTCGTGGTCGCAGGTATGAAGAGAATAGACAGGGCCCCACGCAAGTCTCTAATGGTTTGACGTAGGATATCTTACAACTTAATCTGTGTAGAATTGCAACCAAGATGCTTACACACTGGATGAGCTACAGGAATCATACTTCATTTAATACGTAGCGATGGGACCGTAAGTAATCAGACAACTAACAAACTGACATGTTCAGTCCTTGATTGCAAATCCTTTGTGGCTGATGACATCGCTATGCGTGGGTACTTTCCTTGACAGTGCTCTGCTGGTTTGAGTAATTTGGTTGTACAGTTAATCTGGAGAGTTTAAAATTCCTCCCGCTGTAGCCATCAGCAGGAAAAGGAAGACGGGACACTCGGTGCACATGGCGCCACCTTCCACAGCTGTCGTTGCATGCTTCCGATCACAATCCCTTTTATTTCGGTTTCTGCATTGTGACACTCCAGTCCAGGATGGCTAAATTCCACAGCCAGGAAGACATCTAGCAAGCCCAGAGCCTCGGAAATAAAACTAAACCTAACTTTTAAACTGTTACCAAGATTTCCCTACAGGGAAATCAGGGAAATGCAAATCCAGTTACCCAAGAAGAACTTTACAATCTGAGGTTGAGAGAAAGGGAAAAGCAGTAGGTTTAGAGAGTAAGAGCAGACTGTCCTGAGCAGAGAGCAATGGAGGAGAGAGGTGGACCTGCACCTTGTAATGGTCCCAGGTGAGTTTGCAAGCAAAAAGACAGACTACTTCTATTTCTTAGGGCCTAAGACAACCGAGCCAGTCCACGGATACAACTGCCATGTCTCAGTTCAGTAGAATCAATGCTTGTTAGGTTCCTCGTGCATGAACTAATGATTCAGGGAGACACAGCCAGGAAACAGCAGAGTAGCATATTGCCCAGTTCCATATGTCCACTGCAATGGGGGTCTGTATATAAAAAGTGCTGCCGTTCATGCAGTATAGATGTCCGTTCTTCTGAATTAAAGCTGACATTGAAGAGAATTGTACTTCAACCTCATAGTTTTATTTTAAACCCAAGATGTTGGTCTAATGAGCCGAAACATTGGCACTGTCTAATTATGTATATTGCACTGTATAATTAGTATCATTCACATTCAGAAATATGTTGAGAAAATTGTGGTAGCTCTGTGTAAAACAAGCTATACTGCACAGCCCAAACACATTTGCATTCACACACATGAAAAAAAGTCTGAAGTAAACAATGATAGTGACTATTCATCTGCTAAATCATCACAGTCAAAAGAAAATACCATTGGGAAAGACTGCACCTACAAACACACACACACACACACACACACACACACACACACACACACACACACACACACACACACACACACACACACACACACATAAGAACAACAACAACAAAAAAAACAAAACCCAAAACAACCATCCCACATCAGAGCTTACTTTATGATAAGATTTTTGGACCTTTGACACGGTTCTCTGTTTAAAATCCATGCGCAGTTAGGTTTGATTCTGAAACTGTTCTTTACCAAAGATATGATCAAAGGCTGTTTTGTTTTGTTTGCTCCTGTTGTGCTGTTGAGGCCATTTCCACTGTAAGTCATGTAAATGGCCCAAGTTGCTACTGCCATTCTTTCTCTGCTTATCTGCTATGGGCCAGGCCAGGCAAGGCTTATCCATTCTTCCGTGTTTAATATTTATAGAGTGAAATGGTCTGGACCACCTCTGCCTTGCATGTTATTTCTGTCCCTGATAAAATATATGTGACATGGACCATGAGGACATCATCAAGACTGGGCAATGTATTATCAAAAAAGAGAGGCAGCCAGTTTAACTAGGTGACCCTGATAGTCGTGGACTTATAACCTTATGAATACAAATTTAGGACGTGGCCTCCCAGCAAACCCAGCAGAATTCCTCACAGCAGATATCCCCTAAAATAATCTTCACCCGGACACAAAGGCCAAAGGACCAGCAAGCCAGATCACAGGGAGCAGGCGTAAATGACCCCCACCCCCCACCCAACACCCCCCGTGTCACTGTTTTCAACAAGTCTGGTCAGCCCGGAGAAAGAGAAGCGAAGGTTTCTGGCCCATCCGGGATGAGGCTAATCCATGAACACACAGCTGTGTGTCTGTGGATCAGTCGCTGATGGCCTCGCCCTCTTTCAGGCCTCTGCTATCTGGGCAGGCTGAAAGAAAACCTGATATGTTTGAGGGTCACAAAAGAAAAGGCAGAACAAAGAGCTCCCCGAGAACACATTCAGCACTCTGGGAGGAAGGCCAACTTTTCTGAATGACCGGTGCATTCCTGCCTGGACAGATGCAGGAGATGTGTTTGTGTGTGTGTGTGTGTGTGTGTGTGTGTGTGTAGTATATGGGGTCAGGCTCTTTTGCAATGATCCTATAGGGATTCTCAAGTCCCAGTGATGAGGTTAACGTTGTTCACTTCTTGTTTTTTTTTTTTTTTTTACAAAAGAACTAAAAATACTATATTTAATATCTTGAGTAAAATTAAACTTTTATTGGTGTTAAAAGGTGTATTGTAAAGCTTCATATAAGATATGGAAATGATGATGCGCAAAAGTGCTTAAGTTTGAAATGTCTTTAGGGATTTTCCTCAGTGTCCTTTCCCTGGTCGGCCCAGACAGCCGGTGGCGGGGAGAAGGGTGAATGTTTGGGCTGGATTTGCACAGAGTTGCTGGACTGAGGCAGAAAGTAAGTAGTCATGGCCCAAAGAGCAAAAAGATTGCAACTCTCTCTCTCTCTCTCTCTCTCTCTCTCTCTCTCTCTCTCTCTCTCTCTCTCTCTCTCCCCCTCTCTTGCTCTCACAGGAGGCTGGGGGGCTGTGGGTGGCCGTGGTGCACTGGTCTCTAGTGAGAATTGATTTCCATCGGCCCCGCCCCCTCCGCATCAGCAGAAGGCTCAGGTCACATCCCCGCCTGCCCAAGCAAGATAACAGCAAATGAAGTGCGAGCAAGTCACCTGGAACTGCAGAAAAACGGTGATATTGCCTCAAATTGACCAGCTCTATTTCAGAGCCCAGCGTGTATTTGCCTGTGTATGAGAATGAGCTTCTGTGGCTAGCGTAGTGTTAGTATTTTTGATTTGTGCAAGTTGTCCTATGTATGTCAAATGATATTGTTTGGCTACACACTCCTACCCCCCATCCATTCTCTCTCTCTCTCTCTCTCTCTCTTTCTCTCTCTCTCTCTCCCCCTCTCTGAGGCATTCCATCTGATTATGAGTACTTTGCAATCTGCGACAGTTTGATTGATGCTCCTCCTCCATGTGCTGAATTTTGAGCAGTGCCTCCTTGGAGCACCCAGTTATACTTCTGCAAGTCGGTAACCTTGAATTTATGTTGCCACGGCAACAGAACAGGTCATGCATTATGGATTATCATTGAAATTCTACACCACCTACCTAACATAATAATGGAGGCTTGGGACTTAATCAAATCAGCTATTCTGTGTGTATATGTGTGTGTGTGTATATGTGTGTGTGTGTGTGTGTGTGTGTGTCCGTATGTATTTCTGTGTGGTTGCATGTGTTTGCACATGTGCACATGTGTGTCTCTGTCTGCACACAGGCCTATATTCAAGTGTATACAGTATATTTAGACACGGGTGCGGGTAGAGAGACGCACACATGCATGCTTGTGCCGTATGCGACTCTACGTACAGCTTGCAAATTTGGACGTGCCGTATGCATGCCTTCCTGCGCTCACATATGCGTGTGCTGTGGCCGTGCATGCTAGCGAGGGAGCCGGGTGAAGAGGCAGCCTGGACCAGCTGCTGCTCCGGCTGCTCCAGATGGACGGTGGTGCTTTACACGAGCTGCCGCTCTGGAGGGAGAAAGCAGCACTGCGTTAAACAGTCTGCGAGTAGACGGACGATTTCATCAGTTCCTGCTTGGTTATAAGGTCTCTGATATGATAGTGATCCAACCTGTGCTTCATTACAATGGGACTTTCAAAAACTCCTGAGTAATAATAAAGTATATTTGCGTGTTAGTATGTCAATATATATGAAGCATTTTCCAGTGACAGTTTTGTAGAATAGGTGTAAATATGTTTATTGCATATACACCGGCACCCAGACAGCTGTGATGTCTACGCCCTTGAAATGTTAAACTGTTTAAGAAGCTGAGTTGTCGCTTGTGTAAGGTCAGTGTGTCTGTGACAAAGCCACAGACTGACACAGCTGGTGCCGATCACTCAGCCTTGTGCAGTGGCTGTGATTATTTTAATGGGCTTCAGCGTACATCGAGTGCATTGAGTTGCTTACAGTGGTCTCAGTCTTCTTTGGCTGGGTCTAAATTAACACAGTGAATCAATGTGGGAAGCACAATGGCGCGAGGAGCCTCCATTGTTTTGCCTTTTTAATGACAAGATATCAAGCGGAGTGGTGGTGTAGCGAAGCGGGCTGCTCTCCAAGACGGTGGACAAAAGCCACGGCAGCTATTATGGTGTAATTAGGAGCCGGAGGCTGACTGACGCTGCATGATGAAGTGACACCACGAGATCAGCGTGACATTCGTGGCGCCGCAGCTCACCTGGTACGAGCTGGCTTAACGCAGCCTCGGAATGGGTATTCACTTCAAGATTTGGCATTCCATTTCATTAAGCAGAAAAAGTCCCTTCTGTTTTGATGGAGCAAAACAAACAAACAAACAAAAAAGTTCAACTCTGAAAATGTTTGGTTGCATTCTTTTTGGAAAACTCGTAATTGTTCATCTCCCCTGTAATGTTTCATGCCGTTCTTTTGATTGCATGTCTGGGGTAAGGACATTAAACAAAATGAGGAAACCACGCAGCTCAGACCAAGTGGAGATGAGGAGAGAGATGGAGCTGGCACACACACGGCCGGTCAGGCTGCTGGGTGCACTGGTGTCATGGGGAAACTTGCTGGCTTCGGGGGGGGGAGACCCGTGTGTTTGCCTTGAGTTATTGGTGTGTTTATGTAAAACGATGTGGGCGAACTTCCACAGAAACCAGCACCATAAACATTTGACAGTGCGGCAGTTCTGGGGCATGTTACCACTTCGGTATACAAACTAGTTTATGGCATGTCTTTGCTATAAACATAGAAGTGAAGTAAGTGGATTATAATTGTTGTTTGTAAGTGTAAACACAGACTACACTATGGAACCCTCCATAAGGACCAAAATAGAAGAGCCCAGGAAACGGACCCGATGTGAGATATTATCCAACATTTCTGAAGATGTAGATTTTACTATTTCACTGTGATAAATGAATATGTTCAGTATATTCTAACAGGCCAATGCTGAACTATGGGGACAAACTGAACTTTTGCCATTGGCTTTCCCGTTGGATTTGAGCTGCACGCACATGACAATCGACATGACATCACTGCTGTCAACATGTCTACTCTTGTCTATATGTTTGCGTTCAGTTGTTCCATACCATTTCTTCTCGTGTGGCTTTGTGTAATTGTAATTGTCAGGCCCGAATAGCGAGTCTGAATGAGAAGAAAAACAGCAATCCACATATTCAATCAAATACGGGGGGCGTCCAAATTAAAAAAAATGCTTGGTCAAATGAACTGCTCTGCCTGACTGAGGGCTACACAATTGGCAGTGACAGTTCCTGAGCAGAACGTGTTTGTGCTGTAATGGTGGTGAGTTTAGCCGAGGAGCTGGTGATGGATTTGGCTGTCTGAATCCATTCGTACAGGGGGAGGATACAAACTTGGCTGCGCGGCTGCTGAATATTCCCCCATAATTAACGGTGCATCTCTTTTTTTGGCTCCTGCACTGCGTTGACACAAACCCTTTTCCTCAGCTCTGATGGAATATCTCAAAGGTGCAAATTAAGGTCCCCAAGCTGAGGGCCAGGAAAAAGGAGTTCTGTGGCGGCGAAACAATTAACAACAGAAGAAAAAACATTCTCAGGTGTCAGAAAATTTAATGGGGTGTATTTGTAAAGAAAATTGAAAACGAAGTCCACCCATATGATTTAAAAAATCATTTAGGTGCAATTGAAATGGAGCATGATCCATGCAAATTTGAGGGTGGGTGGTATGGCTTTGGCTTCTCAGCCTCTGAGAGCTTGTACCTCGCTCTGAGCAGTAGTACAGAGCGCCAGCCCCTGATTAGAGTCAGTTGCAGTCTGCTCCCTCAGCCTGTTCCACAGAGGGCTCATCGCTCCAGTGCCCAGAGTAAGCCTCGTCTCCCTCCTGCTCCTGGTGGAGGAGCCTATTCCTCCCCCAGCCCTCTAGAACATCCACAAGACCCCGAAGCCCTGGCACCTCAGCCAGATAAAACCCAGCACAGATCCCCATCCAGGCTCAGTAATCCCACCCTCTGTCGCCTCTGGGCTCCCCGAGAACAGATAGAGGGAGCCTCGGTGACAGGCTCAGATCGCACACGCCTCCATCTCTCCCTCCATCTCCCTGATGGCAGCGCTGGGGTCAGGGGTGAGGAGAGGGGGCTGCTTCCACATTAATGCCCTGATTTTGGGCCTCTCTGGATGTGTGGTGATTGATGACCACTGGTTTAAAGACAGATTTGTTTTTTGTTTTTTTTTATCCTGTTAAGTGCATAGGGAACCATTGGACAGGTAATGGCTCAATGTCTGAAAATCTCAGCAAAGATCTCATGCTTCTGAAGTACTCTGGGTCCCTACTCCTCAGCGTACTTGTGCTCCGTATGAAACCACAGGGTCTTCTAACACTGATAATTATGTGTGTTCTATTGCTATCCCAAGATAATGAGGTGTTTGTACAGTTGTTCAGTTCTGTCTATGTATGTGCTATGCATTGACTGTAATGTTGAGCATATCTGAAGAAGGCTCCAGGTGAGTACCTTCAGTGTACTGTTGAAAAAGATGTAGTGAGATTCAAAACTGTAGTGAAGTACACAATGTGTCTAGAGAAACTGGGTATTTCATCAGCTGTGCAAGCAAAGTTCTAAAGTTCCAAGACTTTAAACGTCTACTTTTTCTAGTATAAACTGGTTCCGTCCTTCTGCTTCATAGTCATCAAGAGTGAGATAAATGACGATTCAGATCATTACTGTGGTACTGTAGCCTGCAACTGCTCTAGATGTGCTCCATGTACATTTTTTTAACACAGCCACTAACACAACTGGTGCAAAAAGGATCTGAAAAACTCATCACCTATTCCTCCTCATGTGTTACTGCAGGAGTTGTCTACTGGACAAGCTGCAAGAGATGTAATCAGTTTACAATGAAGAAACCAAGAGAAGGCTTGCTGTTCAGTTTTTGAACACATCAGAGTGAAGGCAAGGCATTATAATACTAATGGACATTGCATCAATGACATATCTGTTTTCATTGACAGTTGTTGCTATGGCAGCAATGGGATTAGGAAACTTAGAAAAAGACCTTATCTACACTCTTGGAACTTTAGAACAACATGGAATGAATGTTATGGTTTAAACATCTACTTGCACAACTGATGAAGGACCTCTGTCCGAAACTTTTCTCTGGAAACCATCTCTCTCTCTCTCTCTCTCTCTCTCTCTCTCTCTCTCTATATATATATATATATATATATATATATATATATATATATTCAATGTTTATATGTACATTCTTGCTAGACAGTTATTTGTGATCTGTCACAATAAAATAGGCTATTCCATCAGGCATGCCCTCATGAAAAAAAGAGCCTATTAACGTACTTCACTGGACTAAGTGCTTCAAATGTATAAGTCAACTGCTGAAATAGTATGATTTGCAAGGTTGAGGTATACAGCACATTGCGATGCTGTATTGCAGATGGGTAATTTACTATGTATGAGTATATTTTGGCACTGGGCTATTTGTCGAACACGATGTTCCCATTATTTATGCAGCCATGACAAACAAACCTCTCTGGCACCGTGCGGAAATGGCCCTGACAGCACAGGCCTTCATTAATTGGTCACATTAAACCCGCTGAGCACTTAAACTGCATCTGCAGCGTGTCACGGCAGCCGACGGTCCGAACGGAGGCGCTTAATCACCGAACACCATGCAAGCGCTGGCCGCACAGCCACCTACACGGCCTCTCCGCGTTCCCCGATCAGGAAGTGGCTGTGAGCAGAGAACATATGCCTTAATAATCGCTGACAAAGTAGCAATTTATGATGTGGCTGAGACACGGACGCCATGTTGCTCCGGACTTGCTGCGGAGACCAGGTGTATTGACTAGCTGAGAGCAACGTGGAGGAAACTGGGGGAACTGGCTCCAAGGCGTGAGGCAGAGGGGGCCTGTCGCGTGGTTAGGATCAGGTGACTCAGTTGGACGTCGGGAATGGAACATCAGGATTGGTTGTGCTGAGAAAGCTGACCTTCTTGGGTCAGGGGTCTGACCTTCTGCATAAGCCTCAGAGGTTAACTTGGCCTCAGCCACAGAAAACTGGAATCACTCAACTAAATCTGCACCCCTCCATTGTCGGGTTTAGAAAATGCACCCCAACAATAGTCTTTTGTGATTGGCATGTAAGATTCTGTCTAGCTTGCAACAGCAGTTTAAGTAATTGTGGCATTAGTTACTGAGCTTGATGACATAACAAGTAGTTTTTGTTTGCACCTTTTAAGAATCTATTCATCATTATGTTAATATTAATCAGTGTGCTGGTAGAAGCAAAACACTCTCAAAAGATCACTGTGACTGGAACCACAGAGTCGGTGGAATCGGTTATCGGGGTGCTCCAGTTGACAACACACATTTCCAATAAACACACATTTTCCACACTGGCTCAAGATAGTCTGGAAAACTTGCCTTGACCTAATGAGACATGTAAAGGCACTTTCTTCAATCACATAGCTGTAGTACATCTATATGTTGGACCCTTGTTCATAGTCCCCTCAGTACTTGGCTTTGCTGGACTCTTGACAAACAGGCTCCGCCCAGGTGCTCCCCCCCCCCCCCCCCCGCCACATCCTGTTTGTTAATGGACTTGTGTGCAGACAGATATATTCTCCCTCGTGTGCCTGTGAACTCGGCAAAATCTCTCATTCATATGTCGAGTCAGCCATATTGATTTGCAGTTTATTGTCTAGTTCTTTCGATGGACCAGCCTTAGCCTGTTTCTGTTGTCATCCTATTACCAATTCTGCAGTACCATGTTCACTACCTTCTGATCCCAGTATGTTTTGTAGAATGTTTTCCAGCACCACATCAGGCTTTGAGTCATTCTATACACATTTATTGTACACAGAATTGGCTTCAAGAATGGCTTGAATGAGTGACACACTAATACCATACACCAAAACACTTGTTTCTCCATCTTTCTAATTTCCGAACATGATTATATATGTATGTGCAGCAGCTGGAGGGACACTGTTTCCAATTAGCTCTGGCATGGATTGCTCTGGCCCGTCTGAAAGGACCGCACGCCCGCAGGCTGCAGTTATCTGTGCTGTGGCAGGAACCTGGCGCTGAGAGTGCCAAGCTGGCACGGGCTCCGGGCATGGTGGTGGTACTGACCCCTTTCAGCTGCCTGCCACCGCACATGTGCCATCCCTGGGCCCGCAGGCTCTGGTGCTTGCTGGAGAATACCTTCCAGGAGCCCTTCACGCGACTAGCAGAGTGCCGTCTCTCACACACACACACACACGAACAGCACTGACCAAGCCAGAGGGCAGAGGCTTTACTAAGCTTCGGGCATATTCCAGTTAGTTTATGGCAGCGGTAGTTTCACAGCATGGAGCCCTTTTTTAAAATTCCCAACATGTAACCCTGCCTGGAGGATTCAGGAATTATTTACTTTCTTAGACTGTGGTATATGCAGTTGCTTTAAGTCATAGGAAGAAAAGTTCAAAAGTAGCAAGTTCTTTTAAGGTCAAAATGCATGCAGACCAATATTTCAAGGGCTGGTAAATACGTTGCAACAACATAACATCAGAACTCATTTCACAGGAGTGTTCAGATCCGAAAAGTGATTTTTAACGGGTAAAGCGCAAGCACTATTCGTTATGATGCCACAGTTCAATGCATTTAAGCCAAGAGAAAAGGCATGGGAAATCAGGATATGAGTGAACAACACCACCCTCGCAAACAAACACACAAAACGCACACTTACACACACACACACACACACACACACACACACACACACACACACACACACACACGCATGCCCGCGCGCAGCAAGCGATGCCTTGCTTTGCAACACACGACAGTTTTCTTTTGCTGTGGGTTAAGAAAGGGAGGCGAGTGTGGAAGCAGCCAGGGAGGGAGGGAGGGAGGGAGCAACACACCACCAGGCGTCCTTTATCTGTCTCCCAATTGTACAAACATGGCTAGCCCCCATCGAGTCCCCACTCTTCTGGGTGTGGCTAACCTCTTGGGGTTAGCAAGCACTCTCTAATAAGCAGCCTCCTCACAAAAGCCCAGCCTGGCCAGAGGGGTGGAAAGCAGGAGGAGGGAAGAGAGAGAGAGAGAGAGAGAGAGAGAGAGAGAGAGAGAGAGAGAGAGAGAGAGAGAGAAGAAAAGAGAAAGAGAGGGGGCCAGCGAAGGAGGGGTAGAGAGGCAGATGCCAGACACAGAGAGAGGAGCAGATGGGGCTTGATGAATCCTGAAAGGGAGGAATTGAAACCCGCTGAAGTTGCCAGAGCGGCCAGCCACAATTATCGCTGCGCCTTTGGGTTCATTGTCAATTAGAGTGGCGGTTGAGGCAAGCAGCAGCTGTGGCAGATGGCGAGCTTCCAGAAGGAGCCAGAGGAGGAGGGGAGCAGAGGAGGAGACCTGGGCCTGCCTCACCAAGCCCTCTTCCCAGTCTCACACCCCTCTCTCTCTCTCTCTCTCTCTCTCTCTCTCTCTCTCTCTCTCTCTCTCTTCTTATGTCACACTATCCCACTATTTCTCTGTCCTTCTGATAGTAATAAAACCTCAAGCCCCACATCACACCCCTCCAAACCCCCCCAGAGATGGCGTGTGAGGAACGGTTGCTCTCACCTGATTCCCACTGGCTCTTTCCCTGCTTCCTGAGGTAAGGTGTGTGCCTCCTCTCCTCTGGCTGGTTAACATCAGTTCAGGGTAACATATAAATGGTGCCTTGCTGGATTTCTAACAACTAAACACAAACCCATAAGCATTCATATTATCTTACATATAAACCACCAATGGCAACACTTGACATCTAGATTATCTGAAAGAGGCTGTTCATTTCGAAATGAGCCACAGTAGGTTAAACCTATTGCCACAAATAGAGCCTTGGCACAGATCTGTTCGGTGGTCTGGTTTGTGCAGAAGCACGGTGGTCTGTGTGCAATGAAGCACAGAAAAAATCCTCACATGACATTGTGCTGGGTAGTGTTATTCTTCTCGCTCCAGCCATAATTTGCCTCTTTTCCAGTCTGCATTGCTCTGGTGTCGTACTCTGGGACAGGGAGCCTGGCTCCACGGCACTGTGCAGGAGTCGGATACAGTGGATTCGGCTAATCGGGGGTGTCCTGGAACCACACTCCTGTGCCGTGTGTCTTGCTGAGTTGGGCTGGGCTGGGCACAAGGGTGTGAGGGGGTGGGTTGGGAGGCTGAGAGGGGGGCAGGGAGTGAGTTATCTGCTCTCGAGTAGCAGCTGGAAGGACAGACACCCTGCTGCTCAGTGGGCTCTCTCGGCTATAGCGGTGCTCCATTAACCTGCACTCGGCTGTGTTGCCACTGAGCTGGGAGAGTGTGTGTGTGTGTGTGTGTGTGTGTGTGTGTGTGTGTGTGTGTGTGTGTGTGTGTGTGTGTGTGTGCGCGCGCGTTTGTGTGTGTGTATGTGTGTAATAGTGTAGGTGAGAGAAAAGGAGACAAAAAGAGAATATTTGTAGTAATTGTTGCCAACAAAAGGTTGATAACGTGTGTGTTTGTGTGTGTGTGTGTGTGTGTGTGTGTGTGACTTTTGTGTATATTTGTATTTGAGGCTAGTAAAGTGCTTTCCAGCATGTGTCTGTGTGAAACTCTACATTTGTGCAAGGAGCCTTTGTATGTATAATCTACCAGTCAGCTGACATGATGCCTGCTTTGTGAGCTCTCTTGCCCCCTGTCTGCACGTGGGAGTGTGTCCTGCTGTGGCTTCTTACACACACACACACACACACACACACACACATACCCTCCTCCCAACACACACGTTTCCACAGTGATGCCTGTATTGTGCCAATGCCCCTGACACCCCCCCCCCCCACACACACACACACAGCCCCTCCCCTTTGGTGCTTTGTCATGCTGTTTCTTTGGGAGGCAGGCAGCTGATGGAGGAGAATGGGAGGAGGCACGGAGGGGAGTGGGCGACAGAGCAGGACCGAGGCTGGGTGGGGGTCAGACCCTCCATCTGCTCATGAGAGCCTCTCGGGTCAAGACGCAAACAATGGCCATTAGCACTGCAGACAGGCATGGCAGGGAGAGCTCGTCCCTCTGAAGAGCAGACCAGAGCAGCCCAGAACAGACCAGAGCAGCCCAGAACAGACCAGAGTAGCCCAGAACAGCCCAGAGCAGCCCAGAACAGACCAGAGCAGCCCAGAACAGCCCAGAGCAGACCAGAGAAGCCCAGAACAGCCCAGAACAGACCAGAGCAGCCCAGAACAGCCCAGAACAGCCCAGAGCAGACCAGAGCAGCCCAAAACAGACCAGAGCAGCCCAGAGCAACCTAGAGCAGGTCGCCACGCAGCACCACACTCCGTTCACTACAAATCCCAGCCTTAAACTCCTCAACAAATAACACTTACTTCTTGGGAAACGGGCAGAGATACTTACATTGCAATACAAGCCCAAACAACCTGCAGTGAGGTTAATTTAGTAAGTTAGGTTAAAGGGTAACTGTAAACATTTGATTGTATTTAGCTCTGACTGTGATTATATTTGGCTCAGTATATTAGATTTCCTCTTATTCATTTCCAGATTTACTAACCAAAAATTAGTTTCTCTTGTGAATAAGGCATTTTGTGATTGGCTCATACACATAGGTAGTGGTTAATGACATTAAAGAATTTGAATGTTAATCAACTAGAAAGTAATTTCAACTTATTTTCTTTATCTGGAATATGTCCACACATATAATTGTTAGAGGTATGAGTGGTTTGATGTCAAGTAGGTACTGGTTTGTCTGTTAAATGTTGTCTGTTAGGAGCAAATAAACAGTCTGTGTGTGCTCTCCGCCTGAAACACTAATGTTACAGTTCTTTAATAGGGCTTCCATCTGACAGAAAAGCAAAGCAGAAACATGGTATAAAATGACAAACCTATGGTGATGCAATAGGTACTACATCAAGAAATTCATACAGAAAAAAAGTTTAGATACACATACACACAGCCCTACCTGTGCATACAACATTGACATTCTACTGGTAAAATTGAGATTGAGTATTGTAATATTGAGTGATGGCAAAAAGTTAACTGACAGAAGCAGCTTGGAACGCGCATGTGGCAAAAAAGTCTAGGTGTCAATCAAATGAACTCATACTGAAAGCCCTTGTATCTGTTTGAGTGTATCAGAGTGTGTCACTGAATAAGTTACCTACATGAACATCTAATACAGCAGCTACCCAAATTCCGACCAATCCTATTCCGACCTCAGCTCACACTGCTGTGTCAGTCTAGTTATGTGTACTGCATGTGTAAAACACCACTGGGAAGAGTCGATGCAAACCTCTAAAGTCTGTGTTTGCATTTAGCATCTCAGCAGTAATTAGATTCATGGGGACTTCATTAGACAGAAAAAGCCCTGGTTGTATACTATGTAAAACCTCCTGTTTGGAAGCTTGTCACTCCAGTCAGTTTGTCTAGACACACCTAGCTTGTTAATGGGAACATTCTGAGCATCTCACACACACATACACATAGTGTGGTGTCACTCTGAGAAAAATCGGTGAACATACTCAGTATTACACAGATATATATCCTGAATATGGTAAAAAAAAAAAAAAAAGAAATTTGCTGGTTGCAGCAAAGTATAAGCACAACTAGTTCAGCCCTCTGCACACTTTCCTTTGCTCTCTCTCTCTCTCTCTCTCACACACACACTCTCTCTCTTTCTCTCTCTATCTCACACACACACACTCTCTCTCTTTCCCTCTCTCTCTCTCATACTCTCTCTCTCTCTCTCTCTCTCTCTCACACTCTCTCTCTCTCTCTCACACACTCTCTCTTTCCCTCTCTCTCTCTCATACTCTCTCTCTCTCTCTCTCTCTCACACTCTCTCTCTCTCTCTCACACACTCTCACTCTCTCTCTCTCTCTCTCTCTCACTCTCTCTCTCTCACACACTCTCTCTCTCTCTCTCTCTCTCTCTCTCTCTCTCTCTCTCTCTCTCTCTCTCTCTCTCTCTCTGTCTTGCAGCATATCTGCCTGCTGGTATGACATGCAGCTGTATTTCTATTTCTGCAGGATATAATTGCTTTGGCACGTAGACAGCGAGTCGCTGAGGCTGTATCGATCCACAGAGAGGAGAGAAAAGCTCTCCCTTCTCTTCCAGACAGCTTGGGTACAAGTAGCCAGGCCGTGCATATGGACCTGACCTGTTTTGGAAGATACTTTCAGTGGGTACTTAAGACCAAGACCTGGGAACACTTTATCTGGACTGCTGATCTCTAATGCAGATCAGACCAGTTTGGTATTGTTAAGGTCATTTTGCAATGCACAGACATCATATAGGCATATCTATCATGTTATATCTATGGAGACTATTCAGAAATAGTCACAGGATGGTCAGTCCTCTGTCTAATATCAGAAACCTGACATATCATCAGACCTCACATATGTCCTACATTTAGAACCTCTTTGTAAAACCCCTTAAAACATTTTAAAATGCAATTACTATGCTATTATTGTCTCCTTTATCTCCAATATGCACATTTGAGCTCCTGTGCAAACGTGATAATGATTTAGAGTGACTTAATTAAGAGCCATTCGCCCAGGCCATGCTGCTCATTATCTCCTGATGGGGACTTGTCCCCTCCTGCGCCCAGTAGGAATTACCCAGACTTCATCTACCACTGATATGATAAGAAGACAAACATATCGAACAATAATAAAAACACCTGACATACGACAGTGATGGTTGATAGCTTGGCTGAGATGCGATCAGCACTTAACTGTGTTGCACTTTATTGATTTCTATGATATTGAATGTTATTACAAACACACAATTAAATGGAACATATATATGTTTTTAAAGCAGTACACCATTTTGTGATATCTGTGCGATATCATATCTGTCATGCACATGTTGGCAATGCCTCTAACAAACACCAGTGTAGCAGAGATCCCATCAATGTTCTCCTAAAAACTGTAACCCCTGTGAAGATGCCCAGTCTGCTGGGACGACTGGGCAGCTGGGACGTCAGGGGCAGCTGGATGCCGCGTCCGCAAAGCCCACAGACCCCCGTTTGTCTTCTTCTGTCTTGGCCCATTTAAAAGCACGGCTGAGGCTTGTGCAGCAGGCTGGAGCCCTGGGCTGGGTCACGCTTTGCTAATGACGCAGCTTTAGGGGCCCAAGTCCCGGGCCTCCTTAAACCTGATTATCGGGCCCATACACACACACACAGACACACACACACAGAAATATTCATTAGGGAGCTACTGAACGAGCAGATAAAATGGGGGCCAGCTGCAGTGCGGAGTCTGCTTCGCAGCGACGTGCGTGAAATGCAGACATTAGCATGTGAAAGGAGCAGCAGTCTTCTGTCTCCCGGCCTTAGCCTCAGAATGCCGTTCACTCCCTCGTTCAGAAGCTGGCAGGGCTTTCTGTGCAGAGCAGCGTTAAAGACTGCGTTGGCCAGTCCTTTCCTTTATTCTTTGTAAATGATCGATCCTACAGTGACCTCAGAATGGGTTGAAGCTCAGAAGATGAAATTTGGCTTCACTGAGGATAACGCTGCCATTAACAGCATAATCAGTTTATTGGTTCATATCAAAGAGAATGAATGTGGTTAAACAATTGTTTGTTTTTTTCTGTATGGTATCACTTTTTGTTAAGCTTATTTGCACTTTTCTTAAGAGTCTCTAGATGAATAGATTGCTTTCCTTTATAGTATATTAGCCAAATACACACATGGGCCATTTACATTGAAAACTCCATTTAATGACCTTTCACATAAATACACTTAATATGTGCTGTTGCACATGAAGAAAAAAAACTCTTTATATTCCATATTGTTGGACACATCTCATTTCCCCATCACCAAGCCTTTTTCAAAGGAGTAGTTAGTTTATTCTATTATTTGTTATCATTTGAGTGCATTTAGTGAATAATGGTACGTGAATGTAAACAAGGCTTTTAGTGGGAGGCGGAGGTTTGCTGTTGGCTGTTGCCGTTACATTGATCACAGGTTTGTGTTTGGCTCTTGTGGGTTTGGTGCTTGTTTAATCCGCCACACAGCATTCATTTGAAGCAGGGCGACGCTCTCCTTTTCTGTCTGCCGCATCTGTAAATGTCATAAAACATCAATTATATCCGCCAGAAGCGAGGGGCTCTTGACATTTCACGCTGGTTGGAGTTTCTGGCAGAATCCATGACACTAGCCCCCGTTTCTGCTCCTTTGGGGTCTTCTCGCAGCCCTGCGCCTTTCACGTGGTCTTTCTCTGCCGCTCATATCACTGACTGGCAGACTGAAAGACTGACTGGCAAAAGACCTTATCTAATTGATCTGTGAAACATGCATTCAGCTCCACAGACGATACGGAGAGCTACAGAGGATTCAACAACTATGAATCCAGTTATCTCCCATGATTATGGAGATGCTTTGTGCACCTACGTTTTAAGATGATATCTAAAAAACAAGTGATGGCACTAAATTTACTTCCGTTCAAACTCGTGTCGCTGATGATAAAGTGGAAATATCTTCTTTGCTAGTGAAACACAAATGATTTAAAATCGTCTGTCCCTTACACCAATATCCAAACATGTTAAGTTAATCAATGTTATTAAAACAATTAGCCTTTCATATGGCTTAAATGTTTTCTCACTCCTACTGGTAGATTTATGTTCAGACCAGTGTACTTTAGGCCAGAATTGCGGTATCTAAGCATACAGTGAATTCCCCTGGATGTATGCCAGCCACAAGATTAATTACAATGGGTCAATGGCAGCAGAGTGTGCTCGGCAGCTAGAAACAGACACCAGGAAGTTAGGGAGGTCAGGAGAGGGTCACTGGGGAGTGTCCCCGGGAAAGCTGTTTCTTTGCATAACATTATTAGAACAAGCAACTGAAATGTCAGGGGCTATTTGTAAAATACTTTAATCTGACTGGATAATGTGTTATTATCTGAGGTGTGTAGAAACTAGAGGCAATTCTAACATATATCTGACATAAATACAAGACAACAAGCCTTTCAACATACACATTATATTGCTCATCAGCCAAGAATTAAGCATTTTGTTTAAGTCCAGCTAGCTATTTGCATGTATCTTTATGTATAACTGGGTAACAAGCACTGTAATCTAACTTCTACTTCAGGCACTATATCATATTGATATTAATATAGCATCTCTTACAGCTAGTTCTTTTGTAGACATTTGATTTACTGCTAGCTTCTGTGTTTTCCACAGCTATAAGAATATCAAAGAATTTACAACAACCCCCCTCCCCCCCATAATAATGGACCATTACCATCTAACTGTATATCGCCCATCGATGATTTTTATATAAAATAACCATGTAATATTAGCTACCTATCTTCATATCCACAACACTGATGAACACATTTAAAATCTCCTCTCAATTTATTTAACAGTTAGCCAAATTGTTCTTCTGTATGTGTGTGTGCCTGAAATATATTATACTACTGGAAAACAGTGATAGTATTATCTAGATGGAACATTAAGAAAAAGTATTAACAAGATAGTGTTTGCAAACATAATGTCTGTCTGGTTTAAAAGCCCTTGTAATGCTACTAGTTTTACCTAAAATGGCCAGTTGAGATCATGTAAGTGATGCTGCCAGTATTAGCTGATAATAGCTGGGATTCATGGGCTGTTCATTACTGCAGTGGCGTGTCTTTTTGTTGTGTGTTTTATCATTTGGGCTCGAGCTGTAGAATAACCGAAGATCTTCCAGCGTGGTGAAGTTGCAGTTTGTTTTCCATAGAGAATAACAGTCACATTATTATGTTCCATTTATATGAGGAGTCAGTAGGAGACTTTGGTGCTGACATCCCCAGAGCAGCAGGGAATCAGAGACTCCGAGAATATACCCCCGGCTGGATATTTCCCATTCACCAACTTCCAGAGCGGACCCTTTAAAGCTCTCACTGAATGACGGGGAGAGAAAGAAGGAGGTAAGAGAGACTGACGCAAAAAGGCAGCAGAGGAGGAGTGATGGAGACGAGGAGAGAAAGGTAGGAAATGAAGACAGGAAAAGGGCATGCCGGCTGAATGAGAAAGGGGATGGGTTTGTGGGAGAGGAGCAGGGGCCAGCGTGGGGAGCGCAGCACAGGGTCCTACCCAGCAGACGTGATGGATGGCTGCTGAATCGTTGCTTATTGCATCCTCACTCTCGCCGCAGTTGACAGCCTAGTGCATCGGCAATTGTGTAAACATACAGTCAGTCTCATTCAGGACATTCAGGAGGTCAGGACACAAGATTCCAGGCGCTGCCACTCAGTTAGAAACCAAAGATCAGGTCTCTCTCTCTCTTCCAAAACCATTTAAAAGTAGGATATAGTACACTGAAATACAAGGCTTAACAAAAAGGACAATCTAACTGGACATCCTCTTACTGGTAAAACTAACCACTCTGGAAGTACCGTGGAGTGGTTTTATTTACTTGCACATTAAGTTGAAACATAGAATCTTAAAACTTTTCGTTTCAGGGGCCCGAATTTTAAACAGCTAACGATTAAATCTGTTTTTAAGCTTCATAGGCAGTTGGGCTTGAACGCAAAATGAAATCAGTAAGTAATGTATTTTCTCGAACAAATGCTCACTCCACAGGATATGTTTCTCACTATCTTGTCACATCACCACAGAACTGAACAATGAACAGCATGCACTATGGCCTGAATATATAAACAAAATCTATATGACTGCAGTTTATATACACTTGAAAGGCAAACATAAGTCATTTGTACTGAATCTATCTCTGTGTCTATTTTATGCCCTCATTCATTATCAGGACACATGCTCAATTACAACTGAGAGAAGCAACCCGTATAAACACTGTAGGGCTATTGTTTACCTGTTTCATTAAATGTTAAAAGGCAGTCCTCATATAATTCATTGTCAACCAAGCAACATTGTAAAATGTGATCTTGAATTATTGGATTTCTTCTACGTTCAAAATAAGCAAATGTTCTATTTTTTTTTACGTTTCTGCAACATGAATAACATATGACCTTTTTTTTGTAAATGTGAACAAACTATCTCTATAAAACCTAGGTTAAACATTTTTACATTTTACAGTGTGATTTCTTTATATGTATGACCCACTAGTGAGATTTCATTATGGACAATGGCAAATCATTTTAAAGCTACACCATATCCAGACCTTTAAACTAGTTTGAGGTGTGAATTTAGAAAAATCATAGGAGAAGATGTTGCATGGGGTGTGCAGCTATGGAACAGATTTCTTCCAACTTTTCTCAAAATAAAATCCCTGAGGAAAGAAGTTTATGCCAATTGTGTCTGTTATTTCCCATGGTGCACTGCTTCTTTCCAGCCCATTGCCGCTAGCTGGCTAACTCTTTAGTCCAGCTCTGATCTTCATGGATAATTTGCCACACTGAACTAAATGCTCATGGGATTTACTGGGAAAGCTATAGTTTGAGGGCTTTAATCTGAGGAAGAACGATTAAGCAGTTTAATTTAAAGCAAGAGTCTAAACTATTACCACAGCAGACGGCGTGAGTCTTTAACACCTCAGCCAGTCGGGGATGGGGAATGAGGGGCATGCTTGAGGTGTTTTCTGTGTTTGCGATTGCTCATAGCAAGTTAATGACGGTTTGGCAGAAGGGTCTGGTTTGTTTATTGTCCAAACAGATGTCCAAATAGGCATTATTTACCCACAAGTTGATTTTGATCTCTTTCTGACTAAGCGTATTTTTTTTCACTGCGTCTACGTCTGCCACGGTATCTGACATACAATCCAGTAAAAGCACAACCTTCTAAATTAAATGCAGACAATATAAAGTTGATGTGATTTAATTTAGAACATATTTTAGGAATGTCAGAACTAGACAGGGCCATGAGTAAAGTGTATAGATGAGGCGGGCATTGCTTTATTTGCATACAGCCTATATAATTTAGCTATATAAACACCCTGACTACAGTCCTAAAACAAATTTATGAACCCAGCAAGTGGCTCATATTTTTCTCATGCTGATATATATCAGTATTATGTTTATAATGCCTGTATTAAAACAAATGTTCCTCGTTCATTTTATCTATGTGTGCAGCATTGCTTCTGAAATGTAATTAAATCTAGCACTCTTTGTAATTATTCAGGCTAATAACTGCTTTGCATTATTAGCATTTCTTTGACTGTAGATTCCCTCATTAGCATATTTTTATTAACCCCAGAGAATGAATAATTTACATGTCTCAGAAAGTGGGGATCACACTTCGGGGGTGGATATTTTTTCCTTCTTCAAGATAAGCCTTGGAGATGGCAGGACTAATTAGCGGCACCTGAACCACATTTTTCCACCCACACATTTGTTGGGGGAGGGAGTAATGTGAGGTGCCGCGCTGAAACCTGAGCTGACAGGAGACTCCCTTCCACACCGCAGACACCCCCTACCCCTTTTTGATTGGTACGATCTCTCTGAAGCCTGCGTCTCTTAGGAGGCACAGGGTGGGTGGATTTGTATTGGGAATGGGGTGAGGCTCATTAGCACATTGGGGAGGGTGGGCACACTGGTACCTCCCATGCTGCCTCATCAGCCCTGTGACCCTCAAGCTGGAGGCTGTGAAGCAAGCAGGAGAGACTTGGCGTGGTTGCGGTGTGGCATAGTCATTATCGATAGTACAGACCCTTGCAACACACCATATGAGACCATACTCAAGTGTACCTCATTTTGCATAGGTAAATGGGTTACGCACCTTCGGCAAAACAAAAGTGATACTGCGATAGGAAGCAATGAAGACAACAGCAGACGGCCGGTGTAATGAAGAGTGGTGTGTACCACTCGGAAAGTTTTAAAAGCTTTAAGGGGAGTGGCTGTAGGAGAAAAGGAAGTGATGCGCTCAGTCCTTACTGGCTCTGTGTGAACTGCTGAGCTAGAGTAAATTAGTTGAGGCACAGATGTGTCACCAAAGCGTGTGGTTTAAACCAGAGTGTGCAAAGTGATCAAAACGAGAATGCTTCTAGTGTGTGTGTGTGTGTGTGTGCCGCTTATGGAGCAGAGTGATCTGAAGCACTTTAGTCATCCGTGACATAGTCTGCCGCCTTTGGCTCAGACTAGTATGACATAATCGTTTAGCATATTTAATCATGATTTCAAGATTGAACAGCTCAGGTGATGGAGTTAGAAAGTGGCTATTCTAAATGTAATACAAGAAAGAAAAAAACCGGAACATTCACGACAGGTTTACCAAATTTATATCAGATGAAGGATGCTTCTATAATTCATTTAATACCTTTCAATATTATTGCAGTGCCACAATCTTTTTATCATCTATGTATGTATTTCATTACGAAGAGAAGAAAACAGCATACCATATATTAGTGCCGCGTTTAATCAATCAAGATTCATGTGCGAGCACAGCAGAAGTCAGAAGCTGCACTAAAATAATGAGCATGCAGCTTCCTGGGGAGTACATTCAATCTGGCAGCTCTGCACAAAGCCCCGCCCTCTCCCGTCTCCAGCCCACTCCCTCATTAGCATGCACGCGACGCAGCAGCGGGCCGGGCTCCCGGGAGCGGCCGTGCTTCACGTGCGGCCGACTCTCACGAAGGGAGATGTAATCGGGCGAAGCCTCTGCCGGTTCGACCACTGCTTATTACGATAATCACAGCATATGAATATGTCACGGCAGTGTATCGGGTCTTCTCGTTCAGATGAGTAATGCTCGGTTATATTCGGCTTAGGTCATATTCCCACATTCAACAACTGCTCAGCAAAAAGTGGCACAATCCCAACAGTGCGCATAGTAAATAGAAAATGTATTATTTAATGTAATTTAATTTAATGTCTATCATACAGGCAGTTTAGGTTTACTTTAAATAACACAAGACCTGCAGTCACAGCTGCAGATACCTGATAAGCAGGTTTACATCTTTATCAGCTTCAGTACTGTTTCATAAATGCTTTATTTTTTATATGCAGACAAATCCTAGCAGCCATTGTAAACCCCAGAGTTTTGGCTATATGATGCTGTTGTGATGTCTGCACATAGACTATGAAAGACAATTAGTTTGTTTTGGAAAATAGAAATAGAAAGAATTTAAGTAAAAGATTCCACAAACTGCACTTCAGTAGCTTTTCAGTGATGCACAGACATCATAGCCCCCGTGTGTGTGTGTGTGTGTGTGCTGGTAGGTAATATTTGAACCTGTGACTACCACTGAACCTGAGGCATGCGTGTTGTCTGAGGAGTTATCCTCAATCTGGGGTTGAGGATTAACTACCGAAGAGTTTGCTGCATTTGTGCATTGTAAGCTACTTATCTGCCGGACTGAGTAGCCTTCTGTTGCATAATTCAGTTAATGACTATAAATTGGTAGGACATTGATGTGCCCATAAATACTGTGCAGGATGCAGAGGAAAGCAGCAGGGTGTGGTTCTCATTTAGCCACCGGATCATCCTGTGCCCTCGCGTGTTCGCGTTCAACACAGTCAGCATGGAGACTGGTCGTGGAGTGATGTAAGCAAAGGCAGAGGATTGGCTGCCTGCCTCCATGTGCAGGGCTAATGATGTAAGCGTGCATTATGATCCATACAGATGATATGGGAATGAGTCATCCACAGAACAGGCTCCAGCTCTGGGTTTATGGCCTCTGATCCCATCAGGGCCTGCATGGCTAAATAAATCTCACCAGCGTCTAAGACACTCCTGTAGCCTGAGCTGCAGCTGGGCTGGGCCTGGTGATGTCATCTGGGACTTGGAGCCAGTGCTCATCTATGCAAACATAATGCTCTTAGTTTGGAAAGAGTGCATGAATGTGGGGGGTGTGAATATTTATAGTAGCCTATAGCTTTCAGCTCTCATTCAGTTTATTGCCTTTGAAAATTATAATCATGCCTGGAAGAAGTAAAGGAGTACTCCCACACTCTGCGCTGCTAATTACAATTTTCTTTTAATTCTGGTAGGCCTGTAGCTTTGATTATGGGGTTGGGGGTTGTTTGTTGATTTGCTGGCTATAAACAAGTTCCTTACTGTATGTCTTGATTGGATTGAGTTATTTGCAGGTCTGTTGGGAATACCTAAGTGGATGTGTTTGGAGAGACAGTGTTAAAGGAATATATATATATATATATATATATATATATATATATATATATATATATATACACACATACTGCCAGTGTAATAATGTTTGAAAATGCTACAGACATTGCCAGTACTTGTCTATCGAATTGCTGAAAAATCACATGTGAAAAGAGATCTAAGATCTGAAAGATCTTATTGAAACTCATTTGTCTCTGTCTTTGAGCTGATCTCTTGTATGATGATTTGGGAGTTTGACCCACAATCTCAGTATATCTCAGTTTTCACTAGATTCAGGGTAGTACTGGTGCAAGATGCTTTGCTATCACCCAGATTTCTATTCAGGATTTAAGTTACTCATTTTATGGTTTAGTAGCTCTACCTGTCCTCTCATCTCTGTGAGAGCTTTAAACAAACAGGCATGCACCATTTAGAACATTTATTATTACTTGCAAAGCTGAAATTGTCAGAGGGTGTTATATCAAGTTTTAGCATGTCTTCCCAGAAGGACCTCATTGCACGATCAATCCAGTTGGTATAGTTCTTTGACATTTTTAATTTATAATAAAAGAATGAAAGAACATGTCTGAATTCTCCATGGCAAAGTGCATTTGGACAGCATATACTAGTAAAAGTCAAGAAAAAAGTCAGATGATTTTGCAGTGTATAATGCTGGAACTAATATTTGCACAACAAGCCCATGACATCCTATTAAACTTGAGCTGCTTCTTTCATATTTTTGCAGAGTCTGATAGAGATGTCTGGCAGGGTTCATGTTCCTGAGCCTTCATCCTTTATCCTCCATGCTGACCATCAGCATGCAACAATACAGCAGTGGCCTTTACTCCTTCCAAGATAAATCAGCCCCTAATACAATGGAATAAAGATAATAAATATTGGATTTATTATGGGTATAATTGTTATTTAGGAGCATAGCATGAGTCCCTGTGTATGAAGATGGAAATTAAGGTAAGGGTGGTGTGATCATTCCACTTATGAAAGTCTCTGTGACTGCAATATATCAAGGTGATAGTGCCATCTGTGGGGTAGTGGCCAAAGTCTCCTGCTTTGGAGTTCATCAGAATGGAAATTGGCAACTATTTTTAAGACCTGTATCCACTAGTGCTGTCTACACTGTGTTTTCTAACTACCTTTAATATATTGAGACTAGATTTAATTTGAAATTTTGCCCAGCCGCTCCCAACCTTATACTTCAAGGTTAGCCTTGTGAGTATAAGACACTATCATGGGTGTTGTGCTGCATATTGAAATTCAAGCTGAAATTGCAGAAACTCAAGATCTACAGTTTCACATCGAGCTCCGACTGAGAGATGGTTATTAATTGGTGGCAATGACCGCTGGATTCTGCTGGCCTATTAATGGAGAGCAGACAAGATACACTTTGACTGTGATCAGGGTGAGTGCGGCAGCTGATGAGGTATAAGTTGCCCTGTTTGGGAGTCATTTATTCTAATGGTCAGACAGCCGCACACTGGGTCAGTGCCTGTGCAAATGAGAGCTGAAGTCAGGTACATTCATTCAGTTTCAGCTCTGAGTCACTGGACCCCTATCTCTCTTGATGGTTTCTTGGGGTGATGCTTGGGAATCAGTGCTCCCGGACCCAGTCGAGCCTGTAAGTGGTGGTTCGGTATGACATCACAGATCAGCAGGCGAGGTCATCTATATGAATCACTCTGTCTCAGCGAGCACTTTACTCAGCCATGTCCGCTTCTTCCCTGCTTGGGTGAAACTCCGTGTGGAGTCTCTGGTCAGTGCAGTGGGGGCACGGAGCAACGTCAGGATGGCCTGCCGCTCCTCAGGGGATTGGCTTGGTGCCAGCTAGTGGTGTTGCAGCAGCGATGACCTGATGGTCAGGCCTGACTCTGACATGCTCAGCTGCTTAGCGACAGTCACAGGCAGTCGTTCATGGCCCCAAATAGCTTCTTCTTCTTTCCTGGTGCTGAATCTCTAAGAACACAGCAAGCCAGAACATGCCCCCCCCCCATCTACTATACCATCCGCAGTAATAATCTACTATACTATCCGCAGTGATCATCTACTATACCATCCGCAGTGATCATCTACTATACCATACGCAGTAATCATCTACTATACCATACGCAGTGATCATCTACTATACTATCCGCAGTGATCATCTACTATACCATACGCAGTGATCATCTACTATACTATCCGCAGTGATCATCTACTATACCAACCGCAGTGATCATCTACTATACCATACGCAGTGATCATCTACTATACCATCTGCAGTGATCATCTACTATACCATATGCAGTGATCATCTACTATACCATCCGCAGTGATCATCTACTATACCATCCGCAGTGATCATCTACTATACCATCCGCAGTGATCATCTACTATACCATACGCAGTAATCATCTACTATACCATCCGCAGTGATCATCTACTATACCATCCGCAGTGATCATCTACTATACCAACCGCAGTGATCATCTACTATACCATCCGCAGTGATCATCTACTATACCATCCGCAGGGATCATCTACTATACTATCCGCAGTGATCATCTACTATACCAACCGCAGTGATCATCTACTATACCATACGCAGTGATCATCTACTATACCATCTGCAGTGATCATCTACTATACCATATGCAGTGATCATCTACTATACCATCCGCAGTGATCATCTACTATACCATCCGCAGTGATCATCTACTATACCATACGCAGTAATCATCTACTATACCATCCGCAGTGATCATCTACTATACCATCCGCAGTGATCATCTACTATACCAACCGCAGTGATCATCTACTATACCATCCGCAGTGATCATCTACTATACCATCCGCAGGAATCATCTACTATACCATACGCAGTAATCATCTACTATACCATACGCAGTGATCATCTACTATACTATCCGCAGTGATCATCTACTATACCATACGCAGTGATCATCTACTATACTATCCGCAGTGATCATCTACTATACCAACCGCAGTGATCATCTACTATACCATACGCAGTGATCATCTACTATACCATCTGCAGTGATCATCTACTATACCATATGCAGTGATCATCTACTATACCATCCGCAGTGATCATCTACTATACCATCCGCAGTGATCATCTACTATACCATACGCAGTAATCATCTACTATACCATCCGCAGTGATCATCTACTATACCATCCGCAGTGATCATCTACTATACCAACCGCAGTGATCATCTACTATACCATCCGCAGTGATCATCTACTATACCATCCGCAGGAATCATCTACTATACCATACGCAGTGATCATCTACTATACCATACGCAGTGATCATCTACTATACCATCCGCAGTGATCATCTACTATACCATCCGCAGTGATCATCTACTCTACCATCCGCAGTGATCATCTACTATACCATCCGCAGTGATCATCTACTATACCATCCGCAGTGATCATCTACTATACCATCCGCAGTGATCATCTACTATACCATACGCAGTAATCATCTACTATACCAACCGCAGTGATCATCTACTATACCATCCGCAGTAATCATCTACTATACCATCCACAGTAATCATCTACTATACCATCCGCAGTGATCATCTACTATACCATCCGCAGTGATCATCTACTATACCATCCGCAGTGATCATCTACTATACCATACGCAGTGATCATCTACTATACCATCCACAGTAATCATCTCACAACATGCCATTTCATGATACATGTATTGCTACACTGCATCATTCAACACAATGAAATAATCACTATGAAGCAGTAACCAGACACTGCGTATTCCAGCGATGGAAACGATCCCATTTTTTCCCCTGCATGTAAGAATAAAAAACAGCAGGGAGCGTCTAGAAGATGGGGGCTGGAGGAGCGTTTTGGCACTTTACACCATGCCATCGATCTGCCAGTGTCACCATCAATTCCTGTCTTAACAAGCAGAGGCACTGTTCCGGGTTATTTATGTTGCCCCTGGCGGTGGAGGCTTATTGATTTATGGACACAGCGTTCGGCCGCAGTTGCCAGGCCTCTCCCCCCTGGAGACCACAGGTAGGTGGTAGGACCCGATTCATGAAATGCCCTTTGAGACGCGCTTTGAATATTCTTTTTAATCTTATTTGTAGACATGTGCAATATCTCTCATGCAGAGCACATGGCAGGATCTGATGCTAATCCGATTCCCATTTTTTTCCTTCCAAAAACCCCAGGAGATGGTAATGGCCGTGACCGACTCGATGGCAATTGATTTGGCCGCAGAGCCGCAAGTGGACATGAATGAAGCTTACTGAAGGGGGGAGGCAGACAGGCAGAGCACTGTCGAAAGGCCACAGACCTGGTCAATGCTTCTGGACACCTCAAAAGATACACAGCGTAAGGGGCTGAGAGAGGAAATGGAAAATGTCCACTGTTGTCTGTTCCTGAGGTTTGGTTTCCTTAAAGCACCACAGTGCTAGCCAACGAAGGTGGAGCAACTACAACTGTGAAGACAAAGATGAAGCTCCAACCAGCTTTTCACTGCAGCACATATGGAAGGCTGCACTCCACCAATGCTCTAACCAGCTGTCTCACCACTGTTCCTCACTCGCTATCTCACCACTGCTCCTCACTCAGCTGTCTCACTTCTGCTCCTCACTCAGCTGTCTCACCTCTGCTCCTAATTTAGCTGTCTCAGTGCTGCTCCTCACTCACCTGTCTCACCACTGACCACTGAAGAGTAACCCACCATGCTTTTTTAGGCTTCTTTTTCAAGCGTGCCGAGATGAATGGCTGCGGTGGCTGGGTTTGATGGATCGGGGGCACGCAGAAGAGAAGCAAAATGATGACTGAGAAAAAGCTGTAATTCAGTAGGCCTATTTCCAGTGCTCTGCCCCTGCAGACGTGTCAGGCCACGGGAAGCCAGCCAGGCAGCTGAGCAGAGTGGGAGCGTGTCCGCCAATTAGCCCTGCTATGTGAAGGGCACAGCAAACTTGGTGAGTGTCGGGTCCACGACACCCAGGAACGTTAGAACAGAGATTCTTCTCCCTAGTACCTGGGAACCACTGCACTGTACATTCTGGTATGTCCTGATCCATCTTATCAGCTAATTACGAAAATCATGCGCTGAATCACGTCTCATGACTCACCTGTCCAAACAATGTGCTGTTTTCATAGTGCTGGTATTTTGCATTTCATTTTTAATTTGTAGAAAGATTCTCCACATATGTTGATCTGGTTAATTATCACCATTATCACAATCAAGTGAAGGGACTAATGCTATTCAGGAACATAATGGAGTAAAGTATAGACATGTGCTTACTGGAGGAGTTGATTAAGATGCTTTTTGGTTGTCATGTTAAAAACATTATGGGCAATTGATCCTTACTGAAACACCGAAACGCATGTTCATCCCAAACACACATTCACGCACACACACGCACATACAATGAACACATATGAATATATTGCACACATTTCAATATGCTGGAAAGAAAGTTGCCTTTGAAGCCTTTCTGAAGAGAATATGCATGCTTCACACACAGACTAATTCGTGAGGTGGCCAAGATGGCACTGAGTAGTTTACAGCAAAGTTAACTTCTGTGGAAGCCACAGGTTTAAAGTAATTTTAAAAAAAAACTAATTTAGTCATCTGTGTTTACTTTCTCTGTAAATTCCTAGCAGAAGTAACATGCAGCAGCATGATAATCTCTATTAAAACAAAGTGAAATATTGCCAAATGAATCCAAACCAAAACAAAAACCTCAAAATGAAATCATATCAAAACAAAATTTGATTTTTATGGTACCATGAGTCCTACAATAACCATATCAGTCTCTTTGGAAATTAAAAAAGAATCACATTCATTCAGTCCGATTGTTGCTAAATGTTGTCCCTTATGACTTTGAGGCAGTAAATTAAGTCTCAACCAGCATGATGCCTTTTAGTGAACACTAACACACTTTAACTCAGGACAGGGCCCTCAGCATAGATGGATGACTCAACCTTTGACCCTGACCTCTTCAGAAATCACTGTGACTTCCTAGACAGAACAGTTACAGGGTGCAAGCTTTGGTTTCCAGTGTTTCCATTAGTGTTGAAATTATGCGTTTCAATTCTAAAATCTAGGTTTTGGGGTCCGTGTATATAAATAGACAAATAATGAGTGATTTTCAGGCAATGTTAAAAACTGCGGCGTTAATTATTAGAGCACCTCAAACACCAGTTCAGGTAATCACTAACTTCAGACACTGTTCTTTTCTTCCTGTCCGCAGGGCAAAACCGGCAGGCTGTGCCTCAGAGTGATCAGTCACAGTGATATCCCATCATGCTTTCAATTTGTCAGCCAATTATGACCAGGGCCATAATTAACCTGGTGATAAACAAAACACTGCAGTTAATCATCATAGTCTCAGCTGCAGGTAATTGAGAATATCGCCCAGTTAGATGAGGTGCATGCCTGGGTTGGGGCTGTGGGTCTAAAAGATAGTTGTGATTGCTCATTTGTGTTTTTCTCACTTTGCTGGACTCTTAATTTTACCCTCATGCGGTGGTTTGGCTCATGCAGATTAGTCCAGGCTGAGCAGCCTTAACCAGGTGGAGAGACTCCTGTCTCTAGGTGACATGAACTTGAGGTCATGAAGCCCAGCAGGGCAGGGTGCAGTGCCGTTGCCACTGGCAACAGATCACGGGCCCATCAGCTGCTCTGCTCCCCTCTTGTGGACCACATGACTCCTGGGTCTCCTGGAAGGAGCACCTGTTTTGCACACACACACGCTATCGTGCATGCAACATTCCACACGCTTTGTTTCTCAGCATGAACGAACAGTCTTAAGCAGACTCACCCTGGCTGGTATTTCCCACCCTGGCTGGAAAAGGCTGTCATGAGAAATCACACTATGCACATTACTTCGGGTTAATATTGCTGCTTTGAAAAAAGTGGGATTTTTCTTAAACTCTACATTTGTCTGTAGCCTATTCATTGTATTACACTGAGTAGGATCGTGTGACTTTTCCAGTTCTACTGGAATAACAGCAGATATTCGGATGTACATATGTCCTAAGTAACTGATGTTTGGAGCAGATAATCAGAATGGAACACACTCTCAATAGCAGAGCGATTCCATGCAAAGGATCTATACTTATTCGAAAAGCCTGTCAAGTTATCTCATAAATGTATATCTTAGAGAATAAGATCAGTTCCTGAACAACCAACTCACCAATGCACCAAACAAGACAGAGAATACTTTAGAGAGATGATAAGACACATGTACACAAAACATATTCAGGATTATCCATGTCAGTATTATCTATGTCAAACAAAAAAGCTGATATGTTGCTTCTTGACACTTTTGTCATCAATACACTTTTCCTCTCATATTTCTTTAAAACAATTATTGCCCTTTCTTAAATTAATGAGGCTGTATAAAATACCACTTAATCTGACATTTTCAAGTTTTATTACAGATGATAACATCTTTAACTGCACCAGCTGTTTGTAAAGTGTGGTTTTGAATGCTGAAGCTGTATGTAGCTGTATATAAAAGAATGAAAAGTACTTTATGAGTCTGATCTAGCAGTATGCTTTGGTTGTCAGTTACAACATAGGAAGGCTCATCGAGTTAGAAAGCTTGAGTTTAAGATCAGAGAAAGTATAGAAGTTTGATTGATCAGTTCAATTTATCCATGAAATTTGTATGTTTCTCACCTGTGATTAAGTATTTGTAGGTGATAAAAATGATGTGGTTTGTGTGTATGATTTGTTTGCCTAAAAATCTATGGAGCACTATTTATATTTTTTTAGATTCTTAAGACCCCTATATGAAGCAGAAGCAGAACCTATGTACTGTCAGTCTACAATAATGTATACGCAACCAATGCAAGTCTCCCAAGATCCATTATGAACAGATGACTGATTAATTCTTTGCCTGGAATTTCCACATTGATATAGTGGCAGTAAAGGACAAGCTGCCTTTAAACAAAATTGATATTTCAGTTGAATGTTATTGTGCAGCATCTGAGTTAGGAGGTTAGCTACAATGTAATCAGTGAGGCCACCATAAGCCAATGATATTCAGCATGTGCCTTCATTGCAAATGTGAGCAACGTGATATGATGTAAGTATGATAAATGAGTGAGCACACAGCACTTCACCAAGTAAAACGATTAATTACAATTAATCACAGTGCACAGTGCTCAAGTGTAGCCGGTGGTAAGCTTGTCTGCTTGATGTATTGCCTGTGTAAGAGCCACTGGCTAGATTTCAATCTATAGCTGAGTAGTTGAGTTATTAAATTCAATCAATCTAGGTACAGAGACATAATGTTACTATAGCACAATGGATAATTACAAAGACCGGGTTCACGACAAAATGGTAAGTGCTTGAGATGACTACAGCAGGAGCAAAACAACTTCACTCTAAAGAAACAACTTTCAATCTATGCAGCAAAAAAAACAAAAAAAAACAAAACACACACAGTAGTTATGAATTGAGTCAAATCAGATGTTGCATATGTTAAAGTCTTTGGCAGTATGTGAAAAATCTCTCTTTAACCTGCTCCCTAATTTACATTACAGTCCTGTCAATCTAGCTGTCCTGTATCTCACTAAATATTAAATCACACTAGAGAAGGAAGTTCAGTGGTAGGACTTATTGATATGGCAGTGCACAGTCTCTCTGCCACTCATAGACACGAGCTCGTCCATCTCAGGTCTGTCCCAGCACACTAAAGTAAGGGGTTGTGAGGACAAGTGGAGGAATACAGATCAGTCGCCGGCTGGTTGGCTACCCCCCCCCCCCAGCTCTTAAGCTCAGCTCGGCTCATCCGCAGACTGAGGGGGAAGCTACATCTGTGACACGTTTGAAAAGCAGCCAGGCCCCGGCGCCTGAATGCCACTTAGGGACAAAGGCGAAGATGTGTGCTGAAGCAGCGGCCTGAGGATTTACAGCGCTGAGCAGCCATGGTGGGACGGCCGACGGTGGTGCGGTGTATGGAGGAGGGTAGAGAGTACTGAGCACTGTAAGTCATTGTTTTGTTTCAAAATGCACTGAACTTTCTCTGACCCTCACTTGGTGCCATTGTAATGGAAGAGTTTGATTTTTGTAAAATCTGAGTGCAGTACTGGTAATACATTCTTATTCTCTAGACTTCTGTTTTATAGAGACATTGTCATAGTTATAAATGCCCTGACTAAGCACAACAGTCATGAATCTGTTTTTGTGCTGATATGAACCACAGATGTCATACTCTAAAAAGTTGTTCTCTCTGAGATAAGTGTTTTCTACTCAGGAAGCTTCTTTCTTAGATTGCCCTGCTTATTCTGTGATCTGGACTTGCTGGAGGATGATGTCACAATGTAGAGACTGGAAAACTACACTATACTGTAGATGATGTCACTGTGTAGAGACTGGAAAACTACGCTGTATTGAAGATGATGTAACTATGTTGAGATAACACAATACAGAGAGGGATACGGGAAGCAACATCAGCACTGCTGAACCCGATCACTCTGCAGCATTACCTCTGAAAGTGTACTGGAGAGTACACCCGCTAAACAACGCTGCAGAAGAAACCAAAGCACTTTGTCATCACAGTTACGTATGGTGATGTCATAAGGACCCAATCAGACAGATAGAGAGAGAGAGAGAGAGAGAGAGAGAGAGAGAGAGAGAGAGAGAGAGAGAGAGAGAGAGAGAGAGTTCACAGATTGTGACATTTGTGGCTTCATGACCAAAATAACTACTTCCCATGTTTAGATTGATTGCAGCAGCTTCACATATGGCTGAGGGAATGGGTGGTTCATCAAAGTGAAGAGCCAGAGGAGAGGGTGGACCTCGGGAGAGGGCTTTCAGCTTCTCTGCCTTCCACATGGACAGCAGCTGAGCACCCTGGTGCTTTTAAATGGGTTTAAGTTTCCAAAAGATAGGAAAGCAGCATCAGTTCCTTTTATAAGCTAATACTTATTATTTATGTAATGTTTTGTGAGGTATAGTCTGTAATCTTACTGTTATCTCATGATGCTTGTGTTTCTATATATGTTCGTTCTCTCTCTCTCTCTCTCTCTCTCTCTATATATATATATATATATCCTTATGATGCAAATACAAAGAAGCTTTGTAATATTAGTTTGAAGAGTGTTGCTTTTTAACAGGAATGACCTTATATTGTCATTGCTAGAAATCAAAAGCTTCGTTCCATTAGTTTTCATGTTTATGGGATACCGCATTATCACATTAGACTAGATAAGACCTGTGTGGCCATGCGCTCCTAACAGATCTATTTATGTTACCTCTCCAAAGCCAAAGGTAGTTGACATTGCTACGTGGTGTGTGACGATGTCTGCTTGCGAGCTCGTTCAGACTTCTCAACTAGTTCTAATGAACAGATCGTCATCAAAGCATTTCCATTTATATCATTACATAAATGTGGAAATGAGATGTAGAAAAGTGGAAATGAGATGTAGAACATAGAAAGTCATACTCAGTGGTTTCCCCATTACTTTAGTATGATAGCTCATCGTTGCCAATAGATGAAAAAATGCTGGAAGTTTTTAAAAAATGCAAAGATGCTATTTAAGACCCATTGTGAAGGTCCACCTGGACTGGTCTATCTACCCCCAAAGTACCAAAAACAGCTACTGCTGGCTTCCGCCCACAGAAGATTTCACTAAACCCTAAATTGGCTTATAGTGAATGGGTGTGCTGGAGTCCAGAAGCACGGTGCTGTTGTATGACTGTGTTTGAAATAGTACGTCCTTCTCGCTGCACTGCTCCATCTGCTGTTAGCATTTGGTATTCTGTGTAGATGGTGTGCTGTGTATTTGAATCTATATGCACAAACACTTTTATATGAATGAAAAGTAATATATCTGCACAGCACATGGACTTTTAGCCTAAGCACAAAAGGATAGCTGAAGAAGTGCACAAAAAAACCTTCAATTTTTGGTGAGGAGGCTTTAACCGATATTCCCCCGCCCCCAGAGATCAGCACACAAACACATCAGTGCATACTTACTTGGCCAAAAATGATTGACAGGGAATCTTTGCTTTTGTCAACACAAGGCTTGGAGCCCTCAGACAGACTGAAGCAAGATTTCAGACCAAAGTGAAGGTCAGGAGGCCACTTGAAACTGATCCCTTTACAGCACAAAAGCACAGTACGAGTCGCTGCTGTAGACTCCCTCAAGCCTTATGGCTTGGCAGTGCTGAATGCAGAGTCCTTCACAGTAAGGTCCAGGGAGTCCAGGAGAGCCAAGTTTTCCTGGATGTGCACTAAGACCATATGCGCACAGTAGGTGCCAAACAGTAGTCAATTTCTAAGTCACTATGCAGAATACCAGAGCTAATGTGTGGACAAATCATTTCTGTTTCATAAGTAATGAATGAATAAGTAATACTTTTTCCAGGAAAGCTTCATTAGCTATTCTTGACTCATGCTCAAGTGTTTTCAGCAAGCTTTAAACTGGATTACTTGATCAAATGCATGCTTTCATCACATGTCTCTGGAAATCTCATCCTGGTCAGCATGATCAACATTAAAGTTTGCTTGGTTAATTAACTCTGCTCCAAATTCAAAAACATATTTGCTTTTTAAATAAGAAAGGGATTTGTCCTTATGGATGGGAAAACAACTGCATGAGCATTAAATGTGGAATGTAATGGATGTATGAGTGAAGGGAGAGTAATGGGTTGATTAAGCAGGGTGATAGAAGTATAAGGGCTAGTGAGCTCAGGCTGGCTCATGTAAACTCTAATTAGGGCTGGGTAGTTAATATCAAGTTAATAGACCCACTATTAATGGCAGCCATTAAAAAATGATTAGGTGGACAATAACAAACTATTTCTCCTTGATTTGGTCCTGCCTGCAAATTAATGCTAGTCTGTGTCCCATAGTAGATTCTGACATTACTAGATTCTGATCTGAGAAATTTATGTGTGTAGATAAACTAAGTGTGTATAAATTTAAAAATGTGCTTTTAAAAATTTCTTTCACACAGGAAGAGAGACATAAGCAGGTAAGAGAAATGCATACACACACATACAAACACATAATACTGGTAACACATTATTTGCTCAATTTTGACACAGATGTTAAGGCCATTTTTCCTAGTGTGCATGTCCCTTGCCCTGCTAGGGCCTCTGGTCTATTGGTCCACATTAAGCCAGACCTTAGATCAATACAGTCAGCAAGTGAGCAGGACTGCCCAGGAGCGTTGTGGAAATACTCTGTGCTGTATATCATTCATAAAACAGTCCATGTCCATGAGTGTGTCCAACGTCAGGTCAAGAGTCAAATTCCACCTGAAGTTATGCTAAGCAGTAATGTTTATGTGGTCCTGCAGTTCTGCTGGTCCCGAGAGTCTCTGGCTAGACAATGCACACACACGCAAACACGTACATACTCACACAGAAAATATGTGCATTCACAAACTCTAGTTCCAGAACCACCCTCTTTATATTTCTGGAATGTTAAGTGCACAAAGTAAAACTCAAACCTCAGACCTGACTAACAGTTGGTTTTACATTAATCTCATTTGTATTGTATGTGTCTACACTGTTGTTGGCTGTCTAAACAACCAGCGCATACTGTGGGACATGTTTTCAAAGAGCAAATTTTTAATGTGAATAATGTTATGTGCTTTTAATTGAATAACAGACGCCTAAGGACTTCTTGCTAATAAGTTCAATAGTAAGACAAATTGCAAAATTGTTAAATATTTGTTCATTGTGTATCATGCCTCAACCCTGCCCCTCCTTTCACCAAGACCACAAGCTGCAGCTTATGTTTCTTTGCAAGCACATTTTCAGGAGTTTGGACCCCAACAGTGTACAAAACAGTGTGCAAGGTTTGGACCCTCGTGCTGGGAAACAGAGGAGAAGGTCTATCAAGCAGGAGGTGAGAATACTGACGATGGAAGGCATCCTGTCTACCATGTCCCTCCAGAGTGCATGGCATTTCCATTGACTGGGTCCTGCCTATAAAAACTCTCAGACATAAAGCCAGATATTTTTTAATGTCAAATCTATCCCTTTTTAATAGAAAAATAAATCCGGTTAGATGTGTTATTTGATATGCTTAAGCCCCTAACTTTGAAGATTCATATTAATATAACACCCTGGAAAGCCAGTCTGCAAAACTGATCACTTTGTAAGATATGCAAAGTTGCATGGTCTCCTCTGACAATAGACCCCACTATAATTGTTTTAGATATAGATGCCTAGATACTGTTCATTCTGCATCTGTGTTACGTCATTTCTGAACATCTTGATCATTTCATGCTGGCAGTCAGTATCACCTCCCATGCCTCAGATTCAGCAAGGATTGTACACTATGCAGCCTTATCTCAGATCTATCTGAAATTCAGAAACCTACAAAAACAGGAAAAATGCAATCTGAAATATATCTCCTGTTGAGTAGTAGTCTATCAAATTTACCTTGTACAGAGAGAGAGAGAGAGAGAGAGAGAGAGAGAGAGAGAGAGATAGATGGGTAAGCCTGTCTGTAGAGCGAATTCCATGTCGAGAGACATTACAGAGTTTACCTTTTTTCTCACCTCTCACATACACACATCGGCTCTTTGTGGGCTTAATAATTAGTTGATGAGATGAATTAAGCGTGCTAAGGCAAGGGAAATCACTGCAGGGGTTTATCCCAGGTATCACTAGGCCCTAAAGCTGGGAAGCGGTGCGAAGCTACACAGGTTGCAGTGAAGCAACGCCGTGCTCCTCCACCCCCCACCGCGCGGGACGACATCATGCAGACACAGTACGAGCAGCCTGCAGATCCGTTTTTAATTAGCCAGAAGCGGAGCTCGTGCTGGGCCTGCCAGGTTCACAGAAGTTCAGTCCACAACTCTCGTTTCACCGTCCCCGAGCCACCAGAGCCGATAAGACACCCAATAACTTGACACAGAATTTGACGCAATTTATTTTTTATTTTGTTTTTAATTTATCTAGGTGTCATATAATGGTTTCTTTTATGTTCTATTGGATCTTTTGATGTGTGTGTGTGTTTATATAATCAGACACCTGCTGTTTTAAGATGCTGCATCTCCCCTGCTGTTAAGTGAAGGTGAGAGTTGCCAGCCGTAGTGGACCACTACACTGATCCCTTTATATTTGATGATACAAATACATTGTTCTTTATGTACTTCTCAGCCAAATTAAGTACACAAGGAACAATGTAGACAGGGAAGGTCTCACGTGACCTCTTTTAACTGAGTTATACAGTAGAATAACCCCAGATATCTTGTATAAGGTACATCAGGCATCTTAAACTGAGATGACACATGAAATTATAATGACGCAGCAAAGGGTGAGATGTCCAAGAGCAAAATGACCAGGACATGGGTGTCTATAGAAGCCATGCATTAAACACGCCGCACACCAGAACCCTGCAACATGAGTCCCCTGCAGAATCAAAGCTTTTCCTTTCCATGTGCCCTTATTGTCTCAAATACAGTGATGGCAGGGACATCTGTGATGGGGAGACACATTTAATATGTGGCTGTCTTTCCCATTTGCCGTGTAAAGTTTAATGAGAAGCTCCGGGGTTGGCACCACATGAATAATGCATACATTATTCTATTTTAAAGCCCACGCCATGCATCTATCTTGAGTGCGGACCAGAACCGGCATGATGGACTGGCTGGGAATGAAGTGCCTGGGGCAAGCATGGCACAGACGCTCTACAGAAACGCATTACCGTCCGAGAATGTGTGTGTGTGTGTGTGTGTGTCTACATGCGCACAAATGTGCCTGTTCCCCAGAGCACTTCATAAAGTGCACTGGCTGAGAGAGAGGGTTCATGCCTGAATGTCTAGTTCACCTGAGGAGATGTAGGTAAAGGGAGCAAGTGATCGTATAACACTGTGCTGCACATGCAGGTGAGAGTGCAACACAACAGCCAGTTTTCACTGCTCAGAACTGTTCTGGATTAAAAGGAAACCTCCCCACCACCACACATGAATACATACATGTGCACAAGCATATGAAAGCATCTGAATGTAGTTACAGAGATGAGGAACTAGATATCTTAATGTTGAACTGGTCACCATAGAGACCTCTCCTAGTCTCCATAGAGACTTGGCCAGTCTTCACTGACCCCCTGTGGCTTATCAATCTAGACCCCACAGACTGGTGATATTCTCTATTGGTCAATCAGTTCTACTGGATCTATAACTTCTATGGCTCGACTCTTTTCAGTGTAATCAAAGAACCATTGTGCAATGTATTAGATTCTGATGAATCATTGGCCCATTGAGGGATATAAATTACTGGTCCTTACACATGTACACATGTGTCTGCATGTGTCCTGTTGTGTTAGTCTTGTTTAAGTGACAAACACACTTGAATAATGTGGTTAATAGTATGGTTGTGCTCACCAGTGGACACTTTGATTGGGTAAGGATTAGAATGTGAGCGGCAGCATACCGATCAGCAAAACACAGCCCCCAGTGTAAACATATCTGTGAGAATGCACGTGAGCAAATATATTTTTCCGGGTTGCCATGTCAAAGGTGGTGAGAACAGGGCCACTAGAGAGTCCAGAAAAGGTTTTCAGAATTAGACACGGGTTTAGATCATTGCTCTTTGAGAGGGAAAGGGTTTTAGATTGAACTCCCCCGCGCACACACGCACACGCACACGCACACGCACACACACACACACACACACAAACACACAAAAGCACACACTTCATATACACACACAAGGACATTTGTATCCATTCACATGTCAGTCATTGCCACAGATGTGAGACATGACCCCTACCTCCACTGACTGCAATAACACGAGCATTGGTTATCGTACATTCTAATATTACTGAAGACATCTACAGTACACAGCTCTGTGATTTCCTCCCCCACCTACCCTTAAGCACACAGGATATGAGCACAATACACTATGCGAAAAGGTCACACAACACAGGCAAACACACATCCATACGCATATTGATGCAAACTCACATGCACACACACACACACACACAAACA
>NC_137503.1:27422500-27587500 GCF_041902795.1 Electrophorus electricus
ACCCGAGAGACAGAGGAGCTGACAGGAAAACCCACAGGGAGAGGACAGGAAGAAAAAAGAAAACACCATAAAATTCAACAGAGGACTCCGTTAGGTTTCTAATGAAAACACTGAAAGCAATTAAGCAGAAAGTTTTGCTTCCTCCTGTGATTTGACCCCTGTATGTTCTGTGTTATCTATGATTTCCTCAGGACAAAACAAAAAACAAAAATGCCATTGCTGCTGCCGCTGCCTAAGCGCTGTGAGTGTCTATGAGGTGTTAATGATAATCCCAGCTGGTACTCAGACTAGTGCAGCAGGAGACACTCCTCTTTGCTTAGTACGTTCCAGGCACTCAAGGGTTAAACGCATCACGCAGCCTGACACACACTGGAGCAATTAAGACATGCCTATTCTAACCTCTTGACCTGTGTGTGTGGGGGGGGGGGTGAGGGGCGCAGCACAGCTGGGATATACAGGGAATAAGAGCCAGAGCCCTGATTCCTTCAAGGAGAGGTAAAAAAATGCGAAGGGTTATAACTGACACCAACACAATCCTCCACGCCTCAGAGCGTTGCTACAGCAACCAGCCCCCAGCTGCCTCATGGACAAGAGAGCCGTGTGGCGGAGTGGTGACCTGGCCAGACGTGCGCAGACAGCAGGCCCCGACCCAATCCATTTCAATCAGGAGTTAATGTTTCACTTTTTCATTACTTCTCCAATGCTCTCATCCCCCTCCCACTCAGGCTGCGAATGATAACAGCGCTATTAGCCCTATAGATCAATGTGTTTTTATTTTCTCCGGCCCACCTTGCCCCCCCACGACTGCCTCCTCCCACAGCCCGAGGACGTATTGGGTATCGGAAAAACTGAATTACTTTATCTCCCCTCCAGAGGGTGGGGGAGAGGTGGGGTGGGCTTGCTGCCCAGGAAAAGTTGATTTGCAGCTGCACAATAGCACGCCTTATCCTCCCATCTTCAGCCCTCACCCTCCACAGAATGAAGAGGCCAATCATAAAGGCAGCAACAGCAGAAGAGGAAGAAGAGGAAGACAAAAAGCAAAAAAAAAACACAAACAATTAGAGCTTTGCTGGATGAGGGTGAGGAGGTCAGAACTAGCCAGGAAGAGCAGAAGAGAGGAAAGCCTCCGCCCCTCTCCGCCAGTCTCCGCCCCTCTCCACCAGTCTCCACCCTCTCCCCCAGTCAATGCCAAACATCACCACCTCTCTTTATCTACCTATTACACTCATGCTCCTCCCCACCCCACAACACACACAGCCACACACATAGCCGGACAACCATTAGGGCCATTCTAATTGCTTCACCAGTGGCCCAGGCTGAAAGTCCCAGGAATATTCATTACATCCCTGTAAGTTGGTTACCTTACTCAACACCTTCATACACCTTCTGGTGCTCATGAATGTCACTAGAGGAGGTTTCCTCACATCACCTGGTCCATGCATCAAGGAATGTCGAGTGAGGAACTGTTGGGGTCAGATCACTCTAGGATGGGACGTGGATCCTTTCCCACACTGTTCCCCTTCCTCCACACACACACACACACACACACACACACACACACACTCCCATCATCATTCTCAAGCCTCTGGCAGGGCCTCCGGATATAGCACTACCAAACAAGGGTGCGCTTGTAGCCATGCTTTTAAATGGTTAGCTGGGTCTGTTATTTATGGGCAAGAGATGTAGCAGCCTTGTAGGAGCATGTCTGATGTTATTCTTATGAGCTGTGATGGCCTAATGAGTTTCCCAATATGCTCTATGATTCCCAGTAGTGTTAGATTATTTTGGGATTTTTTTCTTAGAAGGTGTGTGTATATTTTATATATATATATATATGGATTTTAATTAAGTTCCTCTTTATTAATGTTGTACAGTAAAAATCCCTCTGTTACTATAATAATTACCTTTGGTTACAAAGATTTTCCCAAAGCAAAGTTGGAGCTTTGGTCATCCTCTCTCCCCCACCTGAGTGAAAGAAGAGTATTGAATTAGTATCAGGAATGGGGTGGTTTTGGTTTGGACAATTACAATGCTCTCGACTGATCAATGGGAATGACGGATTCATTGACTAGTGTAAGGAGGTCGTCTGCTTAGCTCCATCTGTGCTGAGATCACAAATCATTTGGGTCGGCGAGCCAGAGTGGACACCTATGGATCCAGCTGCTCTAGTAAATTAGCTCCCTTCTCTCGCCACGGGAGCCGACGTTGTCAGAGCACCTGGACTTTCCAATGTGCGCCACTCTCTCCAGCTCCAGCCAAACCAAGTTTGACTTCTCTACTTTAATTGCTTTAATTGAGTTCATTTCAAAATTAACCTTGCTCAGGGTAGGAGTGGGCCTCTTGTTTTCGCCTATTGATTATACTGCGTTCTCTGCATGGTAAACCATAAAAGCTCTGCTCTCGCCTTGCAGTTTTACATACCTGCGTCAAAATCCTACCCACATAATTACACTTAATCATTTGAAATTGAATATTTAAGACAGAATTTACACTGCAATTTACACTCATCTGTTACATTAACTAACATTATATGAAGTTTCGAAAGGAACTCTTCCATGATCGCTAAAGCAACATGGTAGGCGACTGATTGTCCTGTTTTTCCTTTTTTTCTGCCACCCTCCGTTACAGCTTCGATACGACTCCCCCCTCACCTCAACGCCGGCAAAATCTTGCAGCAAAATCCACCTGGAGAGGAGAGAAGACTTCATTTATGAGGAACAGATGAAGTCCATGAAGAACTTCAAACTGAGATCTTGCTCTCCGAGAACTAAGGCATTCCCGGAGAGCCCTATGACAAGGACCCTCACAAGCATGGGCCAATTTGGCCGGATGGCTGTGAGGATTGTCAGGAGCCTGGCGGTGCAGAGCTCTGTGGAGTCTCTGCTCTTGTTAGTGCCCTCCAGCCTGCCGGCATAAACCCCCCGACCCCGGGTCTGCCGCCCTCAGACATCTGCAGTGATCCGTTTCACAGGACACCTCCGTGCTCTGGCAGCCTGATTAAGCTGGAAGGTCTCTATCGGTCACTGTCCACACAGGGACTGAGGATCCGTTACTCTGCCACACAGTGAGAAGCAGAAGAGAAAGTCTAATATGATTTGGCACATTTATATTTCAGCATTGCAGTTTTGCTCATTTTAAAATGAACATTTTTTTTTGGGGGGGGGGGGGGGGGGGGGGGGATAAACTTCCGTTCCTATCAGGGTTTGACATGTTTATTGATTAGCAATAAAACAATGGCAAAACTCACACTTCCCTTTCAAATCATGCCGCCTTCAATTCAAGATTTGTGGCTGCTAGGAGCCAGTATTTCTCTGCAAGTCTGAAGTAAAATATACCCAATCCTTTTGCTATCTCTGTCTGTTCAATAACCCCTGCTCAGCACATGACCAGGAACCATATAACTCCAAGTGACAGTTATGAATAACATGCAATCAAATGAAAGAATAATGCCTATAGTGGATTGGGAAACAATGAACATTAATAAACTGGGGCTTCAGCTATTGATCCCTCCATCTGGATTCGCTATGTATGATTCCTTGACTGTTTCTCTCTAATGAAACCAGAATAATGAGATGTGATATAGAGCGTCTAGAAGCACTGCTGGCTTAGGTCGTCTGGCCCTAATTTACTGACTCATGGAATCAGTGCTTGACCATTTTGCCATTTGGTGATTCATTTGTGTTCCCAGGAAATCAATAGCTCTGATTGTTAGGTTTACATGCAGCTGTTATTGTATTGGGGCAGAGATTAAAGGCATAGCTAGGTGTGAGGTGCATGAACAATGGCTCTTATTCCCTAAATTAGGTATTTTATCTATGTGTAGTCTTTGTAAATTATCACCAAGCTACTTAATGTGGACCAATTCTAACATGAATGACAGTAGGTGTGATAATCACAGGCCTTTTGAAATCACTTTAGCAAATTGTATTTCAGATAAAGGCAACAGCAACAGCCAATTAGACCACAAGTTCCGTGCAAAGTTGTCAGATTTATAGTGGCAAGGCTAAATCAGATCAAATGGAAATAAACTGTGATTAGTTCCTGCAGTGCAGCACACGGGGTCCTCTGCATTATACATTTACCATGTAAGTTACTGAAATAATAAAGACTGGAACGAGTATTTACCATCTTACAGAAGTGTCTGCACAGCTGGCTGCTTCCTACTTCTGATGTCTTTCTGTGGAAATCATACTCATTACAAAAAGCAGGTTATATTTATTGAGGTACATGTTGCAAATTTCTACACAAATTGTTAGCTCTGTTAGTGTATGTCCAGAAGGCAGCTATTCGAACAGACAGTGTGACAGCTAGGCATGAAGTGTGTGGAAGGACTGAAGTTGTGGGTAAGACTCTCACAGACATCAACAACCAACGGGAAGAAAAAGGTCAAAAATAATGCTGCTTTGCTCCTGTATCTTGACAGACCTACATTTGCATGCATAATCCCATACCATAAAAATATCCACCATATGTTTTACAATTAGGTTGAGCTTTCATCTAACATTTAGCTGCATGTATTTCACAAACAACTTAATGACGAGCATATGTCATGGCTTATTTAATGTGTAAGGTCTGTCAGCGTGTTCTCTGCGGACCATCACATGCCCCCACACGGGTCTGGCAGGTTTGCCGCGCCTCTTACATGTTGTACGTGTTTCAGCAGGTAAATGCTTTCCGGTCTTCTGTTACTAATTAGCTCTCTCTCCCTGTCACCCAGAAGCCTGTAAGGAAGACTCATATTAATTCTCTCAACACGCACAGACATGTGTAAACAGACACACACACACACACACACAAGGTAAGCAGAAGCAAGATAACCAAATGGGTTTGGTGATTAAGAAATGAATCATGTTCTTGCTTGGTGGTTTGAGGTCAGTGTAAATGTATCTATAATTAAGGGGCTTTTCTTTGCATCATTTGCATTACAATACTCAGAGGAGAGAAGCAGCAGAGGAGCACTAGAGTAGTTGGCTTCTTAAGCTCCGGGCTGATTACTGGGCTCATCTTAAGGCATTCTGTTCAGACGCTACTGCTCATTACTCAGTAGCTACACTGGAACTAATATGAAAAGTGTCTTTAGAAAAGCAAAGAATGAGATTCTGGACACACGAGCAGGTCCTGGGATTGGAAAAGGTTAAGTGGACTTCCAGGTGTGCTGCTCTTTCAGAGTGTCTTCTCACAGAGGCATCAGATTTCATAATTATAATCATAATCACTTTATTTGGCAAAGTATATTACACATACAAGGAATTTGTCTTGGTTTGTGCACACCTGTATGTAACGTACTAAACAGACCTGACAAGCATGCAGATTGTTAACATGTATTTAGCTAGAAAAAACAGAAGAAGCAAAGAACATTAAAAAAAGAGCCCTGCAGAGGAGCTAAGAGATGTGTGAATATCTCTACATGTGCATATATGGATACATGTCTGCTATATATGTCTGCGCCATACATATGCAGGTCGGAGCAGACATATCGATAAAACTATTAGCTAAAACATATTACAAAATGATATGAGCATTAGCAAAAATGTTCAGTTGTGCAGATAAGCATAAGCTGCAGAGAAGTAGCTGTAGCACAGTAGTTTGTTGGCTATCAAGTTTAAGGTTTAAAGTTTAAAACGAAAGTGCATTTATGCACTACTCTAACCACAACAGAATCCTAATACAGAATACTACAGAAAACCCTAGCCTTAACCCTAGTCCTAATTCTAGGCCTAATCTCTACAGAGATCATAAGCACATTCACGGTCTTATAATAAATCATCCAGAATTAACCTTCCAACTAATTTGATTATTTCGGGCTTTTATTACCATTTCCAGTGCTTGATATGTTTTCTTTTAATAGGGTCAATAAAATAATCGAAGGCTAGCAAAGGATGTCACCGTTTATTACATTATAACAGCTTTCTTAAAATGTAATGATCTATATTATGTTACAATGTAGAAAACTAACAGATTTTGTAGATCAAAAGTTGCTTGAGGGAATTGTGGTATCAAAGGAAATGGACACAAATAAACGAGAGAATATTAAAAGCACGCTCTTCTCCATGACTGAGTGAATAAAAGGGGTTGTGGTTGTTCTTATTAAAGCACGAAGACTGAAATCTCAGTTACCAATAACTGCTTTACAGCTTTGCCCTTTCGAGCAATCTTCCTTTTCAAAGCTTTTAAAACTTACTTTAAATTTACTTTTAAACTTAATTTCACTCTCTCGCCATAAAATCACTTATCTAGACCTAAATATCTGCTAAACAGAGAATAGGACAGGGTTACCATTATATATTAGATAATTATTATACAGCAGACAAACATTATAGAGAGATAGATATTTCTTTACATGTAATAATAGTAAGGTAAATCTTACAAAATGGCTTTTAAAATCTATAATGCATTAATGATCAGTAATGATAGTTATAAATCTGACACACTATTTTACAGCATCTAAACTCCACAACGGGCACAGCATGGCATGACCCTTCCCAAATTACCACTGTGTATTCTTATGCAGCATCATAGAGGAATTACTCCTGCTTCTAGCAAAGCCATTAGTTTGGGCATTACGCTCATCCATATCGTTTATTGGTGTGATGTAGCCTTCAATAATGTGTGGAAATTCAGCAACCAATGACTGTTTGAGAAGTGAAGCATCATTTAAGATGCGGATGCTGATGATGTAATCAACATACAATTTATTGACAGAGCGAGAGGCAATAACTAACTGGTGCATGTTTTTATAGGCTAAGAAATGCAACACAGCTTAAATGCCTGCCTTTATTAAGAGATACAACCCCAGACCTGATATATTATAAGCCTGCTTGTGGGTATGTGTGCACGCATGTGTGCGCAACATAAAATATGTGCATAGTGGTTTATGAGACTCAGCCTAAAAATGTAAACATTAACACAAATCTCTCTCTCTCTCTCTCTCTCTCTCTCTCTCTCTCTCTCTCTCTCTCTCTCTCTCTCTCTCTCTCTCTCTCTCTCTCTCTCTCTCTCTCTCTCTCTCTCTCTCTCTCTCTCTCTCTCTCTGTGTGTGTGTGTGTGTGTGTGTGTGTGTGTGTGTGTGTGTGTGTGTGTGTGTGTGTGTAGCTGAGGCAGTACATTTCATTGTAATGCTCTTCCAGACTGGAGGCAGGTGCTGCAGGTCCTCTGAGCAGCAGTTGACCCGCGGGTCCTGGGTTTTGCTGAGAGAGCTTTGGCTCTGGCAGCCCGCAGGTCCTGCTGTGGGCGTCCTGCTGCCTCTCCCCTGTAGCCTGCCTCTTCAAGCCCTTCATCTGCTCCTCACAAGACAATCGCTTCACTTGGAACAGATGGCGCTTAAGTGTACTACAGCTGCACGTTGCCTTTTGCAGCTATGATAAATATAAAACTCACTCACTATTTTATGCCAGGGTACAATTTTCTTAGACCTTGATATGATTAGATTATCTTATTGGGTCTATTGTGTAATCAGTACTATGTAGTGCTGATCTTAATAAGCCATTGCCAGCCTATTCATGCCAATGCTGAGGTGTCTCCAGGAGAAAACTGAAAGAGATCAACTCATCAGTGCTTACATCATCTCATAGTCCTGCATTAGCTGCCCTGGTACTCAAAACACCATTGGACAAAGCCCAGCCTCATACTTAACATGTTAATTGCTATTACATTTTGCAGTGCCTCAGTAAATTGTTCCCTGAGTGTGAGCACTGACATCCTGACCTATTGTAAATTTTAGTGTGATTTATTGGGAACATCTATAGCTCTGCTCTGCGCATAATAGTGCAGTTCTATGGCCTGTAATCATGAATATTTCAGAGGCCCAATTAGAGGGCCTCTTTGGAAAGACTGCAGTGTCGTGTGATTCCAGGACAAAGGCACTCTATAGGCCACCTACATCCAGGACAGATGTGCTCTATATTCCATCTACAGTAACAGAGACCAGGACAGAGGAGGTGTCAGAGAGTCCAGGACACAGGGCTTCTACATGCCATCTAGAGTCATAGAATCCTGGACAGAGGGGCTCTGTGGACCATCAGTCACAGAGTCCAGGACAGAGGGGCTCTATTCACCATCAGTCACAGAGTCCAGGACAGAGGGGCTCTATACACCATCAGTCACAGAGTCCAGGACAGAGGGGCTCTATACACCATCAATCACAGAGTCCAGGACAGAGGGGCTCTATTCACCATCAGTCACAGAGTCCAGGACAGAGGGGCTCTATTCACCATCAGTCACAGAGTCCAGGACAGAGGGGCTCTATACACCATCAGTCACAGAGTCCAGGACAGAGGGGCTCTATTCACCATCAGTCACAGAGTCCAGGACAGAGGGGCTCTATTCACCATCAGTCACAGTGTCTAGGAGAGAGGGGCTCTATGCACCCTCTGCAGTCACACAGTCTCAGACTGGGCTAGTTGTGCCAGCATTAGCCTCCCACCACACGTATCAGTCGCAAAGATTATAGGATGGAAATGATGGGCAGGAAATGTTTCCTCTGGTTAGAGAACATGATTTGTTCTGCACTCTCACATCTGTTTTCTTGAGCAAGACTGAAAAGTATGATTTCTGTTTCTTAATGGAATTAAAATTTAAATGTCAGCAGTTTTTTTTCCAAACACAGAGCTGAATTGGTGTTGTTCCGAAGGTTCTGGGGCCCAAGATAAGCAATCTTTGCACTAGCAGCTGTAGTTTTGTGTTTGTGTCTCTCTAGTTTGTGTTTTGTTCAGATCTTAAGATCTTTTGGTGAGTAAGGCAGAAACAGGTTAAACTCATTCACTAGGTTCAGTACATTTTGTTCAGTAGAAAGGTGCAGAATCATGTGTACTACTGACCATTGTAAGCTAGCGTGCTCCCACACTCCACTCTGCCAAACTGCAGACCCAAGTAGTTCTGTATCTCCACCAGGCTGCAAGGGTAATGCAGGCATGTTAGTGATGATCCTCTTCCTCATCATCATTATCCTCATTCAGCAGGGTCCTGACCATCGTGTACACCTGCGTGACAGTCAAACAGGCTGCGGATTGAACCACAATAGCTTTTTCAAATGGAACACACACAGGCATGCGTTTGACTCTCTCTCTCTCTCTCTCTCTCTCTCCTTGATGTTATGCTGATGAGAGTTTGCTGCCCACAGGGGCCCCGACTGGCCCGTTTGACCAAATTTCTCCTGTGAGGGTCGTTGGAAATTTGATTCAGAGTTCCCTGGGGAAATAAGAGAGGTGGAGTGAGGCTGGCTGGGTCCAGGTTACTGCACCGCTCGCAGCCACGGTGAGAGGCAGGGTGGGGAGCCAGTGACCCATCAGGCAAAGCAATATCCTCACCTCCCGTTAGGCTAAGCAATAATCTCACCAGAGGCACAAACAGAGCAGGCATGAGCCCATCTGCACCACTTGGGTTAAAGGCCCACTCGCTCCAAGCACTCGCTAAATACAACAGCTCCAGCCATTTATGAGCTACTGTCACTGGCTGGTCATCTGGGTGGCCCTTTATAATGTTTCTGCAGGCTATGGGGCTCTTGAAGTCATTGCACAGGACAGTGGGGCTCCATTATCACTGAATATGTGGTAAATATATTCTAAAATATCAAATAAATTCTCCTTTATATGGAACCAGTTAAAGACACTGGGACAAACATAAAGGTATTGTTTATCACTCAGATATCGCCTTGTTAAACATTAAGTGCTTGTGGATAAGAGTAGCTTCTCCAAAGATAAATAATTATAAAGCTTGTGTGTCCCCTACTTCAAGCTGTAGAATTGATCCAACCTGTACACGCGCTACAGCATGCATCTTTGGTTAACTTCAGGTTTACACTCCCTACTAATAATGCAAAGATTCCATGGGTTTCTGTTACCATCACTGTAGTCTTGAGGTCTTTTCTTATTTGAAGACAATGCCGGTAATATCTTTCTTTCTCCATTTAATTTTCTCAGCTCCTCCTGCATGTAGCATCAAAATAGATTGATGATGGGTGATAAAAGCAGAGACTTTGTGGGTGTGTTAATTATTATTCATGTAACCTCACAGCCAACGTGGCCAGGGTAGGATTTATAGCAGCCAGGCCTGGCATTGATACTGGAACGGGGGTCATCCGTGATGCGGACCAAAAGTGGGGGAATGGGAGACACTTTCCTTGTCCATTGTATTTTACTCCTCTTCACCCTGTGCCACAAGAGGTCTGTAACTGTCAAACCATCTGAGCTCAAAAAAAGCCAGCCACTTACATTCATTCACTCACTCTCACCCTCACACTCACCCTCACCCTCACCCTCACCCTCACACTCACTCTCACCCTCACCCTCACCCTCACCGTCACCCTCACTCTCACCGTCACCCTCACTCTCACCGTCACCCTCACCCTCACTCTCACCCTCACACTCACCCTCACCGTCACCCTCACTCTCACCGTCACCCTCACCCTCACCCTCACCCTCACTCTCACCCTCACCCTCACCCTCACTCTCACTCTCACCCTCACTCTCACTCTCACCCTCACTCTCACCCTCACCCTCACTCTCACCCTCACTCTCAGGGGCAGGTGTGGGGAGCTCAGAGAGGTGAGGAGGGATTAAAACTGGTCGGTCACAATCCTCAGCTATGACTCATGAATTCAGATGGTGAAAAGCCGGTGGGGTGTTTAAGTCGAACTGGCCTGCCAGGGCTAGGAGGGGAGGCGGAGGCAGCCTGGCTGGCACTAATGGATTCTTTTGATCTGGATCTTCCCTGCCGATGAAAGCCTTCCTCATCAGATTCGCATATCTTTCTCATCCCAGCCACACACACCTGTCACCTCTCCATTTTCTTTCAATGACCCTTTTACAAGAATAGCGAAGAATTTCATCTAACAGCCACAACGTTAATCTCTATAAGGTACCTTTTATTGCCTTCCATTGCTTGGCTCTAACTCCTCAGCCTGGCCTCTAGATGTTGCCTCTTTAGCACTGCAAAACTACTGCCCTCTTGTGGATGGCACAGGATGGCAGTATCACCCTATACTATACCTGCCCAGATACAAGAGGATCTGGAAATGTGCCAGCCTCAGAGTTCAGTGAACTGGGTCACTCCATCTCCTAGAAGTTGAACAGTAGGTAAGATCTGTTTAACCCCTGGCACATGAGTGTGCAGCCCCCAACACCCCATCCCCCAAATAAACAGGGAGGAAAGAAAAGTTGAGGCGGCTGATCAGGCAGACAGGCATGTGAGCAAAGTGTCCATAAATAATGTAGGACACTGCGGGAAGACCTCCATCAACCCGAGACTCTGCGGAGTTTAGTCATCCTGGAAAAGCTGTGAGCACTCCACAGCGGGCTGTTTCAGAAACAACCAGCACAGGGAAAGAGGCTGAGAGAGCAAGAGAAACAGGTGAGTGAGGGCGAGGCACAGAGACGCGACTGGGGGAAGGAGCGAGGAACGGGGATGCGAGATGGGAGGAGAGAAGAAATTGAGAAGAAGAGGAGATGTAGAGGAGAAAGATGGGGGGCGGAGTGCAGGGAGGCAGAAGGGCTGATTTAGCTCCTGTTGAAGCGCTGGGATGGCGCTGGGGGTTAAAAGAGCAAAGTGTGATGGATACGATCTCATTAGAATGGGCAAGTGAGGCTTTAATTTCCTGAACATGTTCCATCTTTATTAATGTCAAGAGCAGCAGGTAGTCAATTGCATTAGGGCTTCGATCACTGCCTGTGCATGCTCCAATGACAAACATCAAGCAAGGGCATTGTTCTGAAGGAGATCATCGTGGACATCACAAGAGTGAATTACAAACACATCACAGGTCAAAACTAGAACAGAGAAATTACCCTCCAACAGTTCCTGAATTAGCTACAGGATCAGACCTGGGGTCTGGGAATTGCAGCTTCATTACAAACACTGCAAGTCATTAACACAACAGCGAAGACTTCAGTCGGCACATTTGTGATCTCTGCTAACACAAATGCAGGGTAGCAGGCACTGGTCGCAGGGTATGGAGAAGTGTTCTACCAGCAGCTCTAAATATGAACCTCTGCATATGGTCATCTGAACTCAACATTAGCAAGTCCAATCACAGGTGTCTCAAAACCATCTAGCAGCGAGATACAAATAAATCTTGTTAACCACCACTTATCAAATGAAAAATCTTAAAACGCATTGTGTTGGGCCTGATGGAACTGGAAGCACCTTGAGATGTCCTGACACTTCCTGACACACCGCTACGCTCTGTGAAGGGTGAGAGCTTTTAAGGACATCGGCGGGGAGTGTCCACGCGAACCCATCCTGCCGGAACACAGAAAGGGTCTCCCTGAGACGTGGGCAGCCGGTTAAATCTACATGCTTTACAGCACTTGTCAGTTCAGTTGATGGCTATGCAGTTACTCCTGCAGGCATGAAGAGAGGCCAAACACGCGGATGCATATCTAATAGCGCAGCTCACAAATCACCAGCACAAGCACACCCAGTCGGCTTCCTCGCAAGGAGCAAGGTGGGATGTCGGGAAGCAAGTGGTGGTCACCTGGATGACTTCATTTTCATGTGCCTTGGAGTTTTTCAATCTGGAAGTATAAACTATTCATCTAGGAAAAGGAATAGTCAGACAGCCATCGAATATACCCACAAACCCTCACATTCTACAGAAGGTTCGAAGCCTGTGATTTAAATAGCCTGTGATTTAAAAAAGTCCTTTCAAATCAACAGTGCATTTACGCAACCTCATTTCTGTCGGTACGTCACTGCAAAAGGCTTTTAGCTTCCCTTCAGGGCACCATCTTGTATAGTAGGAAAAAAGTTTAGCAAAGAGGCTTTCTGACAGCATTTCTGTGAGGGAAACTGAAGCTGAAAAGTAAGGAAGGATGGGCAGGGAGCTTTCGGCGAGCTTTTGGTGAGGGTGGACAGCAGTCCCAAGGGAGGCTGGTCGCCTCCTGGAGCACCCTTCACTGATGAAGCACAACCATAAAGCCTTCATCATAAATATGCATTGCACCAGCTATAGCGCCAGCGAGAGGGACGAAGGACGTTCTCGCTGCTACTGTGGAGCTCTCATACACATGCAGCTACTCCCGAGGCCAGAAGACGATTCCTGACACCTTAATGTGCTTTATCCATATTCTGTTCCTGCTGAAGCAGAAATAAAATTGTCAAAGGCACGCTTTAATTATTTATAATTCGCCAGTCATCGCTAAGGTTACTGGATCTGCACATGCCACACGTTTTCAGGGTCCCATAAATGCGGCTGCAGCCTTTACATATATACATATGTTCCAGCAGGCCACACAGTGAGAGTGCAATTTGAGTAATTTGCGTCCCGCTGGAACACCTGACAAACCTGACCTCCAGCCTTGCGACACTGAGCAGACGTCCCACAGAGCAAGGTCAGAGGTCAAGTCCAAGCCCAGGCTCTGAGAGCGTTTGAGGTGGCCAGGCTGTACAGCGCTGCACTAATGGCAGTCCTGGCCTCTTTCAGTGAGACACTACAGCAGGAGCGGTACTTTATGGAGAAAACAGACGACCCCCCGACCCTGCAGGCTGAAAAGGAGAAGTGTTTGTGTCTTTTCAATAGCTGTGAAATTCTGAGAAGAAAACTACTCAAATGTACTTGAGAATTTAAAAGGATTTTTTAATAAGGCTAAATATACCTTAATACTTAGTCTCAAAAACTTTAATTAGTGAGAAAGCATTGTGCTAAATGTCAAAAAATAATTGAGAGCTAGAGTTGTTAGTGCAATACTTTTTCATGTTGATACAAAAGGGCATTTCAAAAGGTTAAGGGGAGTCATAACAGATTTTCTGATTTATATTTAGAAAACTGTTTTTACCTCAGAAATTCTTTGGAGAAGGAAATTTAGATGTATCTTCTTTCAACTCAAACACTTTCAGGTTCATCAGGGGGAAAAATAAATGTCATCGTCAGCGGTGTGCTAGTTTTCCTAGATCATGGCGGAGATGAGCTGGATGAGGAGGGCTTTAAGGAAGGGATCTGTTAACGACGGTTCCCGTGCTGCCGTTCTGTGCGCACTCTTCAGCTTTCATTCAGACATTACGAATCCCACTTGCTGAATGTCGTCAGGGACTACAAGCCTCCATTTAAAGATCAACGATTCACAGCGCACCAAAAGAAAGACCGATCATGAAACCTCAGCTAGGGGCAGGGACCACCGAGAGCCGCTTGTCTTATCAGTCAACTCCTGGGTGAGTAAAAGGCATTAGATTATTCATCTTACAAACTATGGCCAAGCATTAATAATGGCTGCCAATGCACTCTCCCTTTCTTCCTGAGAGGGTCTTCAGTTTATAGAGGACCATTAAGAGGGGAACAATAGGCAAGCGCAGTGTACTGGTAAAAGTAGTTGCATTCAGCACCCCTGCAGTGGGTCTGGGGAGGTCTCTGCTGTGTTTGGACACCTGTTTGCATTTGGCTTTCCCCACTGAGAGAGCAAGACCTATTGTATCTGACCACCCACACGGCCAGAGAAACCGGGCCATGCGGTGCAAGAGCGCCGCCTACGTCAGCGCACTGCTATTGATGTAAAAGCCTCTCCGAGACAGGCAAATGCATCTAAATGAGACGCTGGTAGCCAGAATGCAAGGGCAAATCGTGTCTGTGTTTGTGAGGGACAAGTTTAGTGCTTTAAAGATGCATTGCGTCTGAATCTGAAGTCTGGTTATTGGGTGTCCTGCACACTTCACCGGGTCATATATTAAAACCCCAAAAAGAGATCAATACAGCCTTGCTCAAGGTAAACACACTTTAATTATTGCACATGACAAAGGAAGTATTGAATTTCCTTTGACCCAAACACTGCACTGACACCCGCCTCCCAAGAGAGGCTGGACTATCAGAGCATGCCTTGGGTGTGTGTGAGTGTGTGTGTGGGAGAGAGAGAGAGAAAGAAAAAGACAAGAGATCAGAGAAGCCAACGTCTCTTGAATCTCTGCCGTCCCTTCTGTGGGCCTCTCTCTACGTCAAAGATCCATCTCTAATTCTTCATGGCAGCTATCGAATCAGTGGCATCATTCAGTCCTTTAGTCCTGTAGGGGTTTTAATTAGCTTGGGTGGATCTCCTCGGGGCCCGTGTTGTCAAACACACTCTGTCTTATCTGTGAGGTAAGCCATTAAAAAAGTGTGCTGTTTAAGTGCTTTCTGATGTCAGCGCTCCCTCCAACTCACTCATCAGTGGTTAAAGGGCTCTCTCACTCAGCCATGGCATCAAGTACATAAAAAGGTAGGCTGAGATTAAAATTTGGCCCAATTCATATCCGCAATCAATGGAGCTGAATAAAATAAACGCCCTCTATCCGAGGGACTTCCATCCTGACTATTTAGCATCATATATTCAATCAATCTCATATTACATGAGACCAAAGTCAATATCATCCACACACAAAAAAACATGAACTCAGCAATTGATCCGCTCCGCAGCACCTAAATCAAATCCATGCCTGCGCGACCTACCAGCAGCTCGCAAGCCGGAGCAGAGCTCTCCCCAGCCTACGGTTATCCGTACACGACCCCTGCCGATGCCCTTAACCTCTCGCCTCGCCTCGCCTCCCCGCGTCAGCACTCTGCCTGTGGGCCTCCGCAGGACTCCGCCGGGAGGAGGAGACGCAATTTATGGAGGCGGCTTTAGGCGCGGCCGCTGGCGTTGCCGTCTCGTCGCGAGCACCTCTGTTGTTACCTGTAGGAGAGTCACGGGTGTGCTTAAAATGTCAAACGGCCATCTTGGCGTGTTCGTTTTTGGTGCTCCAAATCTTGGCAGCTGGAGCGTTACCAACAAAATTTAGAAACCAATTTGACTGCAGCCATACCGTAACTGTACGCAGGATAAAAAGGCCCACTCGATCCATCAGGCAGGTTAGGACATTTAAATTATGAGACCCTCGGCAGTGTGAAGGCACATGCTGTCCAATTACTGAGCAGGACACACATTTCCCAGCGTTATTACAGTCCTGGCACACCAGCCCCGTTGCTCACCATGGCTCCAGGTCTGTACGGTTCTGCAGGTGAACTTAGCAGCACCATGCCCCAGACAGCTTTGGTGACATTCTCTGCACTCGTCTCCAAATGAATGCAATTTATAGCTCATTGTCATCAACAAGCATAACGCAGGCCTCAGCTTTCCCCGAGACCCTCGAGCAGCCTGATAAAAGCTAATGCCAAGACTCCTAGCTCTCTTGTCAGCGATGGGCCTAATTGACAGGCGGTGGAAGTGCCCAATGGGGAGAGAACAATGAGCTCTGATGGGTGGGAGCAGCACAGCCAGGTTCCTGCTGCAGTTTCCGAGGCGTTGGTGGAACTGGAGGCGCATTAAACAAAACTCAGAGAGAAGCTAAGCAGTTTCTCTAACTGCCAGCAGCTAATTAGTGTGTTAGAAAGTGGCCTTTAATTTTCACAATGTCATAAAATAATGGGCCAGTCTTCCCAAGATTATATTATAGCTCATGACATCCAGTGTAAAGCATTGGGGAGACAGCCATACCACCCAGCGAGCTGTAATGTTAATGACCTGATATAAAACACAACCGTGCACTATAATTTTCATGTCTCCTCCATACACATGCATATGATACCAGACAAGCTGACACTTTTTTCTTTCCTGTGCGCTAGACCATGTTAGACATATACAATAGGAGTTACGGTGATAAGAAACATTCAAATCTACCTTATGAGACTATTTACGCTCAATTGATGCTGTTGTAATTAAGAAATGGCGCACAATGGCATTCCCCATAACTTCATATTTTAAAGTATGCCTGACAGTCAGTAGCAGGCAACATTTTATGTGCCATGAGGGTTGCTTTGTAATGCTGGTTCATGATTCCAGGGACTGAGTCTCTGACTCGTTTTGGAGGTAAACGCATTAGCGGCCTTCATTTTCTGCTTCATTAGACCTCATATGATTTAATGAGCGGAAATGTGAGCACACTATATTTTGTGCCATTAACTAGCATTTGGTTAGTCATGTTTCTTGGTTAATTGATTCGGCTCAATTTTAATCGGCAAATTCATTCATTCACCATTAGATTCTAGAGTTTTTGGTGCGGTTTTTCCTCCCGGTCTACATAGATTTGCTGAACTAGTTGTGCTCTGCGAACCACACAAAAAATAAAAAGATAATTTTTGAAGAACGTCTATTCCCTGAAACTAGCCAAAGAGGCCTGAACTGCAATTCCCTGGTCCAACCACATAAAATAAGCAGATTACTGATGTTGAAAACACAGTTTTGTGTTGGCTGTAATGCATGGTGCAGTCCCCGTTTCTCTTAAATGAACTGCCCTTCCTCGTTACCTCCATTTGGCTGGAACATTAACACTCCGATTTCTTTACGTTCTACAACACGAACATTGAGAAAGAAAGGCGGAATAAGGAACAAAAAGAAAGGAGGGTTTTATGTGAGCTGCCTGAAAGGCAGGATTCTTGTGCTCCATACTCTGAGGGGTAGAGCAGGTTCTGTTACACTGGAAATGGGTTTGGGGTGGGGGGGGGGTGTATTTGGAGGGGTTTTAATGCCAAACTGAGTTAGATAGGGAACGCTCTGTCGGAGAGAGCGTGCGTGGAATGATGAACTATATATGAAGTTAATCTCAGCGCGTCTCGCAGGCCTTGATGGCTGCCCGTGGGAAAATAAGCAAAGTGTGGTGGTGGTGGACAAGCGTGACATGCCGCACCCCCTCCCATTCCTGCGACACTGCCCTGGTGCGGTGCACCAAGGAGCCAACAGCCCCGCCAGCGTAGCTAACGACCGCCAAGCCCCGCGGCCCGAGAGGTGCGAGCAGGACAGGTGAGCAGGAGAAAAGGAGCGCTCACATGCAGAAAGTGGAGCGGGTGTTAAGGGACGATGCATGGCAAGGAGGCGCCTTATGCTGGGAGAACGTCTTCTAGCGGAGTTCCGATGATCAGAGGTGCTGAAAGCATGGGGATTTCTCATAGCAGAAATGAATTAGCGGAGGTGGCACCTGGAACACCCCAGCCTGATAAACAGTGTGGGGAGCAGCTCTTCATCAGTGTTCTCTCTTCACCTCTCTCGCGCTCTCTCTCACTCGCCCCCTCTCGCGCTCTCTCTCGCTCCTGTCTCACGTGCACACCTGTGATTTACACAATGATTAAAATCCCAACAGGAGTGAAGGGCATCATCATCAGGTCATCACTGTGGGCTGTGTGAGTGATATACCACGCAGGAGACCGCGAGGAGCAGTTTTACCGTGACGCGCGGGGGTCCCGGCGCACGCGCGCGAGTGCAGAATTTACGGCGCGCCGTGACGACTGAACGCGCGTTTCCTGCGCGTCGTCAATCAGGGTGTTTTATGAAAGATATCAGCAGACCGCCGCTGTCACACTAAATTCCCGGGTCAGTGATCACAGGCTTGATGGCTTTTGAAGGAGAGAGTGCTGGAAGTCTTGCAGGCTGCACTCCCAGGGCCTGCGTAGAAAGGGCCCTGGTATTATAAAAGCAGGAGAGAGCCGAGAGCTTGCTCAGGTGCAAAGCAGTAACTCAGGGAGTGCTGTCAATGGCAGCCCGCAGGCGGAGGGCAGCCGTAAATCCAGTTTGTTATGAGGGAATAAATGAAAGAGCATAAGGTGGGTGACCGCTGACATTTTCATTGGAGAGAGGTTGCCGAGTGGACTACAGTAATGTCTCTTTTACTGAGGGAAAGAACAAGGCCAAACATGAAATAGACTGTTAGGAGATTTCGCTTTACTGAGCATTTTTACAGTCTGAAGCTTGGATTTCGACTATGGCTTAACATAGGAAAATGCCATAAATCTGTAAAATAAATAAATACATTTTAAAGAAACAAAAAAAATTCTCTTATTAATATTCTTGTTTATTATTGAGTTATTAACCAATAAAAATAAATAAATACTGCTTTTACAAGCGTATTTCACACCTGACTAAGGCAGAAAAAGGACTTTCCTCGACGAAGAATGGCTCCCCAGTGGCAGTGTGATTTAATCCAAAATTAAGCCTAATTTGATCTTGAAATCTCCCAGAAACGGGTAATACTCAGGGTAATACTCAAGGGTCTTCTTCATAAAGCACTCTACACTAACTCCTAATTCCTTTAAAACATCAGTACCAGAGCATTACATGCAGAAAGCTCTGACCACGGAGCTCTGTTTCTACATGAAGGGGCTCCAATTCTCTCTGGGCCAGCGAGTACTTCCTCGTATGCCCTGGCCAGTGTGCCGAGCAGAGCGAAGCTGGCGAGAGATAATGGAAGGTGAGTGGCGCGAGAATCACAAGTGCGCCTGTCTCCATCGTCTCAGCTAACACACAGCCCTCTGTCTCGGCAGCAGATACGTGCCAGCGTCTGCCGTGAAGTGCCACTCGGTGAAGGTGACCTTCGCGAAGGCTCCTCCTCATGCGGCGCAGGCATGGAGAGGCAGCAGCCGGGCCCATGAAGGCAGATTATGCTGCTCTACTTTCAACTGTCGCTTTCTTGTCTATCGGCGCGGCCTGCACGGGATAACAGACCAACGTGTGTCATCAGAAGAGATCTACACGCTGCAGGGAACGTCTGAGGCGGAGCCTCTTAGAGGACACGTGAGAGAATTGTGAGCTTGCTCAAGGCCAGACAGCATAAGAAAGTGACTAAAACTTGTAATGTTTATTTTATGTCACGAAACATAAGACTAAATTTCAAAGGGCATGAACATATCAGTGCCCACCAGAAACACAGGAAGCATATTTGATCAGATTTCCATGAAAATGCATGCTGCGTCAAAACCTGCAGGAACCAAAACAAATGCATTTCAAAACCGGCTCCATCAGAAAGAGAAGCACGCTGCACAGAATAAACAGCACTTCCATTCGGAATTCAATACTTTTGGCTTTGCATGAATGAGTGCACTGATAATAAACGTAATACACCTCCTCTCAGGCAAAACTAAATCACAATATATTCTGATCTTAGTTGAATAAGAACAATACATTTTGCAGACCTAGTTATGAGCACTGGGAATGTGTTCACATATGCATCAGACGGAAAGGGAAAAAAACAAACATCACTTGCAGCGGCGATGTCAATGTCACCTGCTAAATAAATTAGCGTCAGCTCCCTGACGGCGTGGACAGGTTCGTTACCCGAGCGCGTGCAGTGGGCGGTGTGAAAGGAGCAAGCTGGCGAGGGTGTGGGTCAGCTCCGACACGCCTAACGCCTCGGCGAGGAGTCTGGAGAGTAATGAGCCACTAGATGTTTGATGAGCAGCGGGGTAACGCCACTAGCCCCCACGCTCACTTCCCAAAGGAGCAGCCTCGGCGACTGGGGCCGTCGGCAGCCTCTGACGGGCTGCAAGCTTGATTAAAGTTGACCTTGAGCATGGAAGGTGGGGATGGGGAGGGGGTCTGTTCCCAGCTCCAGACCCTGCCGGAAAACAGCGCTGGACGTGTGAGGGGTAATTGCGGTGGAAAAGAGTAAAGTAAATCAATGGGGTCGATCGATGGAGATTTAATTTTTTTTCCATCGCTAATTCCTGTTGAAGAGGGATGGGCCGGGCGATTGATCAAGCACCCCAGTGAGGTATTGGCAGATTTCATGTTATTAATTGAGGAGAAATGCTCAGCTGACTGACTGATGAATCAGCTGGTATCATTAAACGTGAATAAAATGACTGGGTGGAAGAGAAAGCAGGGTGAACTGTTAACCTTGTGCAGAACACAAACATAAAGAAAAGCTCAGGTCAGGGCGGGGTGGGGATGTGCTGCTGCAGCACAGCACTTCATCACTGAATCCCTCATTGGAAAAGCACAGTGATGTTTCACTTTAGAAATCTAACAAAGCACAAATTAATCAATCATTCATAAGTGTCAGGTTTGACAAGACAGCTACTAAATTGGTTCAGTGGTATTAATATATATAGTTATACAAATAAATATAACAAGGAAGCTGATTTTTGCACAAGTTTGCACAGTTTAATGTATTCATATACCTGTTGCTCGGTCATCACATGGGGTCTCTGCAGCTGCAGGCCAAGAGCTACACTGCCATCTGGCGCGTGAGTGTACGTGAGATGGATGCAGCCTGCAGGCCGCGTTCTCCCCGTGGAGACGCTGTTTGACCTCTGCATAAGGGAGAACAGCTCACCTAAACTAGTAATACGACAATTACATTTGCTAAACTGAAACTGCTTTTTGTATGAGGACAAAGGACCCTGGGCGCATGCTGCAGCTGACGTTGCTTGAGCCGACTGCGTCCAAAGACACTGGCTGGGGAGAGCCAGTCTCGGAGTGAGCCGCACCAGAATCCCGCTACTCCGCCTCTTCCTCCACCACCCTGGCCTTCGCCTAGAAACACAGCCCATCCTCTCACAAGCCTCCGATAACGGCACCGTGCGTTCCTCAAAACGCACACTCTTATTCCTTATGATACCGGTTCGGTCCGGGTTCGGGGGGCCCCGGTTCCTTGACTTGCTTGCCTGTGCGGAGCATGTCGGAGCATGCTGGAGGAGTCACCTGATCGATGGACAGGTCCACCTGGAGCCTGCCATCCTCCGGCACCTCTGCAGCTCCCGTGCTCTCCTCCCGAGGCTTCCCGGCTTTGAACGTGCTGTCTTATGTGGAGAGGCCATTCATCACCATTAGCACTGCCTGCTGCCATTCAACTAGCAAGTCACCCGGTGAGTGATCCTCTTACCAGCCAAACTGCCCCACCCCCCACCACACACACTCTTCTACCTTTTTTTTTTTTTTCAGCCAACGAAGGGAATCAATGAGCCCGTCACGCTAGCTGTACGTCCACGCCCTGTGAATGACTGACGCCCCTAAGGGTGTTCACACCCAGCACACTGAGTTCCACTAATCTTTCTGCTCCGCGTTCCCTGTAAAGCTGCTACTTTCCTTTTTGCCATTCACACTCTAGACTCAATTCGTTTGAATACGACTGACAGACCTCTGATGCCTGTGGTAACAGCAGAGGCCTGAGGAGTGACTGGACCAAACGGGCGCGCAAAAGGTGTGTGATCTGTTCTCTACTGCCTCCGGCTGCAGGAGCTCTGAAGTGACAGTGCCGCTGAAAGCAGGTGGAATATGGGAATGGCCAAATGGGTTTTCTAGCAATCTCCAGAGTGGCCATGGCAGCATGTCAGTCAGCAGGCTGCGATGAATGGGGGAGAGGGACTCTGAAGGAGTCAATGTTTTCCCATACAATGTCAGATAAACTAACATTAGCTACTGCAGGTAAATCTAACATAAGCCGATTCCCCTGGTGGGTCAGGATTATTTTTTATGTTGCAAATCCAGGCAAAATAAACAAACTGTACAGATGAGATCACGCACACCTTCATGCAAAGGCTTAACCAGAAAGACCTTGTGATTTACACTACAATGCAAGTGACATGGCCAAACATCCATCAGAGGTGTCACGGATTTTGTATTGTCTTTAGAAATAGAGCAGTGCTAGAGAGGCTTGGGACGCGTCACAAAGTCTCACTGTGTGACCCGAACAATCTTTAGTCTAACGTAGTTATGAGGAGATGAAAGACTGGTGACGGCGCCCACATCCGTCACAAAGGCCGAGAAGAGACAGGCAGAGGATGAGAGAGCCTTCCCTGACAAGGTTGAAACCACTCCCAGCAAGTGCTGAATTCATTTATGAACCCATTTGAGGTTGAGCGGGGCAAATATTCACCTGGGCGCAAACCTCCTGCTGCCTCCTCTGTGGCAGGTGGCTGCTGCCCCGTGATCTAGCTCTTTGTTGTACACACACACACCTACCCCCTGACGGTAAGAGATGGGGAGGTTTGAAGACGCGCCTCCACTGCTTGGCTGCTCTCCTTGCAGGCTTGGCATAGAACAGAGAGTCAGCGTGGAGGCTGGGATCTGCAAACTACATCAAAATACATTAGACAGTTGGGACAAACTAAAAAGTCAACGCATGCATGCACCCGCACACACACGCACCCGCATAAAACTCGGTGCATAGCCAAAGCCATTTCTATGTACTTCGCTTAAAGATAAAAAGTTCACTCTACTGTAATAATGTGTTAATCATGAGTAGGTGAAACTATATCAAAACTACAAATCCCTTTTGAAACGCATCAGAAATGCTTTAATTGACAAAATGTACAAAACATTTGGTCTTCCCGAAAATCTGTGCATCACCATCGTGAATAACCTGAAATGTACCATATGTTGGGATTTTACAGAAGGCAGGTGCAAAACATAGGCAACAGAGTGTAGTGTTGGGTCCTACAGTGTACCTGTGTGCATATGACCAGGGGCATGCTTGGAGGAATCACGCTCTAGTCTCCCAGTGCTAAGCACCCTACCAATGTCCTGAACATTTCTGCTAATTCAAATGTCAATAGATCCTCCGCTGCCATATCCAATCTTCTCCAAGTGGAAAACTAGGTGCTCCACACCTCTGCAGAGAACCCTCGTACTGAACGCATATGAGCAGTCACTGTGCCCATGCAAAAAATCTGTTCAGGCATGTGCCAAACTATGTCTGAATCTATGCAATCTGGGCATCTTACCACTGTATAAAAGCATACTGAATGTTTTTAGGGTGTCATTTTATTCTGGGTACTTCATAATACAACAACACCCATCTTTGTGGTGTTGTGCAATATTTTCACCCTCTTGTCGTCAATAACTAATTACTCAAAAGCAATTCAATTAAATACAAGCATGCAGATGTAACTAAAACACATGTAACCAAATCAGTATAACTGTTATTGGACAAGGGACATTGTCTTGGAAATGGCCTTAAACCGAAGCCGGGTACCAGCCCCGCAACATGAGAACAGCGTCGGTGCGCGGCGCCCAAGTTCAACAGCAAATAAATGGCATTTGCCGGCAGCTCCTGTTTTCTTCTGCGCACGCTGCTGGTGTTGGTCAGGCACTGATAAGCTGGGCTTTTCCCTGGGGGACTCGGCCTGGCACTGCCTCCGTCTGCTTCCAATACATCTCATGTGCAGCCAATCAATCACAGGCAAGCGCCGCAAACTAATCATTTATTGATGGCACGGAGCAGCCATGAATTTCTAATAGCATTCGTCTTATTTAACAGCGCAGATCAAACAGAGAAAATCCAAACACGCTGAAGGGAAAGGGAGGGGTGAGATAGTTCCTCGGAATATCGCTCTTTCTGTCAGCCAGCCACCGCGTAGTGATGGAGAAGGCTGCCGAACGAGAGGCAAAGACAAGGTGAAGAGTGGGAGTCAGAGGGGCTGTGGGTAGGCACCACCTGAAATTCATGGCTTACATATCAAATTTGTGTATTAAAGGGTGGTGTGCGTGTGTGTGTGTGGGGGGGGGGGGGTCACCTCTCTTCTCCATCGTTGTGCTTTGACTCATGGCTACAAGGCTCACGGGTTTGTGAGGGGTGAACTGATCGGTCATTGAATGGTAAAGCTTTAGCACACTCATTCAAATCAGTGACCCAGGATTAGCTGAGAAATTTGGACAGACTGTATCTGAAATGTCCAAACACTGATTTGCTGTGAGTGGGCCCCATGATCCTGGTTCAGACACAGGTCTGGAGTGTGTAATACACATCAGTGTGTACCAAATCCACTACCTCAAAGTCTCGCAACAAAATATTATGAACATCTTTGACCAACAGATGTTCATCTCTAGTGATATAACTGACTGATGGATAGTGTTTTTTGAGTCACCCACTGCATTCAAACAGTACAGTGCAACAGTATTATACATGTTGTTAAGCTCTCATCAACTCATTGTCAAGGCCTTTAATGAGTTAAATCAAGTGGACCAGTGTGTATCACAGCTGTACACACTGATTTAACTCAAACCGCTGTGTTCCGCACACATGCCATCACATCGGATGCACCCGTATGAACGAAGCACACGGCGGGACAACGGAGGGTTGAGCTGCTGCTTGGTCTTGTTCGAGAGAGACGCGGTGGCACAAGGAGCAGACACTATGCCAGCATGACTCAGGGTGGACCTCAATTACAGCCTGCCAAGACCACAGGCTGACAAGCCTGGCCACAGCATGCGAGATGTGCAGCTGCTTGGTTTGGGGGGGATGGAGTGGCCAGACGTGCACATGCCGCTCTCTCAGATTACCTGAGCTGCTGGAGTGGAGTTTGCTGGGCCTCTGTTGCCCCCTGCTGGTGAGCACTGGAAACACCAACCCTAAACTCAGTGCAGTCATTTCACAATACAAGGCAAGTGCATTAGTGGCCATCACAGTTCATGGAATAATCTAAAGATAGCCTGAACATTTACTGGCTAAATGTAATAGCCCACGCATCTCAACTCCCTGTGAGTCTATTCAACTTTACTATTCTGAGTCAGAAAACATCTAACTGAAGCAAATATATATATTTTTGGGTTACCTCAATATAAGTATCAAGCATAAACCATACTTATAAATTAAAATACTGAAGTTCCACATGATCTTGGATCCTCATTATAATCAGTTCAACAATGTCTGCATTAACACCTCCATCTCCATATGCATACTAAAACATTCCAAACAAGTTAACGAAGCATGGACTCATTTACTCAGCAATAGAAGAATGTCAAAAAAACAGGTCTGTTTCTAGTGAGGGTGGCCGCAATGAGCCATAAGGTGCCATGTTAATAGAGATGCATCAGGTATTTTACATCGACCTTTCCACAGACCAAAGAAGCTGATTGCACGATTTACTCCCCTTCAGTCATTTCAGCACTGTGCAAGACACACTTATCTTCATCCACCGCAAGAAGCCCTGGAATAAGGACAATGTGTGTGTGTGTGTATGGTGCATGAATGAGCATCACGCACTGTAATTAATCACAGTACAGCTTGTTTCACTCCAGAGAAATGAGGGATGTCCGCTGCTGTCTCAATCTCCACATGGTCAATCTGTTCAAGGACATCTGATTCTCCACATGCTCAAAGCAGCATGGATGTGTCATTACACCACTTCCATCTTCCGATAACGTATTTGCAATTTTAAAAAAGGCTTTAAAACTGTTTGACTAATTTAATCGCCTTTAATCATGAATATGTTAAATAAAGCTGTGCTTCTGGAACCCTACAAGAGCAAGTAACCCTTCATCACAGCATAGTGGAAATAAGTTCCTGCTCCTCACACTTCTTACCTTGGTTGAACTGCATGTGCTTCATGAAAGAAAACTTCACTCTGTAAAGCTTCTCGGCTTAACGAAAATGACTGTAAAGAGATGAGAACTATAGTAGACCCTCAGCTTCCCCTCCCAGCCGGCACTGAGGGAGAAATATGAAACCATAAAGCATGAGGCTGTATGTGGTATCCAGCCAAGCTTGCCTGCCAGCTCGTTACCTCATAGAAGAAGCCATTATTACATTAGGACACATTCAATAGCACCATTTATCACCCATGAGAATGCAATTATTAGGTTGAACAGACTATATTGTAATAACTGCTGTACCTGACACTGCCTTATCTATTGCATGATAATGATTTGGCAAAAACTAACAGCAACACATAAAATTAAGTATCAAACTTTTTCCTTCAGCACAGCTTCAGTATGTCTGGAATGCAAATGAAATAAATCCTGAACTGTGTATAGTCAGACATTGGGCCATTCTTCAACGAAGAACACCTCCAAGGAGGCTGAAATCTACTCCCTGCTCTACGAATTTTCCAGTGCAATGATGTTGAGATCAGGCAATTGGTGAAGGCCATGGTATGCCAGCTGAGGCCAGCTGTGTCCACATCATTTCACTCCTGCTTTCTGTAGCTGCCCACCTACGAGGTCAAAAAATAGATCTGCATTCATCCATCAAGACTCGTGGAAGACAAGCATAAAAACCCTTGTCCATTCTGGCAATCGCTCCCGCACAATTGAACAATCTCACGTTGCCAGCCAACCTTCCGTAAAATAGCAGCGGCGTGGCCTACCGAGTCATGGCGGAGCACCTTGCTGTGTGAACCTCCGTTGTCTTCAGGGAAATCCCAAGCATGATGGTACAAACTGATCGGACTCTGGCTAGGCAAGATGTCTGCGTTTAAATTAACATATTCGCCTATCGTCTTCACTAGAACTAGCTCGATCTTACTACTATGAAGATACGGGATACTGGGAGCTTATTCATAGCGTCTACGTCGCTTGTTAATGATTTTAAAAATATGCAAAAATACTTAAAAACAGTCACTTTCGGCTTTTTCATATTATTCCCCCGCCCTTATACCGTAGAAGGATGAGGTAATGCAATATCACCTAGCTTTAACGCCGTTAGAGACTAGGACCTAGCCACTGAATGCATTTCCTACTTGGAGGTTTTGCACATATTTCGCGCATGACTTGATGGGGCCTAGGAATATCGCGGATATAGTTATATGGATTAAAAGAATTTTCGATGCAAAGAATTAGCATCGATGATTTTAAGTAATCGTGTTACTCGAGATTCTCGAGGAATCGTTTCAGCCCTACTCTGGACAATGGTGTCTGCTAAATGCAGTAAATGTATGCATTTGACTTCATTCTGCTGTTTCTCTCTCTCTCTCTCTCTCTCACTCTCATTTATTTATATATATATATATATATATATATATATATATATATAAATAAATGAGAGAGAGAGAGAGAGAGAAAATGGAATATAGAGAATATACAGGATAAGGTTTAAAAATGGCCTCATATTTCTTTGGCCCTACACAACAATAAAGAGCCAGTAAATCACAATCAGTCCTATAGACTCCTACGATGGGGCTAGCCAGGCACCTCTGAATTCACTTCTTTTGACAATTGGTACAAGACACTGTTTTTTCTCCCAAGCATAAATGTGTCCAGATGATGACAAAAATGGTTAAAATTGTCTACACAGTATATTACTTTTTCTGTTGCTCACAGGCTCAGTGTCTCTCTCGCTGGGTTTGTGTTCTTTCAAACCTACCAGGTCTCTTGAGGAAACACTTCCTTTCTTTATCGTTGGAAGAAGAAAGCCCCCATGGACTCTGATGAGAAAGGGGGAAAATAAACATGACCTGCAGTCAAAAAAAGTGGTAAAGAAATAGCATGGTATTTATTTCGTCTGAAATGTGGGTTGCCGTGAATAGAGATCGCTTACCCCAGACAACACTTTTCCTGGTTATGCAGTGAATTGAAGGGAGAAGACGAAGCTTCTCCATCTCTGTTGCTACACAGTAATGGTTATTCTCTAGCTCCACTGAGCTGCATAATGGAGTACCATCTAACCTGCAGAGCCTGAGCAAATAAATATGTCCAATGTCCTTTGTTTAAAAAGAAACAGCCAAGACAAGAACAATGCTTCCAGGTACCTGAAGGTTAAGGCTACATCATTTATAAAGCATACTGCAAAACTAGCACCACAGCTGTGCGAAGGTGCACTTGCTCGGTCACCATAGCCAGTACCCGATCCCAACTTTTGAGGGTGTGCTTGGGTATGAATATATGAGCTGGAGGCAACAGGATCTCTCAGTTGGTAAATACACTACAGGAGTACAAGAGCTGAACTTATGTTTTTATATGGCAAATGGTCTCAAATTTAACAAATTTGACAAATGTCAAATGTGACATTAATGAAGGAAATCTCTTCGCTTCCAAATGCCCACTACAGAATTAACACCTACAATATTTATATATGTACAGCAGGACATAAACCAACACTGTAAATCAACACAGTAAGAGCAAACATTTATGTGGAATATACAGAAGCTTATTTTTTATTATTTTACCATGGTAAATAAACACATCAGTCAAACAAAAACCATGTGATTTGAGGAACAAGATCTTCATAGCCTAAATTTGACGGGAAAAAAAAGGGGGGGGGGGGGGGATTACCCCAATTCGCTCAAACTTCAGTGTACATTCACTGTACAGTCAAATGAGACAATTGCACCCTCTCCCAGACTTAAAGACCCAATCTAGCATCCAGCCTTATACATCTGGCAGTATGCCCCGACTAAACTGAGAGCAGGAAATCTGTACTGACTTGATAGTGCATGACTCGGGTAAAATCCTTCTCCATCGGGCTGGCACTATTATCCTGCTATGGACCACTGGCTTAATCTGGGGAAGGACATGACAAAAATGATAACAAGAAGCCTTGGAAAAACTGTCCTGTTGCGGAAGCTGTTAGTACATCAAGGGCTGAGACTGTGCAACATACTCGGCGAATTTAAAATTCCATCCACATTTCAGTGCCGTTCCAAGGAAGTAAGGGATCAGCGGCAAGTTGGATAAGTCGTGTGTATAAATGTGTTCAAAGTTTAAGCATATTCCCTGAAACTTAGACATATAATGACCAAGCGTATTCATGTTGACAGGAGCTGGTGGCTAGAGAAGTATTCCGAACTACATGCAGCATTGAAACTTCCCAAACTTTCTGCATAGGCCTACTGTCTTCCCTCTTCGATCCTTTTTCGCTGTGGCTTCTTGGCTGTAATTTGCAAGTAACCGAAAACAAAGTGCGCGCTACCTAGTTCCTGAAGGAAACTAAAAGTTTAGTGTGTGTGCATGGAGATTACATTTGTACTTACTCAAGCTTTTTAAAACGCTCCGTTGCAGCAGCCACACACTCGGTTCGCCGCGCAGCATATTGTCTAAGCTGAGGGCTGTATGGCCAGCGCGATGTGTATATAGATTTGTAACCGCGGCAAACGATGCCGCCCGCAACGGTGTTCGAGAAACTGTCGAGATTTGACACCTGTCTCGGATCCACAACAAACCTTCCTCTGGGAAAGTGCGCGTCGCCGTTCCGGTACACTACCACCAGTTTTTCCTAGGTTGTGAACGGGAGCTCCTGCCTGATAAGCCAGACGTATTTGTAAACTAACAAAACCAGACTGTCAAGCGTCACAAGTTATCAGAAATAGCTACGTGTTGGATGACATCCGGTCATAAATAAAATGAACGCCACCGCCGACGCGGTCGTGAAGCGTCGGATCAGATGTCCACAGAGGCGTAGGAAGAGTAGTTCTGGCTCTTCCGTCAGTGCGGAACTTCACGATGTTAAGTACACTGTCATGGAAGCCTAAAACGGAGCTGGAATTAGAAGACTCAGGAGCCAACGTAACCTACGATTTTTACAACATTAGGCACATTTCGTTCTGTGTTTTAGACAGCATTTTATTGTTTGAATAGACGATCCCAATATGTAAATATTTTCATATACAGACAATACTGTAATAAAAACCATCATGATGGAACAATTTTAAAAATAGGCGTAGTACAAACAGAATTCTATTATCGTAAAAGTGTAACGGTGAACCTCAACAGACATGAGGTTACAATTTGGAAGTTTGGCAGGGATTAGCTGAACTGACAGGAACTGGCCGACCCCACAGCCTGAGCCTACTGACCCCTCCATCGGGAACTATGACCAGCCGCACATGAGTAACAGGCCCACACTGCAGCGCAGAGTCACCAGAATAGAAGTGCCTGTGGTGAGGCTTCAGCTGGAGAACGCAGGAAATAAAAAAAATTAAAATTTAATAAAAAATAAAATAAAAAATCACTTGCTCATAGTGACAAGTTGGTATTACTGGAATGAGCGATTTTCCATCGTGGGGCTTGTGTTTATAGTGAACACAGAATAATACAAATTCTGGGATATGAAACTTGCACACTGTGAAGGCAGATGGCATACCTTCTGAGGATGAAGAAGCATTCTCCATCTTGGACTTTGGTCAAAGCTCCACTTACTGCTTATAAAACTCTTCTCCTCTTCTGGGGTTAAATCACAGGCCTCAATTTTACACGAGTCAGGGAAGTTACCTGAAGAGTTTAAAAATAGGCAACAGTAAAATTTCCCAACTCAATTACAGTACATTGTTAAGTACAAAACATACGATGGTGTGGCTACGCAGGCTAAATAATACCTTTAAAATGATTGGTGTCTATCTCAATTTTCGTAATCAAACCAGGATGCCCAAGTCTTAAGATGGCCCACTCAAAGCCAGGGACCCGTAGGATTCCGTTCTTGTCCATCTGAGAATTAGACCATATGGTTAGTGTAGCATAAACAAAAGAAGCCATTTTCCAGAGATTATGACCAAGGGAGTAATTTTACTTTTAACACTTTGGGACGATCCAAGCGGCGTGCAGTTTCCCACCCATCAGCCATGTTCTCTGCTCTACCCAAACCTGCAAAAGTACAAAAATTTCAGATTTTTCATTATAGTTTTATCCTCACACTCTCCTCCAAATAGTCATCAAGTAGCTTTTAACCAATTTGGGTGGAAGTGGTAGTGTTCACATTGCAATGAGAGCTTGGAAAATGACCAGTATCTTGAATCTTAGACAGCAACACTACGCTTTTAGGGGTCCCTGCATTATACAGCATCCTCTTAGCTTAAGATAATTGTTAGTCCATCAATACTGCATATGTATGTTGTTACAGCAGAGATGTTTTCTGTGAAATACTGACAAGCTGACAGATCAGTTTACCGATCATATTGCGTGGGTGACCGAAATGTGCATTGCTGTAGCCCACACACACACCACCATTGACCAGGGCAACGAGATCCACTTCATCCTGGGCAGGTACGGTGGACCAGTCTCTCTGACCAACCCCATAAACTCGCAGCCTGGCAATACCTCCATCTGTCAGCAGTCAACAGAAGAGCTGCATTGGCCCTAACAAATATATGAGGTCTGTAGTTATTAGTGAACGCCACTAGTAACCTACACATTGCCTAGTAAATAGCTTAACATTTAAAAAAATAAAACAGCTAGTGGCTAGATGTCATCTTTATTATTAAATATGGGGGGCTTTGACATGGAGAGTGTGTGTTACCTGGATACATATTCAGGCGAATGTGGGACACTCTGTGAGGAAAGGAGACACTGAAATAGTTGTGGCATGAATCCGAGTATCCAGGTTTCAGCGCACTCTCTGGTATAAGCTCCTCCCAGTTCTCTGAGTGAAGCTGGCAAATACAAATCCAGGTCCCACAACCTTCTGGCACTCTTTGGTAAGAAATGCAGCAGATATGAAATTACCTGTGCTATGGCCTCAAACTGAACCCCTGAAGCTGCCATACCTGTCCGGTCTCCCTCAAGCACTAAAGATGGCAAATACAGCTCCTCTAAAACACAAGAGACAAAGTAAGAGCTTACTAGACTTCAGCAAACTGAGAATTGACTCACTAGCCAAATCTATCAGAGGTAACATAACTATTAGATCATTTGTGCATGCTTTTTTACTCTGAAGTTCTTTTTAGTGAGCTGTTAACCAAGTCCTGCTTTAATCCTTGTACTTCAGAGTGCTACTTGGCCACTCTTTCACTTTGTCCAACATACATACCAAAACAGGCAGCCTGAATAGAAATGGAAGGAGCGTAGTTTCCTGTGAAGAAGGATGTGTCCACATCAAAGCCATGAATGACACCAGGGACCCCCAGCTGCACAATGCACCAGTCGTGACCTTTACCATGCCAGACAAGAGAAACTGCTCAATGCATCTTTCATGAGATCACCAGCTGCATGACTTTTAAGCAGAGCGCCAGATAGGACTCTTGAGGATTACAAGATGCCCTAATCACCAGGTCAGATAGCCACATCCAAGTGCAATACTTTGAAGAGCTTTCTTCCACCACTTGATTTTTATTGATCTTCAAAAGGTGTGAATAGATGAAACTGTTCTTACTAATAGTAGTCCATACCACACTCATCCAAGCCATAAAGTGGATCAATGACAAGGTTAGAAAGAAGGTGTTGTCTAAGAGTTTAAAGTGGGCCCAGTGGGCTTTGTAGTCTTGGAAAGAACATAATACCTGGTATTCTCTTCCTCCTTGTTTCCCAACCATCCATCCATTTCCCAAACGCAGTAAAAGCTGAGGCTAGGAATTCTGGAGGTCCTCTCTTCAGAGAACAGCATGATGCAACAAACATTCAATAACAATAATTATAAAGAATAGAGTAACACTATAAACAACTAACATTCATGTGAACACTGCTAGTTTGACACTGTACCTTTAAGAGATTTTGAGCTGGAGCAAACCACTCATCAGTTGCAAAAATCACCTCAAATAGATGGAGTAGTAAATTAACCATGGACAACCTTTCAAAATCCACACAATTTATGGAACCGATGATTTGAAATATTAGGATTCAGTGGTATTAAACTTGCTGTTTTGGTGATGATCATTACTCACCTTTCCTCCAGCTGTTTCACAGGCCAGGTTGTTGAACTGCAGAAAATCTGGTTGACTGGCATTCAATTTCACAGCTGGTCGGTTTGCCATCCTCAGTGTGAAGAGCTTGAAAAATATAAGTCCTCAAGTATTTTGGTGACAAAAATGCTTTAGGCAAACGCTACCTGCTCGTCTGACTGGGTTTGTCAGCTGAGCAAACTGTGTATTATAAAGGCCAAACAGTGCAAAGTACACAGGTTAGTGCCATGTTCAAAAATAAGAAGGGGGAGGTCAAAGCAAACATTTCAAATGAATTCATACAAAAAACTGCAACTTCATCGCTGATGCACATTAAAACCAGTGATGATAGATCAAAATGTCAAAGTTTAAATTGAATTTTACAAGATTAAACAGGGTTATATGTATACCTAAACTGGTACTTAAATCTGTGTGTGTGTGTGTGTGTATATATATATATATATATATATATATATATATATATATATATATATATATATATATATATATATGCATGCGCAAGAGCCAATGGTGAGTGAAATAAAGGGCCAGATTGTATAAAATCTTGTCTGGAACCATTTTTTTCATTGGCAAGCAGTACCCGTAGCTGGCGCGTTGGCTGCGATGTTCCTCGATGTTTTTATTAATAAGAACGCGCAGAAATATGGTTCAAACATTTCCTGAATCTGTGGAATCTACTCTTTTAATTTGGTCGATAGTTGGCTGCGATGTTCCTCGATGTTTTTATTAATAAGAACGCGCAGAAATATGGTTCAAACATTTCCTGAATCTGTGGAATCTACTCTTTTAATTTGGTCGATAGTCAAGAGTAAAAAGCCTATGAGAGGTTAGGTAAAGGTTAAATACACGTCATCTGCCTCTCAGCGTGTGATTCGCGTGTTCGTGTGTCACTCAGGGCTTATCCGTCTAATCAGTGTGTGTGATTGATGAATTTGTGTATCAATCTGTGTGAAACTAACCAATAAACAATCATGAAATCACTAACGCTTTTACCCTTTACGACGGAATCGGAAACATTTCCTTCCTTATTTATGCGACAGCTAGGTGAGCTCACTAAAATGTGCGAAAAGTTTACAGCTGCTGAAGTTGCAGTGATTTTAGAAAGTAGTGACGAAGATAACAGGTTTAGGGGCGGGGGGTGTTGATTCCTTGGATGAAAACGAACACGAAAATAATATAGATCGATGACAAAATGAATTAAAATTTATTTTTTATAAAATTGCTATAATAGTGGACTTCGATACGGTCACATTTGGGCACCATGTCTGCTAGTAGCGTTAGCTAACCTATCTAGGTTAGCAAGCTAGATGCTGCTTTTGTTCAGTATTCGTCAAATTGATTTCTAATACAAGAGTCATGGTTTTGTATGACAAAATTGACTGTCAGTTAGTAAAATTAAGCTAGTACAGTAGCTGTATGGATGGATGCATGTTTTGGCCGAACTTGAATACTCTTCTGTGCAGCTGAGACTTCTTGTTTGCCGTTTTCACTTGCATACATGATATTTAAAGTCATTGTTCAGGCACATTGTATTTCAGTCCATCTAAGATTTGGTAAAACTAGAGTGACGGACCACTTTTACACAGTAAACAATTCTACAAACTGTCATTTAAGACATCTATTACACATTTCTATATTATATTTATATATTTCATGCATTTGTAAACCAAACACTTCGGTAAACTTATTTCAAAACACCAAAACACTTGGTTTACATGGAATATGATACATTTCTTGAATTGGACCTCATTTTCATCTTTATAGCCATATTATTTCCTTAAGGTCAAACTATTTCCTCTAGGTCAAATGGTACCGTATTACGAAGAGAGCTGACATTGGTCTGAACATATTCACATGAAACATGGGTATTATACTATAAATAAGAACCTATTAAAGTGAATTAATGAAAAATATGCAAAAACAGAAAATGTCCTTAGACTTAAGAGGGTTAAGACTAAACACCAACAAAAGAAACAATAATATGCAAGTAAATGAGAAACAAAACTGGATTTATAAATTACTAGTTGTGGTTTTACATTCTGTAATTAAGGTTTTCTACCTTGGTCAGAAAGGAGCCTAAAAACAATCCTTACAAATCTGACAAAACTGCGACAAAAGCCAAAGTATAGCAAGACTCATCAGCATCCTCTGCTGGAGAAGTATTGTCTGAGCTTTTAAACGTAGCTATCATGGTAATCAGTGATGGGCAAATTTAAATTTACTAGTTGTGCAGTCAGCATCATCTCTGAAATGGTCACCATTTTGTCCCAAAATACAATCCAAAACTAGCCCGATACAGGCTCAACTTCTAAAGAAATTCAGTAAGCGGTGACTTCCTAGGTACCATCCGGTAAAAATACCACTCACTGAAATGCAGAGGTTTTGCAAACGATATAACACATCAGCCATACAAGTGAAAGGTTGAGTGTTAAATAGTCTGGTGTTATGCACAATTCATGTTCACCAGCCCTTCCCTTCAAGTCAAGTGTGACCACAGAATCATTGCTGGCTGGCAGGAGGGTATTAGATGCCAAATGATCCAGTAGTTACACTGATACAAGATTATTGGCCATAAAAGTATCTGCTCAAAACCCACCTCTACGCTACCATGTCAGTGAACATTTTGTTGAGAATAGAATATCAACCCATTCTATTAACAAGGGTCTTAAGAGTCAAACTGGCCAATGAAAATCAGGCCAGACAGTGGCCAACCAATAGGACAGATACCTGCTAGTGAGCACAGACAAAAGATTTTAGCATGCATCAAGACTGTTTAAAAAAAAAAGAAAAAAAGAAGACAATTCATGCCACAAAAAGAACAAAATGTACATAAATCACTCTACAGCCTTCAGCTCTCTAAATTCACTCCCAGTAATGGAACCTTGAGGTGAACATTGGTTTTACTATACTGCATCCTGGAGCTTCAGACCTTCGTAAATCAGTTGTAAATTAATAAGCAACTAGGCACTGCCCCCCTTTCACAGGCTTAAAAGGAAAAAGCAGCTTTATCTTTAATTGAACTGCAGTATCTTTAAAGTGCAAGTGTAATATGTTAAAGGAATGGGGTATGGTCAGAATCAGAGTAATGTCCAAGCTGCTGAATAAAGAACTCGTGATGGTGGACATGGTATACAAATTTATTTTGCCATCTGCACTTTACAGTTGGAATTCTGGGAATTCAAATACAACATCTTTGCCTGTGAGCTTCTTGTACACACCAGAGAAGGTCTCAACCTGAAAAAGAATTTGAGCATTAGAATTAATGAGGATTCCCCCCCCCCCCCCCAAATCTCCCACACACACACACACAGAGATCTAGAACTTAAAAAGGTTAAAGATCACTGAATAACCAGTAAGCTTTAAAATACAATTTCATGCCTGAAATGTACATTTGTGAATTTTATAGTTCCTTCTGTTTGTTTACAATACCAACACCTAATCAAAGACAATACGCATCTTTATGGAGAGCTGCAGGCTGTCAAATGCACTGCTAAAAACCAATGCCCCAACATTAGTGCAGTTCACAACAATAAGCTTAACAACCTAATAAAAACATGCTGAACAAGGTCCAGCTTAAACAGTAAAGAATGTGCCCTACATGGTTTACCTCCCCAGTAACGGCCCAAAGGGCTCTGGGAAGATCTAGGAATATACAGGACGCCGTCCTCACCAGCCAAAGGCCGGGGACATGCATGCTATCCAACGTCGTGGAACGGGACTGTACGTCACTGCACTGATGTGCTACGCTCCCATACGCCACACAGACAGAGCCGTATGAGACATCTCACAGGGTGTCCACGTTGGTTAGTTTGAGAATGAAGCAGTACTCACTTTGTGCTCAACGTTATTTTGCTGCGCCTTGTCAAGATGCACCTTGATGAGCCGACTACTGTCGAGTTTCACGCGAATCCTTTTGCCAACAATCTCACTGGGGAAGACCAGATCTTCAAGGATGGCATCATGCACAGCAGTAAGAGTTCGGCTACAGGACAAAGCCATAATTAAAATATTAAAATGAAACAAACTGTAGATATTGCACCAACATGCACCCCACTAAAACCTGGACCAAAAAGTTAAAATGAACAAAGTATATACATTAAATGTACAAAAAACAAACAAACACCACCTCCCAAGTAAATAAATTGTGCCCTGCATGGTTTACCTCCCCATTAACGGCCCAAAGGGCTCTGGGAAGATCTAGGAATATACAGGACGCCGTCCTCACCAGCCAAAGGCCGGGGACATGCATGCTATCCAACGTCGTGGAACGGGACTGTACGTCACAGCACTGATGTGCTACGCTCCCATACGCCACACAGACAGAGCCGCATGAGAAATCTCACAAGGTGTCCACGTTGGTAGATCATAAAGGGTTGTAAAAAATCTTATACTTAATACAAAGACTTTAAAGGGGACCCATTATGTGTTTCCAATTTTACCCTTTTAGTGTTATATAGCTTTTGCATGTAAATGGTGTGCAAAGCTACAAAGCTCAAAATATATACCAGAGTAATTCTCTCAAAAGAAACCCATTTTCTCAGCTACTTGAAATGGTGAGTCAGAATGTAAGCTGTTTTCTTTGTTACATGACAATGCAATCATGGAACACTTTGCATTGTTTAGCTTCTGAGCTGCCCTTCATGATATACTTTAAAGATTAGCTCAAACCTGAGAATATTACAGTTCTCAAACAAAACTCATTTTATCAGATTGCCTAGACATCTTTTCAAATAATTAGTTTCACCACTGAAGTGGAAACGATGTTAGCTAGAAGGAGCGAGTTTATGTCTCTAGGACACCTAAATAATTAACTAGATAGCTCGCGTCTAATTTGACTTGAAAGAAATATTAGAAGCTTCCTGGACAAAGGAATAGATAAGGATGCAGCTTATATTGTACATTTCCATGACAACAGGCTTCTTCTTTTAATGGGACAGAGGGATGAAAAAGGTTATCCTCCACACAAATAAGACAGTTCAGCATACTACTCAGTTAACCAGCTTTACTAGCTAAATGGGACAGTTACTTGGAGCTAGCCAGCAGCTAACATTAGCTAGTGATACCACCTGAACTACTTGTTTTCCCATCTCAACATAAATAAAAACCATGAAGCATATTTCAATTTGAATAGCTAAGCAACACTCAGCTACAGACTTCTATGCTAACAAGGCTAATTTGACAACTAATCTTAGATTACAATGGTTTTGCTCATCAGATGTAGGCCCACTTAATTTTTTAGCATTCTATGTCACTGTTCAAGCATGAAGGTGGATGTATGATTACAAGCTGTAATTTTATGAGAGAAATTCACTGTTGGACAGTGAACAGTTTGGAAACCACCAGACACTAATGATTTCTAAGACTAAGTCCAGCTTGAACATACTTGGTGCCTAAAAAGAGAGAGAGGAAGAGAAAAAAAAATAAAAAAAATCACCTACAGAAAAGCATACCATTTTCAGTCCTTCAAACGTCAGCTAATTTTTATTGTTAAACCCAAATTTGCATTATTCTCAAGCGCCGTCCGCAGACTGCAAAATGGGCAGAACATGTGGGGGTAGAACTGTTGACCAATCAGCAGACTGGGCTCATCGGGTCTGGGGGCTTTAAAACAGGAGCTCCAACAGATCGTTCCAGACAGAAGGCAAAGAGGGGTGTACAGTATAAACAAACAAATTTTTGTAACTCTGACGTGTTAAAGTCTATTGTATTGTACCCCGTTGGTCAGACTTACCTCCTGGGACGCTTCTGCTTGTTCTTTGTACGGCTTTTCCTTGTAGGTTTTGGCAGGATTCTCCTCTGCAACAAAAACTCTGGATTAAACCATTGTGACTTCTAACCAATCCATTTCAGTAGCACTTTTAGCACTGTGCCCTGCATGGTTTACCTCCCCAGTAACGGCCCAAAGGGCTCTGGGAAGATCTAGGAATATACAGGACGCCGTCCTCACCAGCCAAAGGCCGGGGACATGCATGCTATCCAACGTCGTGGAACGGGACTGTACGTCACTGCACTGATGTGCTACGCTCCCATACGCCACACAGACAGAGCCGTATGAGACATCTCACAGGGTGTCCACGTCGGTTGTGTTTAATCACAATAGGCCCAAATTCTGTATCAAACACAAAAAGCTGGCATGTAGTTGCTAAGAGGAAAAAAACCTGTCCTGAACTCGGAGCTGCACAATTATCAACTCACCAAATATGCAAATACAACATCCAAAAAGCAATATTAAAAGTGCGATAGAGGTGCAGCCGTTTAGGCTTCAGGTTCTCAAGCAATGAGCAATTAATGGAATGATGTCTAAATTTTAAATGATGCATAAAAAATATATAATTGAACAAATGCCTCTGATCAAGGGCTGCCTGCACTAAATTAGAATTTTTTTTTAAAAATCACAGCCAAGTACAACTGCAATAATTTAGTTCATGCTGCAGCTCTGAAAATACGTTCCAAAATAAGCTTTACACAGCATGCATTAGTTCACACATCTGATGTGGTCTACAGTAGAAATGTATTAAGAGAACGGTATTAGTTACAGATCCATATTAAGGATGGTTCAAGGGCAAAAAACAGCTCACTGCTGGAGTCTAACCACTCATCTTGAATAAGATCTCAGGTTGTCATTCTCAGTCATGGATCCCATACTAGGACAAGCTACCCATAATGAACTCAAACAGCACTTCGGACCAACCGCTTACGACAACGTCAATTTGTTCAGCCTTGCCCACAGTAGACATGTGCAGGGTTTAAACACCAGGGGAAGCATGGTGTCACTGCGGTGCCCCCCTACCTGTGCAATGAAGACCACATGCTTGCCACTGAACTTCTTCTCCAGCTCGCGAACGAGCCGCACCTGGATCTTCTGGAATGCCTTCAGCTGGGGCACAGGCACGAAGATGATGATGGCTTTCCTGCTACCGCCAACCTCAATTTCCTGAACACAAAGCAGGCAAACGGTTTGATTTACAACCCTGTTGCTCAGATCCTGTGCTTACGACACAATATACCTTTCAGAGCTCAGGCCAAAAACATTTTCTTTGGAAGCTGAGATTGTACCCTGCATGGTTTACCTCCCCAGTAACAGCCCAAAGGGCTCTGGGAAGATCTAGGAATATACAGGACGCCGTCCTCACCAGCCAAAGGCCGGGGACATGCATGCTATCCAACGTCGTGGAACGGGACTGTACGTCACTGCACTGATGTGCTACGCTCCCATACGCCACACAGACAGAGCCGTATGAGACATCACAGGGTGTCCACGTTGGGTCATTTTGCATCAAGCTTAAATTTTAAACTACAAAGATTTAAAAGGACACTATTGAGAAGGTGAAAAAAAAACAAACACTAACCTTAGCAGCTGTAATATTGAGCTCCCTCAGCTGAGCCTTCAAGTCAGAGTTCATCTCCAGCTCAAGAAGAGCCTGATAAAGAAAGTTAAACATTACAACAAAAAACTAACCAAGACTACACACTACAACCCAACAACTAGATTTACCATACCTGGGAAATGCCAGATTCGAACTCGTCTGGCTTTTCGCCGTTCGGCTTCACGATCTTCGCGCTGGTACTGAACATGGCCTATGTCTGAAACCAAACATAAGCTTCATGTAAATATTACGCTCTCTTAGCGTTAGCTAACCTATAGTCATGTGAAATTAACCTGTCAAATCTGAAAGAGTTTAGCCAATACACAGCTACCGGTGGCTAGCTAGCAAGCCAGCCTAACTTGCTGTCTAGTTAGCTGTTAAATATATCCACTTACGATGACATAGTAGAAGTGTTATTTAAAAATGATAAATTAATAAATCCGCATAGACAGCTATACAAAAGAAACATCTATGTGTAAAAACGTGCACTGCCCCATACATTCATAAGGAGTGCTCTCTGCATGGCAGCATTAGCCAACCTGGCTAACGAGTGTTCGTCGTTATAAAGTTGGCTAGAGTACTTGATCCTGATTTAATACAAAAGGTCTAACGAATTCGCGGCATTAATCGGCGGACAGCACACATTCGCAGTGTCCCAATACAGCCCACAAGGCCCCAAGTCTTTGTAACTCAGTTCTCCATGAGATTAACTCACATTAGCTAGCCATTTAGTTATAATATCCGCTTCTTTAAATTGCCATCCAATGCTCCAACTACTTTTATCTAACGTATCCTCGCATGTTTACACAATATAAGACAATAAACGGGTAATACACTCTTGATTTTAACCATTTTTAACATATTATCTTCTTAACCGATCACAATCAACTAACCCACCTCAGTCAACGACGGCCTGGAAAGAGGCCGTAATCTCGCGAGAGGCCGGTAAAAGCGCGTTGCTGTGGGAATCATGGGAAATCCATTTCCTCTCCCAACCTACAGGGGGTGAAGTTACTTTTAACGGTAACAACAACGATGGCTGGCTAACAAGGACAGTAGTGTAGTTAGTCAACAACAGAACTGGGTTCTCATGCTGGTAATTCGCCTGTTTATTTCGTAAACATGTAAATGTACGTCTCTATAAGCATTCTTAGGCATTTAAGTAGCCATCATATTTCCTGTGCAAGGCGAAGCTAGATTAGCCAGCCATTAGCTTCAACCATTTGCGCTCTTCTCTTTTTATTACCTTTAAACGTGTCGTTGAAATACGTTTTAAAGGAATGCGTCCTGCTCTCAGCAACGCGCCGGATGTCGATTAACTAGCTAGGCTTTATTGGGTTCTTCATAATGGTCTGAGTAACGCTCATGTTGAGACTTCCTAGTTTTTGCAGTCTCATACGCAGGGCAGTGTGTAGCAGTGCCGAGGAGATGGGAAGGAAAGGCGGTTTCTTTTACGCCGTGAGGAAAGGTCATACGCCCGGCGTGTACCAGACATGGTGAGTCTGGCGACGCTTTAACACTGCTCACAACACACTTCGCTTCTGCCGTTGGGTCGTGCAGGTGTAACTCTACTACTCTCTGTCCTAAAGGGAAGACTGTAAAGACCAGGTGGACAGATTTCCGAATGCACGTTATAAAAAGTTCGCCTCTGAAGAGGACGCTTGGTCCTTCGTAAGGAGCGACGCTCCGACAGAGGGTAATGGGCGCTTGCTTTCTTGAGCGGTGGATCAGTCGCCGTCACTTCTCTCATAATCTTCATCATCAAACTAATTCCTGGAAGCGCAAATCATATCCAGTTAACGTTTCTGTTTCTTTAGATTGCAGTGATCCCCAGTTGCCTAAAAGTCTCGATGGTGGTAAAAGGCCCAGTGAGGATGACGTAAACGACGGAGCAAGTGTAAAACGAGTGAAATTGGCAGAGAGGGCACCGCAACCTAACACCTCAGCTTCCATAAATGCAGATGGGTTTACTTGCATGGGTAATCGTCTCAAGTCTTCTTTTAATAGACCTATGGTATAGCATGTTATATTTTAGATCCTCATAAGTAAAAAGCCTTCATACACCAGTGTGACCTGCATAATCTGTATAACTTGCATTTAATTAAAAACTAAGTCTTCAAAAATGTTCATAGAACAAAGGACACTTCTTTGAGCTTTCAAGATTCTGCTGTAAAGTTGTGTTTTTAAGCTTACAGGCATTTTGTTTTGCTGCAGGAGATGCTGTGGTGGTGTATACAGATGGCTGCTGTACAGGCAACGGGAAGACTGGGGCTCGTGCAGGAATTGGAGTATACTGGGGTCCTGATCACCCTCTGTGAGTAATACGGAATAATGGAAGAATGTAATTAGAGTAACTGGAATTTCAGTCCAAGACATGCAGCCCCAGTGTACTGATCCTTTGGTTGCAGTACTGGAGACATATTGTTTACTTGTAATATGCCACGGTGTTTAACAGGTTTTGAATGCCTTTATGGGAAAAGTGGTGAAACATCTTCAGGATTATACAAGTCCAGTCACCTTGAACTTTTACTACAGGGGTGTCAGTCCAGTCCCTGAAGGCCAGTCCAGCAGAGTTTAGCAATTGCTCTGCTCACACACACTGATTAAACCTGGCAACTGATGAGTTGAAGCAGGTGTATTTAAGCATGTCAGTCCCCAAACCACACTGGTCTCTGGCTTTCTCAGACTAGGATTTAACACCACATTAACTAATTAGTTAAGCACACCTGATTCAACTCATCAGTCAATTGCCATGTTTAGTAGGTGTGTGAGTGGAGCAATCAAACCTTTGCTGGATTCTGGCCTTCCTGGATCGGACTTTGACGCTCCTGTACTAGACCATTATCTTGATCGCAAAACAGACATTTTGAAAACACATGAAAACTCATGAGATTGTGTGTATGCACGTGCACTTTCTGCAGTAATGTTGCTGAGAGGTTGCCTGGGAGACAGACAAACCAAAGAGCTGAGCTGCAGGTAGGAATGAGGTTTTCATCTTCAATTCCAGAAACTCTTAAATTAAGTCTGTAGGAAAGACCTTTTTTTTATTTATTTATTTTTTTTTATTGCACTTTGCATCATCATTTTTAACTTGTGGTTCAGGCAGCCTGTAGGGCACTGGAGCAAGCCAGAGACAGGAGTATCAAGAAGCTTGTGCTCTACACAGACAGCAAATTCACCATTAATGGTACGCTTGACCTCCTATCCAAGTTGTGCATGGCATATTCGAAAATCCTCCCTTTCACTCCTCTCATGCAGTCATCATAAGGAAATCCTGAAGTCTTCGTGTATATATATGCTTGGCATAGCTCATGTGAAATTTCCTGCTTTGGTGTAAAGGGATCACAAGCTGGGTGAAGAAGTGGAAGACCAACGGCTGGAAGCTGACAACAGGCGGGCATGTGCTTAATAAAGAGGACTTCCAGAAGCTTGACGAACTAAATGCAGAACTTGAGGTTGTATGGGTATGTTTCCTGATGCTCTTTGCACTATGATGGATCTTAAGGTCGTCAGAGCATCTCTTCTTAAGCAAGCAGAGGAATTGTGCAAGTGTTTGTTTCACCGACGGTCCGTCCAGAGGCTTGCACTTGCTTTGGTGCATATGACTTTAACAAATGTTTTTAGAGAGTGGCTACATCCCCCTGAATACTGCAGCATGGAACCCCTATATTTAGATTCAATACATCACTTGCCATTATGGTAAGTAGAAAGTTTTAAGAAATATATTTGGCCATATTTATTGTCCACTGTCCTTTCTCCTTTTTAGATGCATATCCCAGGCCACGCTGGCTACACAGGGAATGAGGAGGCAGACAGACTCTCCAGAGAGGGAGCAGCCAAGCCTGACTGTTAGCTGCACAAGATTTCTGCTGTACTAATGTTCCATGGATTTGGGTCATTTCTAGGCACTTCATTTTATGTATTTGGTCCATAAAGGATAACTCTTGCACATTTGTGGGTTTTGTTGTTTTTGTTTGTTTGTTTTTTGCTTATTTTTTGGACATGTCCAGCAGTCCTTTCCAGATTATACACAGTTGAAAATCTTTCCATTTTACATTGTATTTTTTATGTAAATAAAGAGCTTCTTTTGCTGGATGTGCAGAACGTGGAGCGGATAGTCTCTTCTGCTAGGAATTAGTTGCTATTATAGGAGCAGTCAAAGATGAGGACACAAACAGCAGTTAAACATGTTCTTAGACTATACATATTCATTTGTTTCCAAGCAGTATAAACAGATTACGATAGATTACTTAAAACTAGTCGCCCTTTGCAGCACTCCCGAGCAATGGGGTTAACGTATTCCATGTTCCACCCACAGTAATACCCCATTTTTAACAGGAGATGGCAGTGCACTTTGTACTACTGATTGTGCTGAATCTGACAAGGTACCAATGGAGTGTACCCCTGTTGTAACATGATTAAGAACATGTAATTTTCTTCACTATTTTCGTTTTGCACTTTAGTAAATTACAAAACTTTGCAGTTCTGCATTTAAAAGTAATGTTTTTTTTTCAAAGTAAACATATTTGAGCCTTATGCAAACATATTTATCCTCAATCATAAATATTTGAGATATACTTCAGGATTTAATATTTTCCGATGAAAGTTCACGGCTGAAGATTAGCACATGGCAGTTTGAATAAAAATTACCGCTTGTATGCAACACTGAGCACTCGAGCATGCTTTATATAACTTCTGATGACGATGTTGAATATGTTTATATATATTACTGAGTGCAGCGTATGTTCACGCACTGTTTATACATGCCCCAGTGCATACTTCTCGTATAAGCACAACCTCAACACCGCGTTCCGCACCGTGATGTCGCCCGAGCTTCAGCCGCTTCTCTGCGGCCGTCGTCTAGACACCGAAGCTGCACGTCGGTTCAAATTCTGATAAGCCTAGCAGCAGCGAGAGTGAGAACATACTCTCCTCTGAGAAGCAGTGCAGGTGTGGATCTCAGCGTGGCTCTCTGCGGGCTGCGCTCTGATCTCCAGCGCCGGGCCCTAGTTCCTCCGAGAGCCTGCAGAGCCACGTGTCCTTGACTCCAGGATATGAAGGCAACGCCTAAAGAGCCAGACAGAAGGTGATTCATATAGCTGGCAGGGTTTAGTCTGCATCCCCTCACGCAGCTGCAGGAATACGGAGGCTTGTCGGTAAGGCTTTGGCCTCTCCTCACAGAAGGTTCTCCACAGTGTTTGACACACTCCAGACCGCATTAAGCTACAGTGCGGCACTGGGCGCGACGGAGTCTTCAGCGAACTAAATGAAAGCCCAGGACCTCAGCGCCCCGCAGCCGAACGCTTCTCACCCGGCTCATTCACGCCGTAACGCCGCTGTGGAAAGGAGCTCCCTCGGCCTTCGGCTTGATTGCCGATGTACCGTAGCGATGATTTGTCGCAAACGAAGGGAGGCAGGAGGCTGAGAAAACGCCCTGTTGTTACCGCGCATCTGCTCGTGCCGCTCTTCAAACTGCGCCTCGCAGCTGACGCGCGTCCTCAAATCTGTGAGGACGTGCAGGGGGAATTTCCGCTAATGAATCCGGTGCGCGCTCGCTCCGAGGCCTCTTTGTGCCGGAACATCAGTGGCAGCGGCAGTCGAGGCAGGCGCAGGGAGTCACAATCAAACGCGGCGGCAGCCGTTACCGCGGGAGGCAGAGCTGCCGCTCGTAACCGAGCAGACATCTGTTTCCATGACAGCTGTCTGGAGCGGGATCAGCCTAACTAACTCCCTGCCTCAGAACTAGTCTGACTGTTTGATATCTCTAGCGGACACAAAGTGGTAAGAAGGTTCTGTCGGCAATGCTCTGCAGTGCTTTGTTTGGTGGCGCGAACGTAACGAGAGAAGTCGTGAGGGGCGTTTTCATTTCGCGCGCCTGTGAACCCAGCGTGATCAGAGCGCCCGGGACGGAGGCGGGATGAGAAAAGTAAACACGAGCGTGGAGCGCGCCGCTCCAGTTTGAGAGGGGAGTAACGCGGGCGCCGCCGAGGGCTCTGAAGCCGCGCTGAAGAGCAGGCGGAGAGCCTGCCTTGCAGCTGTGGAGGAATTAAGTTTGGAATGAAGCTACCGCGCAAATCGGCGAGGAGGTTTTTAAGTGGGATCGGTTTCGCCGGCCCTTCAGCATCTCTGAAAGCTGCGGTCTCCATGCCCAGGTCGAGGTGCCTTTCCTCTGTCAGCGCGCCTGTCTGGGCTCAAGCCTTCTCCCCCCGCACCCCGGTCCGGGCCTGGTCCGGCCACGTGCAGTCGGCCTGGCGTACAGATGGTTGTGAGGAGGGCTGTGCCCTCAGAGTGGGACACAACAAGGTGAGCGCTGGCACTGCGGCATCCTGCTGCCACACATGCTTGCGCTCTCTCTCTCTCTCTCTCTCTCTCTCTCTCTCTCTCTCTCTCTCTCTCTCTCTCTCTCTCCCCCCTCCCTCCTCTTTCGCTTCCCCTCTCACCCCTCCCCCCTCTCTCCCTCTCTAGTCTCCCTCTCCTGCCCCCAGTACACCTGTTCAGAAATGCCCCTTCGCTCAGACCCTTTATCCTCCAGCACAACAACGCTCATTGTTTGCTCAGGAGGAAGTGCAGCATTTTTAATTATTTTTTTCTATGTTTTTTCTATGTCTATGTTTTTTAGTCTGTTAAAACTGGTACTAAATAAACATTACATTTCCAAAGGCACACATGACTATACTGTGAGTTTCCAATTTGAGGGGAAAGTATCTTTAACTATATTGAACGGCCCAGCCCCCACTCTCACTGGACCGTGTTTAAGTTCTGCTGCAAAAGAACAGTAACTTTCTGAGCACTAAGACTGCCAGCAAGGTTTCTCTTTTCTCTACGTTTTATAAGCTATAGGAAACTACAATTTTAATGAGGCACAGGCAGGAAAAACAGCGAGCTCCTCCTTGCTTTGTCCAAAAGCAGGGACGTAGCATATCGTTTAGTTCCCGCGTGACACCAGAACAACACGGCTTTCTGAGCACATGCTGCTTCTTTGTTTTCCTCCTGTCAGATGTGTCAATTAGAAAATCGAATCAAACCCTTTACATGCAATTGCTCCCACTGGAAAGCAAGCATTACTCGATCTTTAAACACGCAATGTCCTTGACCCGAATAGTGCAGATGGCCAGGCTGTGGGCCGGCGCTCGAGCGGGAGAGCTCGTCTAACGCGCGCGCCTCTGCCTGGCCTGCAGGATGCCTCACGCTGTTCGTGACTCTCTCTTCGAGCCACCTGAGAACTCCAGGGAGCTGAAGCCTGCGGCAGACGGTTCATTCTCTTAAAGTGGAGAAGACCATGTGTGCGTGCGTGCGTATGAAGAAGAGAGAGAGAGAGAGAGACATCAAGACAGACATCAAGACCATTATCATTCCACCGCTACCCTTGAGGTATCCTTGGTCCCTAATCCTAAGATTTACATGTAGGTTCACAAACTGGCTGAGGGAACATATCTGGGAGTGCTTGACATCACTTGCAGTGAAAGGTAATTACAAGGAGGGCTATGAAATGTTATTGAGATGTTAAATTATTAGTTCATAACTGCATGTAGATATTTCAGAGGCTTGCAGTAGGTTTCTATACATTTCAGTTACTGTATGTTCTCCCCAGAGGGACTGAAAGGAGGTGAGCAAGCAGGAACACCTTAGGTCAGTAAAACTTGTGCTGCGTGAGGTCATGGGGTCACTAACGGCTCCTCTAACTAGCGCCTGACCAGTAGGAGCCATTATCCTGGGGGAAAGTCACAGGTCATTTGGCATGCTCTCAGCTGCCCTTGACCGCCCAGCTGCCCTTGACCGCCCTCGCCAAGGGAGAGAGAGCGAAAGAGAGGGAGAGATGGAGACGTACAGAGAAATGGAAATACAGAGAGAAGTAGACAGAGATAGAGAGATAGAGATGGAGAGCAAGTGAGGACAAGGTGAAGAACAAATGGTGCCATTAAAGGAAGCAGCTGCTCGCTGGAGCCGGAGCAGCTCTCTCCGACCCCGCCATCCGTAATGATGACAGGGTCAGCGGGGCAGCGGCGCTCTCCGCCACTCCGCGCCACGCCGCCATCCATCAGCCCCTGCGCCTCTAATTACGCGCCCCGCACGCTCTAACCAGCCGTGAGATATCATTACCCCAACGGGAAAGGCCCCCGGGCGCCGAGGGCCGGCAGTGGTGTGGATCGGTCTGCCCAGTTGGGTGGTGGCGGGGTGGTGGGGTTTGAACCGCATCCATATACTCCTGAGTATTAACCTCTCATTCCCAAACGCCGCCATCATCACTGAAACGTTCAGCAAGCGAGAGAGAGAGAGGAAATACCCTTTACTGAGCTGTAAAGCCTCAGTTAAATCTTTAGACTGAATTTAGACTGAATAAAAAATTTTTTACAAAGCAGCTGTTTGCGTTAACGTTGGCAGACGAGCAGAGCTCAACTACCCCCACTCTTACTGAGGAAGAAATGGCAGCTGGAGAACTGGCCTCCCTACTGCTATTGTTACTGAAGCCAGTTGATTCTGTTAGCAGAAAGAACGCTGAGTTGCATTTCGACGTTAGACTGCACTAATGTTCCTCTCTCTGCACTTGAGAGGCTTTGGAAAATAAAATCATAATTGCCACAATCAACTTGTGAACCTGGGTTACCTCCGAGCCCACGGCACCCTCCACACACACACACACACACACACACACCCCTCTCCCAGGCAGGAGCCTGCGATGAATCTTAATGAGAGCGGGACGCAGGCAGAGACACGGCGGGGTGCCGGGACCTGCCGAAAACGAGCAAGTTAAAGGGTGGGGGGGTAGAGGGGAGGAGAGAGGGATGAAGGAGAAATGCATGAATGGGAAAAAGCAGAGGACTGGGCTGGGGAAGTGGTGAGGTGTGTGAAAAGGAAGTGGCGGAAGGATCTCTGTCAGTGGCTGGCAAAGCGAAGACAAAGCCCGGGACTTCACTGAAGCAGAGACACTGGTGGGTGTAAATGACCGAGGAATTCTGCCGTTCAGGAGATAAATGTAAGCGAGGAGAAGAGAGCATCCCCACTGGATGAGGAACCGAGGTGAGGCACCGGAGAGGGGCTCGTTTGGACTGTCTAACGGCTCGCTTAGGCTGGGAACCCGTTGGTCGGAAAAGACAAATCTTATGAAGGCCAACACGAGAAACTCAGGTGGCCCCTGTCTTCTGTCTGAGGAATGGTTACTTACACTGACTCATCTATCAAATCTATCCTCTTTCTCTCTCTGTCTCTGACTCTCAGTCTCCCTCACCCTCTCTTTCTCCTCAGTTCCCCTCTAGAAGTCAATAAGCCTTTATCCTGACAGGACGTGTACGAGCGCACTGCTTCAATAATACCGGCTGGCTGCGAAGATTCAGACAGTCAGAGCACCCAGCACCTCATCAGCAAACAGCAGGGCCTACCTCCAACTTAATTAGCCTCCCCCGAGATCCTACTCTGACGGCATCAGCCCAAATGGCTGTGTGTGTGTTTGTGTGTGTGCGTGCGTGCGCGCGCGTGAGAGTCAGGAAGAGCGTGAGCACGCAGGAGTCTCCGCAGTTGGTTTCAGGTTATCAGGCATGAAGGAACGTCCTATTCCTGTTGACTGAGTAGAGTCGAGTCTACATGCATTGCTTCACAAGGATGCAGGGATGCGAAGGGAGAGATGGAGTGAGAGAGGAGAGAGAGAGAGAGAGAGAGAGAGAGAGAGAGACTGCTCTCAGTTCATATCTGGCTGCACCTTAGGGATGCCATCTCCCTCTCTCTCTCCCTCCTGTCTCTTTGTCTCTCTCTCTTTATTTTTCTCCCCCGTTCTCCCTCCTCTCTTCTGTGAGATGAGTCAGAGAGGGTTTGTTGTGCCTCATTTTCTGTCTCGTTGGAGCATGGCCTTCTGGAGCACAGCTGCCCTCACACACACACACAATAGCACGGCTCTCCCCGCACGCGCACACACACCAATACCACAGCTCGCTCTCCACACACACACCACAAAAGCATGGATCTTCCCGCACGCACACACACAATGCCAAAGCTTGCTCTGCACACACACTCCACAATAGCATTGCTCACCCTTCACACAACCAACACAGATACACATACGCACACATTAGCACTGCTCACCCTGCACACACACACACACACACACAGCACAACAGTGCAGGTCGCTTGACACACGTCACACTAGCACAGCTTGCCCTGTGCACATACACACACCACAAAAGCACTGAGCAAACTGACTTGCCAGCATCAGCTAACACTCATCTAGAAATCTGCGTGAGAATGCAAGAAATGAAATGCATCTTTGTAAGTAAAGCCTTATTTACACAAGCATACATCATGCGTGCTGTGTGTGTGTGTGTGTGTGTGTGCGCGTGTGTGTAAGAGAACCTGTGGGTACTAAAGCTGCATATTTTGGTCACATGGAATGGAGAGTCTGCCCACTGTTCCTCTTACCCCACCCTACCCCCAAACACCTGAGAGGCCATTCTGCCCAGTGGCCCCCTGGAGGGCATTGCAGTGCTCATCACCCAGTCACCGCTTAATCATCGTGGGAGGGGGGATTGATGTGACGCATGTCTCTGTGCTGAGCCTGTGCCATCTGCTGAGCTTGGCAGTGTAGCGTAACCCGTGGGTGGAGCATTTTTCTCTCTCTCTATCTCTCACTCCCTCTCTCAGTCTCTCTCTCTCCTTCTCCATCTCTCTCTCTTTCTCTCTGTCACCAACTGCCATGACCAGGAAAGCAGTGAGGAGCTACACCCTTGCTTTTCGTGTGCCTGCACCTCAGAAAGTCTAGCAATGAGCTGATTAGCTCCCATCTCCCAATCTCCTCAGGCTATTAAAAGCTAATAGCTAATCGTGGCTCAGAAATCAACAGATCGAAAAGGAATTGCGGTTCTCCAGACTTTTTGGGAAGGCTCCGATTATAATAGTCCCGTTATGACAACCTGCGTGGCCAGTAGAGCCGCATTAAGCTGGATGAGGGGAGGAGCCCCAGTGAGCTGGGCAGAGCCACGATGGGAGCGTGAGGTCATTCACCCGACGCCCGTTTATCACGCAGTCCCGCCAAGCCCCACAGCTCCTCTGTCACCTTGACAACACAGCCCACAGCAACCTGCCCTGCATGGAACCAGCTATTGATTTTCAGTTCTCTCTCTCGCGCTCTCTCTCTCTCTTTCTCCCTCTCTCTCGTTTTTTAATTCCATTCCCTATACCTCCATCTCCACTTTCTCACTGCAATTTCTCTTTGAGCTACTAGCTGTACCTCTTTGAGCAGCTGTTAATAAATGTGCGTGAGAAAGTCTGCTCCTGGTGTCTAGACTAGTCCAAATGTTAGGGTCCTAAAAATCCTAAACATCAATACCTTGCTTATAGCTTCTCTCTCTCTCTCTCTCTCTCTCTCTCTCTCTCTCTCTCTCTCAAGCAGCAGAGGCTTGGCATGGTTCCCAGTCTGAAGTCAGCCTGGCATGGCAGCCAAGTCGCCCAGGAGGGAGCTGAGTGGCAGTGCCAGCTAAGGGCACTGCGGCATTTCAGACGGGGCGTCAGTGAGGTGTGTGTGCGTGCACTGGGGGGAGGGTTGCCATTAAAACCATTCCCCACTAATGAAAGGAGAATACGGTGCTATTATATGCAGCACTGCACACATACACATAGCAACCGACCTGCACACACTCACTGTTGTGTCAATAAGCACGCACACACACACACACACACGCCTCATCCAGTACTGCCCTGCACCCTGCCACTTGCCTCCACACCACACAAAGCAAAATAAAAACAAAGTACTTTTGTTAAGGACTTAAAAGCTATGCATTTGCATAATATGATTTCTAGCTTCTCTCTCAAGCCTCTAGCCACTATCTCTGTCTCTGTCTCTCTCTCTCTCTCTCTCTCTCTCTCTCTCTCTATCTATCTATCTATCTATCTATCTATCTATCTATCTATCTATCTATCTATCTATCTATCTATCTATCTATCTCTTTCTCTTTTTCTCTCTCCATCTTTCTTCCTCTCTTTCACCAAGCACATGTTGCCCCATGATCAGATTTGCAGGTTTACAGGTTGACAGTTGACACATTGGTATGTTAATAGCCAATGAAGAATCATGTTTGTGCCACGCTCATGTTGATTTATGCCAGGGCGCAGCATCCAGGAAAGCCCACCACTGTTGGCAAGACTTAATTGTGCATGGAGTGAAGCACCGGAGCTCCCGCCAGCAGAGGGCGCCGCTATGGGGCAGACTCTGCCCTTGAGCTGCAACCTCTTCCAGCCTTAGTTAGCATTCTGATCGTGCGTCCTCCATGAGAGAGCTTCCCTCTGTCTGGTCTCCTCCCTTCTCTGCTGCCATCCAGCCCAGCTCAGGAAATGATAATAAACCGCACACACACTCTCATTTTTCTTCACCTTCCATTGATCATTTGTTCCAGGGTATTGGTTTTAGCGTTGCGTGATTGAGCGTTGTCTGCCCTACGGAGGGTAAGTCGTGGTATGTTTGAGACAAAAATGTTGCCTGTTTCAACTGTGCTTGATACTGGTGATGTGTGTGAGGCATTCTCCAGTCCGACGCTGTTGAATGCTGAGTTAATTAGGTTTACACCAGAAGCACATAAAGAGCATTCTCATTCAGTGCTTAATCTCTGTTGCCAGCCACACCACACAGCGTAATGAAAACCAAGCTTATGTCACTTCCATTTATGGATTCGCTGTTTTTCAGACCAGGTTCTAAATCATGAAAATTAAGACATCCCAGTCAGAAAACTTCACATTGCACAGAGATAGTTGTCATTTTTAAATTATGCTTATTTCTCCCATTCCAGATAATGCATTCCATTTTGCGAGTGAAATATATATTTTTTTTCAGTAGAAGTTCGTGACATGGTAAAGGGAATGTCATGACTGTTAATCAGGGCAGCGAAGCAGGAGCTCAACTGGAAGCTTCTCTCAGAGCATCAAGGATACCCCAGCCGACAGACATGTTGGCCGTGGCACTTACCCAGGTTTCGTAGCAGATTCTTTGCCGTATCCTTGCACGGTTTGCCCTGCCGTAGTTCCCAGTCTGCAATACAGAATCCTGTAGGCCACCCGTATAACCAGGCAGGGTCTTCTGTCTTTCAGCCAATCAGACCAGCTCTCCCCGATCCCACCATAGCGAGGTGCTGATTCCAAGCGCTGCTGCTGCAACCGAGATGGCTGTAATTCTGCTCCTCGCTATCGGCCACATATTAGCAGCGATATGCTAAGTCCCCACTCCAGAGCAAACGGGGTCAGGTGAGGAACACACGTTTTAAGCGTGGATGCATTAAAAAACTTTGGAGTCCTCACACTCCAAAATATGTGAAGATAGGGGACTGCAGTGTGACATGAAAAGCTGCTGACTGTCTGAGGCCTCGATTTGCATGCACGTTCGATTAAGCTATTTACAGACACAGCAGTTTTCTGAAAGTACTGGTTCACATAGTTTCTTATGTTCTCCCGGCTACTCCTCACAGTGTATCCCTGCCTATGATGGGTGTATTATATAGTGTGATTATTATTGATTATTGGTTTTGATACATGGGATTATCATTAAGGTTAAAAACAATGTAATATCATTTTAAATGTGTCATATGACAGTGAAACTAATACTCGCTCACTAACGTGCCATTCGCTCTCAGGACTATGTATTTGTCTGGAACCCCGAAAACCAAATATACACAATGCAGATTGGTTCATGCACATATCTCAAGAAAAACAGTATATGTGGTTGGTCGGATTCCGTATGCATTGGTTCTGTTCTGGGTGCCGCCGCTTCTTGATCGGTGTCGTTCAGGACAGTGGTGCATTGTTCTATTGGCGCGCGTTTTGAAATGTTCCTGCGCACGAGCAGGGGCCCGCGCGTCTTCGCCAGTGTGCAGGAGATCAGGGATGGTGTCGCCACGGGGCTCCAGGGACTGATTGATGGCAGCCGTATTTACGCCATCAGGTTCCCTGTATGCCGCCAAAATGGCTGCCTGCTCCCACAGAGAGTACAGACGCCCCCCGCCAGCACAGCAGACTAAAAAGCACACTGAGTTCGAAACATAATGAAAGAGAAATAGGAGCAAAACTTAGTCATACTGAGCGGCAGAGAGGGAGAAAGAGGGTGATTTTAAGTCATTTGATAGTCTTTAATAGCTTGAGGACAATGTAGAAACCTCTATCCTATTAAACCTGAGAATTTCTTAAGTTAAAGAAGTGGACCCTGGCTAGTGGATTTCTGTGTGCCTTGGTTCTTGAGTATAGCTCTGCTGCTTAGCAGTTTCCCTGTTACCCATACGCCTGCCTCAAAAACTGATTAAAAGGCTCTTCATAAGTTTGAAATTGCCATCGTGGAGTAGGCAGAAACCCAAAGCATGCCGTGCAGGCTCAGGACTGGGTCTGACAGAGGAGATGTGAATGGAGCTGAACCAGTACTGCACGGCTGCCGCTGTTAGGCTAGTCATGGTTCACTAAGCCCAGTAGCTTTCCTGCCCTCAGTTCCAGCAGGTCGCAGGTTGGACGCCCGCTGGGGGAAGCTCCAGTCCCACCGCCGTAAACCTGATCAGAGTTAACTCATATGATTGTTCAAAGGGGAAGTTAAAGGGAGACGTGTGTAATGGAGCGAAGCTGATGGGATGTTACAGCGAGACATCGTCTTGATGGTCGTTTTCTAAACACTTGTGCATTTAGTCCTCTAAGTCTGATTTGGTCTGGACTGAAAGCAACGTGTAGACTACAACCCACATGTTCAAACTGGTTGGATAACAAAGAAGATAATTTGCATATAGAGCACAAACGTTGTCCGGAATCAAAGAAAACTATCCATATGCACCATGAATGCTTTGCATGAAAAGTAGAGTCAGTTCTGCCTTTAGGTCATTCATTAGAGTGGATGTGGGTATGGGCCCTACTTCAAAGAAAGTCTTTTTATTCTGAAGCCCAGCTGTCATGGGTTCTGCGGCGCCTTCCACGTCCAGCACCCTCTTCTGCTTCCTTCTTCCCTAAAGGGGAGGGTTTGTGCCATGTGGAAGATGTACTGGGTGTGAGCTACCCAGCATGCCCAAGCACCTCAGCCCAGATGGGCAGAAACCAGTCCCGGGCCATGAGTAATGACATCACTCTGCAGGACAGCCCAGCTGACGTGTGGGGTTTGTTTTTAATAGCAGCTGCCAGTGACCTTTCAGCGTAACCAGCGGCCCTGGCCGGTGGATTAGCGAGCGTCCCGGCCAAAGCGGCGCTGCTTGACGCTGGCACCCATATCCTCGCTGTGGACTTGACAATCACAGAACATAAGACTGGATTTTGGATATAGAGAAGTTGTTCCTGGGTCTGCAATTAGGGAATTTGGGGATTATCCAAGAATGCTGTGTGTAGAAGAACCTCTTGTTATCTGTATTCTTCCTGCATGGTTTTTCAGTAGGCTTAGTTGCGATTGGTTCTGCTGCAGTTGAGCTCATCTCCCCTCTCTTTCCTCTCTCTCTCTCTCTCTCTCTCTCTCTCTCTCTCTCTCTCTCTCTCTCTCCTCACTGACTGGCGGTTTGGGGGGGGGGGGGGGTTTGCGAAAGGAAGTGACCTACATAGCACTGCTCCCTTGCCTCAGCTGTCGTTTGCATTTCAAGAGATGATGAATAATTTACTGCTCCTCTCCCCCCATGAAAACGTGACAGCCTTCAATAAAATTAACGAATTTAACGAGCCTGGGTGACAATCAGTTGCGACACTCAAAAGGCCCCCGGTCTGAGCTGCAGATTCTGGAGCCCGAGGCACATCACTAAAAAAAATACCGGCAGTGCCACAGGTGAAGCGTTATCAAGAGCAGATCACACCGGAGCCGGAAATCAGCAGGGCTCTGCAGTATGGGAACAGCAGTCAGCCTTTGGTTATTTTCTCATATATAAGAGTGAAGCTCTCTATAGCAGTCTCAGTGTGGTGCTGCTGGCTGGGGGCTGGGGGGTGGGGCAGGATTTCTGTATTCTATTCTAGCTCTGAGAAGAGCCTGACAGCTCGTATGTGTATGTTATGTGAGGGTGCACGCGTGTGTTCGGCAAGCCAATATCCGGCACATGTTTTCCAGTCTAATCCCGAGTTCAGCCTGAGCCAAGCCTCCCTTTTCATAGCCCAACTTTTAAAACGGCTCTGGATTCCAATTATGCCTGCAATGGCTAGGTTACAGTTTGAGAATCGGAGACAAACACGCATGCACACACAGTGACAGACAGAGACACGTGAGTGCACCCCCAGCATCACTGGGGAGTGTGTAATAGTTTTATCAGGGTGAGCACAGGCACACGAGTGCACTCCTGCCTGCAGCTATGGCTGGGATCCATGGGAGAAAGTCAATTACAGCAGCGTGAGGCAGCCTAGGGTGAACATATGGGAGAGAGATAACACTGGCAAGATGGCCGACGAACTCTCCCAGCAACCCTCAGTCCCCAGCCGGGGCATGTCGCTCGCTCCGCTCCGTATTTACCTCACCCTGCATGGGGAAATAATAAGGCCTCCTGGAATCTGTCAAGCACGCACACACACATACCACACACACAAACAAACACACATGCGAGCGACTGTTTATTTGAGTTAGTGTGAAGTGAGGGACAACGAGTCCTAGGTGTGAAAGACAGGCTCCGCGCTGCCAGAAGAGGCAGGGTGTGTGTGAAGCACGCTGTTGGTGGAAGGGTCCATGTCTGTAAGGCTGCCTGCGACTCGGGATCGATACGGAACGGAAAGGGTTACGTTTTGCCCGTTCGGATTAAATCCTGAGGTGGCTGGGCTTGGAAACGCTGTGCTGCATCAGGAGGAACCTTCTGTTGTTCTTTCTTGTTTGTGCGCAACTGAAAATTGGTGATTCATCGCACGTCCGAACGTAGGCAGCTCTCTAACAGTCAAGCAGAGCAGGAAGGGAGAGGGTAGGGAATTATATCCACACGCTCGCTCTTACATACATAGAAGCGCACGCGCACGCACACGTAAGGCATGGCGGCACTCTCTTTCGCGTGCTCCAGTACCGACTAACATTGCCATGCAAAACAGACAGTGAGAGAACCCCATTAACCGAAACACAGGCATGCTCAGTCGTGCGTTCGAGGGACAGCAGAGGGCTCAAGAGGAATAATGCCCCACAAGGCAAAAGCGCCAGATCCTCCCTCTGGATTATACGTCTTCTGTTTCAAACCGTGCCTGATGTATATTGTTCCTCAAGTAGACAAGTGAGGAGGAGATCGAGAGAGAGAGAGAGAGAGAGAGAGAGAGAGAGAGAGAGAGAGAGAGAGAGAGAGAGAGAGAGGAAGGAAGAAAAAACCAAGTGCACGTCAGAACGTAAGTCTCTGTCAGAAAAGCAATCAGCAGCTCGAGCGTCTGGTCTCCTGCAGACCGCTGATTACAGCATTAGGCTCAGCCCAGCTCTTCCCCTTGTGTGGCAAATCATTTCGACCGCAATAAAGAACTTTGAGACAAAGGAGAAGTTAATTAAGATTAATTAACTTTTTAATGCGCCGGTACACTCATATTTATGTCTGCGGCCAAAGGCGTTTTTGAGCACATCTACTATTTACCTTCTTATTGTCTCTCTCTCTCTCTCTCTCTCTCTCTCTCTCTCTCTCTCTCTCTCTCTCTCACACACACACTCTCTCTCTCATTCTTTCTCTTTTCAGTTTTATTAGGTACTAATGCAGTCTCAAGGACATTTGTAGGTACCTATCTTGGATTGTCCAGTTAGAAACGAACCTTCCACATACGTAAATAATCATATCTCAGTCAAATTATCTGATTAGTCCAAAACGAACTGTATATAAGATAACCGTATCAAACTATACTCTTAAACATAGCGATTCTGTTATATATAGTACATACATACAAAAGTCAAAATAACTCAATAAAACTAAGCAAATCACGATTTAATTATTACATCATATGAACTTTTATTAAAATGACTTGTGGCTGGGTGTGTAGGACAGCAGATCAGTAGAGTCACCCGCGCACCGTGCGCACCGTGCAGCAGCCCACAGTTTACATACGACATTCGCTGGGTGTTGGCAAGTTCTGCATCTTCATACGAGACTACAGACATGGCAAAGGTCTGAAAGGTTTACTCCACCACTAAAGAGTTGAACTTTACTCTTTGCTTTATTGTTTCGAACAACCAGGGACTTCCTCCTGTGACAAGGAGTACACGGCTAACCCAGGGCTCTGACTCAGCTCATTAACGACTCAAGTGTTATGAGCCTTAATAAGCTGAGTTGGTTGCGGTACAGCAAACAAAACCAGAAAACATGTCACAGCATCCACAGAACTGAAGTTCAAAATGCCTTACCCACATTGTATGTAATAAGGAGTTATAAGTCGGCTGGGAATCCTGCTAATGTGGGTTTATTATAGATTTTATTTATTCTACGCGTGAAAAATGCCAGCGCAAGTAGGAAACTGGAAGCGTGTGTGTGTGCAAGCACATTTGTGTGCATGTATGTGTGCATGGCACGCGTGTATATGGGTGTGTGCATGCACGTGTCTGCACGTGTGTGTGGGATTGATTCTGTGAATATGTGTATGCGTGTTGGTGTGCGCGTGCGCGAGAGCGTGTGTCTCGATGCCTGCAGGGGGGCCTGGGACAGCCGCTGTATCCCCTGTGTGTGCCTGCTGTTTTACATTCTGCCGGTGTAGGCTGAGTCTCACACAGCAGCAGCAAATAGCCAGCCAGCCATGCACATCTCTCACTCAGCCTGACTCCTCATTTATCAACTCACTCAACCATCTCTCCCTCCCTCTCCCTCGCCCGCGTCTTTCTTCTTTCTTTCACTGTCTACGCATTCTATCCGTGCTCTCTCTCTTCCACAACATCCGCTGGCGTTTCCACCCCCCCCCCCCCTTTGTTTTGGTACGTACGGGTTTGTGTGCGTGAGGGAGTGCGGGAGGGAGAGAGAAACAGGATGACATTGTGCGTGTCCAACCCTAAATGTTTACAGTTCTAAACTGCTCCTGCAGTTTTGCCAGTTCAGAATACATGAAGAATTGATTCCGAACCTCATCGCCCCCTTGAGGACAGACATGGAAAGTGCCCGGTGTTATTTCTTTTGTTATGGACTAACTGCCTCTCTTCAGGCAGGGAGTGGTGGTATGCAATATGAGAAACAGGCTTGCGGCGAGCAGGTCTGGTCCAAACCTCACATCTATCCTGAGTGAACATCAGACAGGCGAGATGAAAAGGAAGGAAATCAATAAGGAGAGAGGAGGCCGTGTCGAGAGCCTGGCTCTGCTCTGATTGAGGGCTGACTGACAAGCTCTTCTCTTCTGTGATCTACGGCATGCCGAACGATCGCAGAGCAGCCATCCCCTATTCATGCTCGCGTGTGGCAAGGGTACGGAGCTCGTGCTTTTACAGTCCCGTCGTGCTCCCGCTCGCACGGCCCTATACGGAGCGGCCGACGCGGAGGGTGACCGCGCGAGAGCGGCTCTGTCTCCAGCTTACCTCCCCGATCTTCACAGTCGCGTGATTGCCATTAGAAATAACGACCGATTACTGTATTCGAGAGCTTGTGACACTGGGCCGTTCTCCCAGGTGTGGAAGGTAAGAGCCGAGGCACGCTGGACCTTGAGTGGGACAAGACCACAAGCTCTGGTGTAGATGGTGAGCCATAGCGAGACAATGGAAGCAGGTTAAAAAGTAAGAAAGCACAGAGAGGAAAGAAAATCCATGTGCTGATGTCACTCTGGCATGCAGTCAGAGTAATGGGGAGTATTTCTGGACTGGGCTGTCTGAGCACTGTTGTCTGCTGGCAAGGAACGGTGAAGGCAGCGAGACCCGAGAACACACACACACACACACGTATACGTGCGCAAACACGCAATCAGCTGTAGCTGTAAAAGCCCCTTAAACAGCAGATGCTAGCATAGCACATTTTACAAGTTCCCATTGGAAAGTCTTGCAGCAGTGCTCCAGAGTGCCCCTGGACCTTGGACATGAGCTGGAGAACCAGAGAAACACCTCGGGAGAAGTATATATGGCTAGTTTCAGCATGAGGTCGTCCGCATCATCACCACTGCCCTTCATTTGGAAGGGAATCCATTTCCCATCTCTTCTTATCCATTTCTGTCCCTCTGTTTTTATTTTTTGGTCAGAGTATCCAAAACAAACAGTTGTATAATAAACAACCTAAAGAACGCTCAGACAGAAAGAGGAACAAGTTTGATCGTACGGTGCGGTTTGTAAGCGAAGGTGAATGCTGAAGAGTCTCCCCCTCTACTCTCTGCCCGTGTTTCAGAAGGTGATTTGCCCCCTCACTCTCTGCCTAATTCTCACAATACTAGGTCCAGAGATGCTCTAGTTAACTGATTCCCTGGGCTACTTTCAACTTACATTTATTACATTTTATTTTCAATGTTGCAGAATATCTGTAAGGTGAATATATGTAAAAATGTTCTTTCAACTTAAAGAAAAATAGTCCCCACACTCACTTGCTTAGAAAGGGTATAATATAGAATTTAATATAGAATATAGAATAATATAGAAAGCATGACATTTTGACCAATATATTAGTCCTTCATCCAATGTAAAAAAAACAAACAAAAAAACACATACAATCAGGAGGTGAAATTCAACTAGGTGCCTAAACAGTAATATCAGCCGGTTATAACATTGTGGCACAATTCAGTCCAGTTCAACAACAATGTTTCACTGTTAGAATCTTAGGCATGTTCCACTTTTATTTATTTTTTTTTAATGTTTTATATGTTTATTTTATTTTTAGCATGACATTTTTAAATCTGTTTGGTGGTTTGTCTGTCGGAATGCATAATGTCACTGGGAAGAATGTGGGATTTGTATTTGGAACATCTCATTAGAGTCTGAATGCCTGGACAATGCTTCCTAACTGTGTTATCAGCGATAATACCCTAAATGCAACATTGGTCCTACTGCCGAATGGTTTGCCGTACCGAAACACAACGCAGTATGCCGTAGGAGAGCTTCCACACTGAAGGAGAGCGGTTTTGCTGGTTGAGGCAGGGCTGAGGGCATCCGACTGTGCCGGCGCTCTCTGGGGAAGCAGGGCAGAGGTGTTCAGGAGGGGACAGAGGTCAGCACTGAAGCCTGCTGGGAAAGCCCCGCTTTTCATCTCCTTTACTTCCCCCATGCATATGCATCAGTTGCCTCTTCAGTCATCATCCCTTCCAGCAGTCCCCCACTGCTTTTTTGCCTTCAGGTTTAAAAACAGGCTGGAGGCAAGGAAGAGGCAGCAGTAGGGAGGATGGAGCTGAGCAGGTGTGTGGGAGTAGCGGTTCATGGCTGTAAAGCTCATCAGACTGCAGACACATTTATTTTGGCTGAAGGAGGTGACCACCGTGGCTCCTGCCAAGGTGCTTTGGCCCCCCAGCGTCGCAGCTTTCCCGCTCCATGCCGGGCTGTGGGACCACGGGGCCTGGTAGCGGCTCTGCACTCGCCCAGGAGATGTGCTGCAGCCTTGAGCACATACTGTTCGGAACAACGCATTAGTGTGGCTCACCTTTGCAGGTTCTGCATTTGAAAACTGCGTTAGCACCGTCAAAAGACGAGCAAAATTTGTGTCAGCATGGCGACGCTCACACGCTTAAGTCTCTCCCGTGCTCTCACACCCTTCTCTCGCCTCTCTCCTCTGCCACCTCTCTTTTTTCTCACCTCCCTACGAAGCCTGGAAGAGAGGGAGGGAAAGACGGAGAGAGTGAGAGGGACAGAGAGGAAGAGAGAGAGAGAGAGAGAGAGAGAGAGAGAGAGAGAGAGAGAGAGAGATGTATTTCATGTGTGGTTTCCTCTCGTCCTCACCAGAACAGACATGTAGCCGCAGAGTTGTTCTTTGCACCGACACCTGCTACCCAGCAGGCGGATTTGTGAAGAAACTGTGGAGGACCACTGGAGTGTTTGGGCTCCACTGGGCCTGAGCACACTGCCACAGTAAGTGCACAGCGGTACCAGCCTATGTGCGTCCATCATATGCACGGCTCTCCAAACCACTGCCCTGACTTTCACGCTTTCTCTGATCGTACGTGTCTGGTTCAGCGGGCTTCCTGGGTGACTAGCCGATGAATCAGCCCAGCTATAGTGGAAACAGCTGAAGTGGACAGAACAGGGAGTCCAGGACTGGGAGCCACTGACATGAATGATCAGTTCACATCTCCATTATATCGCCGAGCCCATAACCACCATAATCATCATAACATATAAAGAAAGCACCAAAATGGCCCCTATAGATCCAAGCCCCTCCCTCATCTGCTTCTGCAAGTGTTTTACCCTTTATGTGACCAATAACAGCCCTGACCGTGTGACATTCAACCAGTTAGCCACATTACATTACTCACACACACATATACTAAAGGCCCTGACTATCACATCCTCTACTTTGCACCCCACTTTGATCCTCACCTGCTGTCTTTCAGGGTAGCTGCATGCCATCAGTGACTAGCACACGCGGAAGTCGCATGGTCAGTGAACGGTCCATGCACGTGGCCGTCCCAGTGGATGCTGGGGAGGTTTACAGAGTGGCAGCCATCAGGAACACTGGGGGCGGGGCCTGGACAGGCCGGGACAGAACAGGAGCTCGCTCTGACTCTCGGTGTCTGTTCATCTGCCGTCTGTTCTGCCTTCCTGTACATAATGTGCCATGTCTGTTGTCTGTTTGTCATCCTCCTCCTTGAAATGTTCTTTCTGACTCTCTCTCTCTTTTTCTCTCTCTCTGTCGCTCTTGCTTGCTGTCCTTTTTCTCTTTTCTCATACCATTCTCTTTCTATTGGTGTGCTTTAGCATATCTGGCGAGACTGACCACGTATGGTTGCTAATGCTGTCAGCTACAGCAAGACCCTCCACATTTCATACTGTGGATGTGTCTCCATGGTGGTTCCACATACTAGTTGTTCAGGTCAAATGGCAGAACCACTTCCGCGTGGCAGGTTTATGAATTACACATTGTCCTCCGAGCAAACCGAAGCACAGAGGTATATGAGAAGGTTTTTATGCATTATGTATTCAAAGCTAACTCCTGTGAGAGTATATTTAAGCGGTCCCCTTAAACCTCTTGCTCAGTTGCATATGGCAGGGCTGAGGTTAGCAGAGGTGAGTCAGATGTAGCAGTCTATAGGCGGTTCGTCCCCTGAGCACCGCTGCCACCATCCACCTGTGTCCAAGCTCCCGCACACTCTGTTAAGCCTCACCTCATCCCGTCAGAACTCTTCTGCACGCTCCCCACATCAGTCTTGGACGCGTTTAACCTCTTTGTGAGGGAAGAAATCTTTGCTGGTGATCAAGGCTATCAACACAGACATTTGAAACACAGGCAATGAGAACTGTGGGTTTCTCTGCCGCTGTCTCTCTGCTGCGCTCTCTTTCTGTCTCTCTCTCTCTCTCTCTCTCTCTCTCTCTCTCTCTCTCTTTTCCCTCTTTCTGTGAGATACATTATTCAAGCCCGGCACTTTAAGTAGGTCATGCAGCCATAGCCTTCAAATGAGCCCCAACCAGGAAGGCAGAAAAGAGAAACACACACACACACATACACACGCACACACGTGCATGCACACACGCGCGCACACACACATGCACGTGTGCCCACACACACACACACACACACAAGCACTACGTCTCCCCTCTCTCTTTCACACTGGTACCTAACTCACCACTGATTGATAGTTGGGGTTCAACAGCCCAACAGCAGTGAGATTGCGGAGGTGTGGTGGTGTGCTGGTGGAGCGGGGGGTGGAACAACCATTTGCAGCTAATTTAGGAACTAGATTTCCTATAGGGAGACTGGAGTGATATTCTCACACTTCCACATTCACTCTGTCTCTCTGTAGCTCTCTGTAGCTGGGTTCTCTTCAGGAGAATTTTGTTAGCAGGAATACAATAAGGAACCTCCTTACTTCTGGATATGTGTGTGTGCATGTGTGTGCGTGCGTGTGTGTGTGTTTGTGTGTGTGTGTGTGTGTGTGTGTGTGTGTGTGTACATGCTATAGTATATACTGTATCCCAATATCTCAATAGAATAGAACACAAAAACATGCAAAAAAAAAATCTTCACACTCATGTTTTGTGTTCTTCATTAAATCTCCATAATACAGTATGAAAAAACAGAGCCAAAAGTCACAATATGGTAACAACACAACAAGGCCCCTAGCACAGCCAAAGAAATAAATGCTCATACCTTTCTCCATAACACAAGCACACACACACACACACACACACACACACACACACACACACACACACACATAGGGGCTAGAAAGGCAGACACCAACCCCCTGCTACTGTAAAATGGCACCAGTAGCCCCATGCCAGCGACAGCCGTGCGGGCCGACCGCTCCCTGTCGGAGGCGGAGCAGGTTTGGCGGGAGCCCCTCCCGTGCTCCTGCCCACCTCGCGCCACCCGTCTCTTCGGCGAGCGGGCGCGAGAAACGCTCCCTCTCCTCTCTTCCGTCAGCGGCGCGCCAGTGGGCCATCTGTCAGCGCTAATGGATGCGCGCTCATTTGCATGGCTGACGAGCGCTCCTCGCTTGGCAGGGATCGGGTGGAAGGTCGCCCTCCACCACATCGTGGCAAGAGAATGTTGGCAGGGAGAGACGAGAGACAGGCATGGACCTGTGGAGATGCTCCGAACGGGGAGACGGAGACGGATCCTCTCATATGTATAAGCACGGTTAAAACGACTGAGGATTATTATCATCTGTTTTTAATATGTTACTCTCAGTTACTTTTAGAACTCGTACTTTCAGCACTCGTAGCCAATAGTGTGCGTGTATGTTTGTGTGAGCAAATGTCCCAGTGTAAAAAACCTGAAATGATATTATGGGAACATCTTTAATTTTCCTCTTGAATTTTAGGTTTTTGTTGTACAGTAAACAGCTACAGTAAACAGATCAATAAATTAAATATTAAGACAGTGGTGCACCAAAGTGCATGAACGAATGTGTGTGTGTGTGTGTGTGTGTGTGTGTGTGCAGCTATTCTGTCTGTGGACGTAAATCATCCCCTATGAGGCTCCTCCAGCCTATCACTCTACATTTGTCTTCTCTGCCAGGGAAAGTATGTCTGCCCCATCACACACACACACACACACACACACAAACACACACACACACACACACAGACACACGCAGACACACACAGACACACACACAGCGCTGCCTCAGCTCTTTCCCCATGCCTGTGTATGTGTGTGCATCTCCTCCGGTCTCTCCGCCCCGCAGTCTCCCCGGCCTATCTCCTTTAATTACTGCTTATGCCTCTCTGTGCCTCCTCCCCAAATACCCCCCCACCCCCACCCTCCGTGGAAGAAGCTGCTCCCAGTCACCCTACTCCTTTGTGCCTGTCGCCTCCATCGCGGGCACGCTGCTTCCAGCTTCTGACCTGAGAGCAGTCTTTCCTTCTCACTGGGGAAGTGCAAGCAGTAAAAATCTGGGAGCGGAGCTGATCCCAGGCTGATGCCTACGGGTCCTGTCGTAGCCCCTGCAGCCCCTGCAGAATAATACTGAGAGTGGGGAAGCGCCAGACAGGCTTACAGGCTTCTTCAAATGGCAGGCTTTGATGCTGGGGATGCGAAAGAGCCTTGAGAGGGGTGTGATTGCTTGCTCTCTCTCTCTCTCTGTGTGTGTGTGTGTGTGTGTGTGTGTGTGTGTGTGTGTGTGTGTGTGTGTGTGTGTGTGTGTGCGTGCTTGTGTGTGTGGATTTGTTTATGTGGGTGCCTGGTTGTGCATGCATGTGGTGTCTATCGATTGGTGTGTTTTCCAGGCAGTGACAAGAAGGCTGTTCATGGAATACAGAAAAGACCTCGTGTGCATGCCAAATGACACGGCCCGAGCTCTCCAGTCATTCTCCAAGCAGACGCAAAACAGTCCCGGAAAACATTGACGTATTCATTCGTAATTACCGCTGAAGTTTCCCTGTTCCAGACAATAGTTAGCACAGCTCCTAAATGCTAATGCACATTACGGCGTGCATCAGTCCTTGGCTATGAGCCATGTGCATATGCTTTTTGTCTAATGAGCGTCTGCGTTCGTGTGTGTAATTGCCGTACGAGTGCGTTTTACCGTGGACCCTCTCGAGCAGTGGCGCCGAGGTAGAGTACCCTTCATACGCCTGCTTTTTTAGCCATTTAGCCGGTCTCCCTTTCCATTAATTAGCCTCTCCTTTTTCCGCTGGACACTCTGACATTTCCCCGCTGCTAATTCACTGATTAAGCCTATTAATGTGATTAGAGAGGCATTTCTAAGACAGCTGCCATTATATACAGTACGCAGATGAGAAGCAGCCCTGTTGCCCCGTGCGTCTGTTGTTCGGGCGGCGTCGGTAAAGAGGTGTTTGTCCCTCCCCAGACTGCCGAGTTTAGCTGCTGCTCTCCCGTGCTAAATCTGCCCTTGTTATGCCGTTCAGAACCAGGCGCTGTCCATTTTTTTTTCAACACCAGGAGCTATGCTTTCTGGGTTGGATCTCAGCACCAGGAGCTGTCCAAACATACAATACGAATTCACATCTGAGGAGAATCGGATATCTGAATAATATGCAGTATTTATTTTATCCTCAGTGAGAATAAAAATACCTTTAATTTGCAGATTAAAGTCCGCCAGTCTACAAAACAAATAATTAGCGTTTTGGCCTATTTTTGATAGCAACGTCTCTCATTAGACATCCCCTCAAAATAAAAAGAAAGAAATCATAACCCAGACAGGCACATCCAGCACTGAGAGCAGAGGCCGTCCTCGTACATTCTGTGGCTGGATTCATACACTGCCCTTTCTCCCGTTTTGTTTCTCCTTCTCTCTCTCCCACTTCTGCAGTCTCCCAGCTATGCGGGTGCTGTGGTCTAAAGAGAGTTAGGCTGGGAGGGACAGGGAACAGATTGACTACTGCTCTGAATTAAAACCAGAGAGAGAGAGAGAGCGAGAGAGAGAGAGAGAAAGAGAGAGAGAGAGGGGATACATATGAAATGGTGAATGCATCCAGGCTGCCTTCCGTTGCCTGATTTCTCACAGACTGGGAGTAGACGTGCCGTGGTGGGGTTTACCGCTCTCTTATTCTGCCTCCGTGTACGTGCAGGGTGGCTGGTCAGTGGTCAGCCTGATGGAGTGGGCAGAGAGGTAGGCATGTGTGTGCGTGTGCCTGCTCCGTCCTCCACACACTCGCTCCGATGCTGCTGCAGTGTGGCGCCGCTTGTAGAGGCTCGTTCACGCTCTGGCTCACACTCTCGTTCACGCTCTCGCTCACACTCTCGCTCTCACTCGCGATCTCACTCGCGCTCGCGCCCTACTCGCGCTCGCGCTCTAATCTCGCTCGCGTTCTCGCTCGCGCTCGCGCTCTCTCCCTCCTGCCTTGTACATTCTGCTCCCAGCTCCCTCCCTCCTCTCCATCTCTCACTCCCCTCCTTCCTGTCTGTCTGCCTCTCTCTCTCCCTCTCTCTCTCCCTCTCCCTCTCTCTCTCTCTCTCTCTCTCTCTCTCTCTCTCTCTCTCTCTCCTCCAGAGAGGCTGCGGCTCCCCCGCACCTCCGCTCCATCTCCCTCCATCTCTCCAAGTGCTGGCGGAATACAGAGAGCTCAGACAAAGAAAGACTGATAGAACAAGGGAAGAGAGGAGCAAAAGAGTGAACAATAAGGGAGGGATAGAAGCAGAGTGAGAGAGAGAAAGGACGAGAGAAACGATCGCAGACTTTCAGGCTACGGGGGAGAGGAGGCACACAGAGAGGCAGTGTGAGAGAGAAAGACAGTGTCGCCATTTCAGTAGGTTTCACTTTGTTCACTTCTTGTTTTGCAGTGCTGGCATTGTTCGTTCTCCTAATCCAGCTGAAGTTGCTGTGTGTGTGTGTGTGTGTGTGTGTGTGTGTGTGTCTGGGTGTACATGTATGTGTAAGTGCATGTGCTCACATTTGTATGCATATATGTAAGCATGCTGCCGAGTGTGGAGAAAGGGGTTAAGAAACATACATCCATGAAGAAGTCACTTATGCATTCCAGCACACTGAGGTGTTGACTGTTATGGCTAATGTTTGGTATTTGGAAGAGTGACGTTTGCTTGTTGACAGCATCATAACTTTTTTGTGTCAGCTGAAGAGTAATTTTTACCCCAGCCTCCATTATGCACTCGTCTGTGGGGGTGTTGCATGGCTCATAACTGCATCGACGAGGTAACTTTGTATTCTGAGGAAAAAAAGAATGGGTGGCTCTGAAAGTTCAGCAATTTGAACTTGAGTGTAAGTTCAACTTACCTTTTGCTATAAAAACTTGTCTGTGCTTTTAAACAAAGGGAGAACTTATACAGAGTATCATAGGCATGTTGAAATCTAAACTAATGGCATGTGGGATATAAATCAGATTTGGAGAATGTGTATTGCCTTTGCATTACACATATGTGATGTACAATTATACATGATGTGTAGGCACAAGAGTTTCTCATGCCTGAACAGCTACAGCTATCGTCTTCCTTGGTTTAACCAATCAAATGAGACACTTTCCCACCAAATGCCCCTTTTTTTGTGTCAAAGTTTCCAACCCGGAGGAGACTTGTTATCCATTATTTATACCAGCAAGCATTTCAGCATGGGTTTCGACGGGGAGGAGCATTGCTGTCAGGGTTCCCCTTTACCGCGCAGGTGAACCTGCCTGGCTGTGTTTGCCATGCCGGAGGGAGCACAGGCTCCCTGCCGCACACACACTCCAGAGCGGGCAGGTCCGAGACTCTCCTGCTGAATGCGGATGTGTGTCTTCTGCATGGAGATACGCGACTCCTTGCAGCGGCTGCTGCCTGTTTAGGAAAACAGAGTTCATGCCTTGGTGCCTCAGCTGCACTTCCCCAGAACTCGCAGAAAGTGCTCAGTGCACCTGCTTCAGTGTTGGAGTCAAACGCTGCTTGCCTTGCAGGCCAAGTGCAGGTTCATCTGAAGCCTTAACTTAGCCACGTGTTTGGACAAGTAGCCATTTATTTATTTATTTATCTATTTATTTATTTATTTATTTATTTATTGGCCATGCTAAACTTTGACACGTTTAAAATTTGTTATTTTAAAATGACTATTTATGTAATATAGTTGGGTGAAATTATTTTTGAATGCTGTGCAATTTGTTTGTTGTTACTGTTAGAATGTAAAGATTGAAGAAAGATTTCTCATGCAGCAAAAAGTGTAGCACCGCTGAGCTGCCGCTGATCCTGGAGGTGAAAGGGTTAAAGTCTGACTCAAGAGTACTGGGTTGATCATACATTTTTGGCTAGGTTTGAGTTGATTATGAGGTTGATTATGAATTTTGAGGCAGAATATTTAATGAGAACCTGATTATGAATTTCAGAAGGTTTGGTATGAGGCTGATTATGGGTTCTTATGAGCAGATTTGAATTATCTGTCTAAAAGCTCCATGACCCCAGAGGGTTTCCCTGCCTTAGCCAGCCAGGCTCAGTGAGTCATTAATAAGATAGCTGGCTGAGAGAGAGAGAGAGAGAGAGAGAGAGAGAGAGAGAGAGAGAGAGAGAGAGAGAGAGAGAGAGAGAGAGAGAGAGAGAGAGAGAGAGAGAGAGAGAGAGAGAGAGACCTAGCCTGTTTCACAATGTTACAAGCTTAATGAACACCTACACCCCCACCCTAACTCAAACACACACACACACACACAGTCTGATACGTAGCAATGGCTTGGATAAAAATAGCCTCTTTGGTGAAGGCAGCTGAGGAGGAACAATAGCAAGTGGATAGGTTTTCAGCAGCGCATAATGTACATGCATGACAATTATCTAATTGAATTTCTGACCTGTTGTATACACACTTCATCTTAGGAATTTAAAATTCTTCTTGCTCAATACTATTGTAATTACCACAATATTCATATTATATGGACTTTTAGGTGAAAAGTATTTGCATTTCCTCTGAGCTGCTCTACTTTATAATATATATTAAACTATGCAACATATACTACACTAAACTGCTGTTTCGTGTGAGACAGCTGCCATCTGCCATAACCTGATTTAACGAATGCTTTACCAATTCATTAAATGCATCAGTATTACTCAGGCCCTGGCTCTCTCAACACCCACCCTAAAGGTTCATAGGCCTTAATGTTTGTGTGTCCCATTAGGGTCATGACACATTTGTCTTCAAGCCCAAGTATAGTTTTTATAGCAGTGGTTAAGTAGTCTGGGAGAGTGTTTCTCCTTCTGTCAGAGTTGATGGTTTTGATGATCTGTGCTCTATATCTAGAGCATAATGGTTGGAGGCTATGGTTTTGTTCACAACTCCCAAAATTTTATTGTAGAAATTTCATTAATAATAAGGTAACATCAAATTAATTTAGGGTATTCGACAGGACTCTCTTTGAGTCAGTCAGAAAAATGGAAATCAGTTTCATTACCAGTGCTTTTTTTATAGCTGTACATTGCACTAAATCAGCTCCTGGCCTAATATAAGTCTGCCTTGAGTTTCTGAGCAGGCACTGACTGAAATAAACAAACAATGAAACTTCACTAAGCATAAGAAGGTCAGAAAAAAACATTAAAACAACAGGATAGACTTTTTCTTCTCTCCCAACTCTTCCAACATATTCTGCAGGCCAGTGAATCTGCAACTATGCAAGAAGATTTAAAGCTGAAGTCCCAATGACCTCAGTGGTTCCAGCAGCGAGCCAGCCAGCACACCACATCTCAGCAGGCGTGTAGTGGAATGTTCACCGTGCCTGATAAAGGGTGGAACCGTAGAAGGACAGGAAAAAACTCATCCTGGGGATTTGTATTGTTGAGATCAAAACCAAGGGAAAAGCAGATGGAAACACTGTGGGTTCTTTAAGGGCCAGTTCTCTGTGCTGAGCCCGGAGTGGTTGTCTTGCATAAAGGAAATAGTCGTTCACATGATGCTATGCTCCTATTGCGTTTCCATGGGAAGTCCTCATCTACGTATGTGACACACTGCTGTGACCTAGTTGAGGAGGGAAAAAGAATAAGAGAGAGAGAGAGAGAGAGAGAGAGAGAGAGAGAGAGAGAGGGAGTGAGAGAGGGAGAGAGAGTATGTAGAAATAACAGGGACGGTCGTGGCTGTATCCCAGCATGCCCAGCAGAGGCAGGCATGCACAGTAAACAATTCAGCCTTGGCACTGACCCTCAGCAAACAGCTGGAGTTTGCCACAGGCCTCACCTGGGTCAGCTTCCTGTGGTAGATATGAGACACATGACTTCACCTCCTTGATTATAACAGCCAGTACCGTCCCACGATACTGTTTGTTACAGAATCCTTAGTTTGGTTTGGTTATTGACAGTTGGAGTTTAATATACTAAATGCCTGCACCATATGTAATTAAATGTTTAGAAGCTTCTTGAAGTCAGCTCTCTTGTTTTGTTCTTCCACCACTCGCTTACAGTCCAATTATTTCGAGGTCCAGAAGAGGAGCGGAGAGAAAGAGATACTGAAGCCATCCTTGTACGGGCCGGCAATTTCGCATCCCAGCTCAGGTCGCTCTGGCCCGGTTCACACTGGGCGTCTTCGCGCTCCAGCATGCGACCGGGGTACGCGGCCACGTGGCGCACACCACTCCCCGATGCTAACGATCGGCTCCGGGCTGCTGGCGTGGGTACACTAACCCAATTAGATTTCGCAGCAGGTGCGTTCAAAGCACAATTCGTATTCACGGCCATCTGACGAGCAGGATGTTGATTCAGTCCTGCCTAAGAGAAGCTCCCCCTACCTGATCTTCAGAGCCATGCCGAGACCACCATCCTGTTGTTTAGTGGAAATAAAAATGGAATGAAAGGGTTGAGGCACAGGAAGCTCCATCGTCGCGGCTCTCGGAAAAGAAAAAGGACCCTTTGTGCCCGTGTACGTGAGCCGGGGCGTTTTTCCTAATTACTAATCCAGGGTGATTATTTGAGCCCTGCTCGGCGGAGGTCAGACAGCTCCTTTCCTCTAGCCGCGCTCCTCGTAAAGTGGAAGAAAAAGGATGAGGAGTACATTAGGGAGCCTAAATGGGGATGAGCAGGTGTTTCGTGATTACAGACATCGAGGTGGCTTGCCAGGTTGTTTTAGTAATGGTGTATTACCAGAATAAAGAAAGTACCTGTGCCGGACAAAAGTGTGATGGAGTACGTCTAGCTGATGTGTTCAGCACCCCGAACAAGACAACATCCATTTTATTCACTCGGGCTAACCGACATAATTAGGTGTGCATTACAGCATGGGGATGCCACAGGACAAACTATACATTTAATCGTGCGGGTTTTTTCCCCCGTGTTATTCTCGCTCTTCTTATTTTAATCTTTAAAAATAGTCTCCATAAGCCTAATTCATGCTGAGATGATCCATCTGTCTGGAGCGTGTACTCTATGCTTCCTCTGCCATTGTCACCTTCAACTGTCATTGTGCAGCAGTCGCTCTGAGTTATGTAAGAGCAGCTACTAACAGGGTTCGCACCAAGGTTCGATAAAGTTCCACTTTCAGGCTGTCCAGTCATGCCAACCAGTTAGGAGGACATTTCACTCACTGGCCTATTGTGAGTACAACAAATGAAGGGCTGACGTACACACACACACACACACACACACACACACACGTGTGTGTACACACCCTCTTTCAAACACACATGCAGCGTAAGGAATGATCAGCTTGCAAACTAAGGAGTTGGCTCCAGGCTTTCTTTCCAGACACTACTTGGGAGTGTTGGACAGGCTAGTTCACAGAATGAGTCATAAGGTGGGAGAGCTGTTATTTTTTCAACCCATGCACACCACACACATACACACACACACACACACACACACACACACACGCACATGCACACACACACGCACACACACGCATGCCCACCACAGGGAAACACACTCATGGCACACACGCACACAAGCCGCCATACCTCACATGGGCTGCTACAGAACTTGCTCGCTGGAGACGGATCTGCGGAGGGCGATATGAGGCAACACCTCCATTAGAGTCCAGGACGGACCCCCGAGCACGGTGACTCAGCTAAAACACACCGCTAATTATTCAATGCAGCCAAATGCCCCTACACAACACGGCAGCACGAGCCTCCAAGCACACATTAAAGCATATTCCCCATCACCACACATAGGTACGGCGCTGAAAATGGGTTTTTAACAAGATGAGTAATTTTTTGTCGTCCTTTCATAAAGGAGGGAAGTTGGATAAAAATGACACATTATTGCGTGTAATTATGGTGAGGCCGCAAGCCCATATTCTCTCCGAGCATGGCGAGAGAGAGAGAGAGAGGGGAAGGGAGGGAGAGAAAGAGAGAGAGGGAGGGAGGGAGGGAGAGAGAGAGAGAGAGAGAGAGAGAGAGAGAGAGAGGGATCCTTCCTTAGCTGGTGGTAATTAAAGCACGTCCTTCTCGGTGGGATGCTGCAGAGGTCTAGCTGATTGCTCCGTGGCATCTCCGTCTCTAAATGCGCTTCGACTAAGGCAGACAGGAGCGCCGGTGCAGCGAGCTGCATGCTGATTAAAATCCTATTTCCTCCCCATCTCGGCCCAATCTGGCCTGATTTGCCTCACTGATTAGGACTCGCTCGTGACGAACCGGGAGACACAATCAGGAGCGTCGAGCCAGACACCACTGCTCGCTCCGGCACAGGCCCGGAGGAGGGATCATTTAAATGCCTGCCGCATGGCGCCAGAGCCAGAGAGAGATGTGGCCGCTCGGAGGGCAGTTCCACCATGGCCAGGAAGAGGCGGTGTGCGCGGTTCAAGCTTCCTGCAGCAAACCAGAATGAGCATGAATCCAAACCAAACTTAGAGTGCAGACCCAGACCAGACTGAGTCTGGACCTAAACTGAGACCCAGAGACTAAGCATTGTCCCTCGGTTAAGGGACGCACAACGAGTCAGTACAAGAGCTCGTTTACGAAACCTGCAAATCCACATGCAAATGCACACACCGAATGTGCATAGATGAGGCGTAGCAAGCCCTGTAGGCTGTTGTGGTGCAGGCAAGGCGCTGTAATTAGCAGGTGTGCTGTGAACGCAGGCCGACAGAGCAGCGAGGCAGCTGGTACTGTGAACACACTGGGCGCGAAGTTCATTGTGACATTTCCACCTCTATTACGTGTCATAGCAGGGCACTAATTCAGGTTTATTTGGAGCACAGGGATGTGCTTTATCGTTCAGAGAGTGCTTATATGAGGGTCTTCATCTCCAAGTGTGTGTTTGCACTGCTGGCGGTGAGGACAGCTTTGGTGGGTGGAGAGTAGATGCAATCAGCTGCATTTTAAAGAGTATGCCACTGTTTATTGATTTTGCTCCTCAAATGTCCTTGGTTGCAGTGCAGCTCATGGCAGAAGGAAACTGTATGTGTGCTCATAGGTACATTGCCATAGGCTGCAAACCTATGCCTACCTACTTTTAGCTTTAATGACAAGTTGAGAGGACCAGCCTCAGTCATCCTAGGCTGGGGCCCTCCACTCTGCACCCGCAGAGATCAGTGTGGCCAAAGATTTTCTTTGTCCAGGTGTTCTCTCCTTGTCTCTCTCTCTCTCTCCTTCTCTGTATCTCCATGGATGCAGCATCTCAGGAAGGTTTCGCCTCTTCTGTCTTTGTGGGAGAAAACTTCTAGCACCTCGGTTGCCATTGACAACGCATTGGTCAGATCTCCTGTGGTTGCCAGGCATCATTAAGGCTTGGTGGCATGAGCTCCTCTCCGCGCGAGCAAGCCTCGCGCAAAGGAACGGCAATTAAAACTCCCCTCATCCTGATGGAAGGGAGCGACACCTCTGGACTCCCAGAGAGACAGCGAGAGAGAGGAGATGGAGTTCTGGGGAGTTGGAGAGGGAGATGATTGATTCCCACTGTGGAGGAGAAGGCCCTCATGGACAATGCCCATGCAATTCACCGTGGAGGAAGCCACCTCTCCGTGATGGAGAGGCCCTCACTGTGTCAGTCTTATTGGAATTTGCAAAGCTCTAGTAACAGTATTTAGATTTGGATATTCTTTGGTGCACCTTCTTTTTCTGTATCACCACAAACTACCTCAGCCTTTTACTGGTATGATGCTCCTGGACAGACAAGTACATCCAGTACTTCTGTGTACTCGAACCTTACTTTCATGAATGTTGCCAGAACTGACTCATATTCTAGTCTAATTTCAGCTGTTCTTTCCCACCCTGGGTCTCACCGGCGGCCAGCGTTCTTATTATAATCTCAGCTTCCGTTACCAATCATGTGGCTAATCACGAATAGGTCTGTTGATCATGTCCTGAGAGAGATTAAAAGAGAGAAACAGCCCCATTAGCCTCAACCCACAGCCCTGATGTCTGGTTCTTGCTCGTGGTTGTGCAAACATCTCTGATTTGCCGAGGGCCCACATGCCTGCACCCTCACACATGTACGCACAGACCCAGACGCGCGCTCATGCAGACGCCCGTGCAGGGGCTGAGTCAGACCATGTGACGCAGGTGGAGGTAAAGTCCAAAGTGTTTGCTCCAGAGCCCAGCCACAGCCAGTCAGACCTCACACCCCTGCGTGGACCGTCCCCTCGGGTGGTGAGCGGTAGCTGGAACACAGGCTTCCTGTTCAGGCTTGTTTTCATTTCAGCAGTGTGAGGCCACCCCCAAAAAAGTAAAAAAAAGAGTGATGGCTGAGGACACATGGACGGCTAAGGGCGTAGGGTGAGATGGTGCCATCTGAGGTGAGGACATGGACTAGCCAGTCAAGCAAATTTTACTGGTCACATCACATAAAAGTGTGATGTTCCTGCCTGACTGAGGGCCACTCGCACTACTGAAATATAACTTAATGTTGCTTTAAAATAAGGATTTGGATCTGTACGTCTGAGAAGCCTGTTCTGTGGGAATGTCAAGGAGATAAACAGACTGCGGAAATGGCCTGCAGAGCCAGGATAGATCTGGGGTCACGCACGCGCACACACCACCTGCGGTAGTGATATAGTGGTAGCACTCACCTGCAGTAGTGATATAGTGGTAACACTCCACCTGCAGTAGTGATATAGTGGTAACACTCCACCTGCAGTAGTGATATAGTGGTAACACTCCACCTGCAGTAGTGTTGTAGTGGTAACACTCCACCTGCAGTAGTGTTGTAGTGGTAACACTCCACCTGCAGTAGTGATGTAGTGGTAACACTCCACCTGCAGTAGTGATATAGTGGTAACACTCCACCTGCAGTAGTGTTGTAGTGGTAACACTCCACCTGCAGTAGTGTTGTAGTGGTAACACTCCACCTGCAGTAGTGATGTAGTGGTAACACTCCACCTGCAGTAGTGTTGTAGTGGTAACATTCCACCTGCCGTAGTGATATAGTGGTAACACTCCACCTGCAGTAGTGATGTAGTGGTAACACTCCACCTGCAGTAGTGTTGTAGTGATAACACTCCACCTGCAGTAGTGTTGTAGTGGTAACACTCCACCTGCAGTAGTGTTATAGTGGTAGCACTCCACCTGCAGTAGTGATGTAGTGGTAGCACTCCACCTGCAGTAATGATGTAGTGGTAACACTCCATCTGGAGTAGTGATATAGTGGTAACACTCCACCTGCAGTAGTGATATAGTGGTAGCACTCCACCTGCAGTAGTGATGTAGTGGTAACACTCCACCTGCAGTAGTGATATAGTGGTAGGACTCCACCTGCAGTAGTGATGTAGTGGTAACACTTCGAGCCCTCTGCAGGCGATGCTTGATCTGGGCAAACGTGCAGAGCGCATCGCCCTACACACACACTCAGGTCTACTATCCTCTTTTGTATTGAGATGCACGGGCCACATTTGAGTGAGCAGAGTAACAGGAATACCACTGAAAGGAAAAAGCCCCAGCGTTTGTCCTTCGGACGTGGGAACTTGTCTGAGTCAGACTGGCTCAGCATCTGCTAGGAAGGAGAGGGACTAACACAGGACAGGTCTGCAGGGGAGCAAGGCTCTCATGGGGAGACTGCGCTTTGAGCCAGCAAGCTGAACGTCTTGAGGCAGCAGCCCCTGCCTCTGTCTCTCTATCATCTACCCAATAATGAGAGAAACAGAGAGAGAGAGTGCAAGAGAGAGAGAGAAAGAGAGAGAGAGAGAAAGAGAGAGACATGGCACAGAGCAAAAAGACTACACAGGCTGCTTTGGGAATGTGAAGCTGCATGCCCCACTTTGTGCAGGGGAGCACTGTATCATATTATATGAGACAGATGGGGGGTTGGCAAGAATAGCAAACAGCCAGTGTTCCCCCACGTAAGGCAGAGCCAGGCTAGCCAGCAGAGGATGACGGTGCCCAGGCTCATCTGCATTGGTTTGACCTGGAGAAAAAAAGAATGAGCACATTCTACATCCAGCATGAGTGATATGTCAGTAGATGGAGGCTGTGTGTGTGTGTGTGTGTTTGGTAAGAGGGTGTGTGCCATTCACAAAGGCTGCCTTTTCAAAAGAAATGAATTGGACTTTTTTGTTGTTACTGAACAGCTTTCAGGGCACCTCCGCCGGCCTTGGTACCAAACAACACACACACATGCACACAAAATCAACAGTCTATTGCAGTAACACGATTTAGTGTGAAACACACAATATGAGTGTTGGCTCATAGGGTGGATGAAGTGAGAGGGTATAGCACTGTGTGTGCATGCATGTGTGTGTGTGTGTGTGTGTGTGTGTGTGTGTGTGTGTGTGTGTGTGTGCGTGTATGTTTTGTCCAGTTTCTCATAATTGCTGTTTGGTTAGCAGTTTTTTTGTTTGTTTTGCTAATACGTTAAATAAAATGACCTATATCCAAAAAGCACTATTCGCGGTAAATCACCTGTGGATATTTTCTTTTTTCTTTTTTAAACCAGAAAATGACTTTTGAGGAGGAGCTCTGAACATCGCAATAGGGACCATTCTGCCACAGCCCGGAACAGGAGGAGAGCTTTAGCCACCACTACCCCACCCTCACTCAGCTAATCTCAGGTAGGGCCGCCCGCAGTTCACCCCCCCCCATTCCCCTCTTTGGTCCAGAAGCTCACAGACACATAACAGAAAGGCAGACACCTTAGAATCCAGGTTTCCCCCCCTCGTTCACAGAAAGGCTTTCTACATGAAGGCTAGCTTGAGTGGGGTTAGCAGGAGAACGTAAAGCTATAGCATGCTGATGGCCGACTCTCTCCCGCAGATGGAGGCGGATGCGGCCGAGAAACGCCATCGAACGCGATCCAAAGGTGTGCGAGGTATGGTGCGCCTCACGCCTCGGCCGCCGCTACTGCTGGAACCCGAAACGAGCTCCTTCCAATCTGGGAGTCTCGACCACTTCTTCCCCATAACCGCGTTGTATTTGGCCCTTTAATAAGGAAAAATCACTGCTTTCAGCAGCGCTGTAGCTACACTATTGATTTCACTTGCAGACTAATATCGATGGTGTTACCGATACGATCGGGCAACATAAAATTAGTATGATATAGCTGATATTGATGTTTGCTCTCTTTAATTGTCTTTCTTTTTTCTCCTCTTAGTTGCCGTGGAGACCGCAGCACAGGAGCTGTTCAGGTTAGTTCAGACGCAGTGAAAGGAGTGTGAAAACAGGACTCTGCGTGTCACATTCCGTGACTATGAAGTGGCTATAATCGAATGATTTTCAAGGACAAAAATGCATATAGCCGTGGCAAATTCACCCAATATCCAGGATGACCTTTTTTATTTTCCACGCCTAGTGAAGGAGGTTCAACAAGAAGGCGGGTGACACACAAGCGAGTAATTTTGCTAACCGATATCATTCGAAGTGACTCACTCGTGCCATGGCTACAATCTATAAATAAACCATCCCTTTTAATTGCCTTCGGTGAGAACATATGATTCTCCCAATTAATATTGGTAAATATCCCTGTTCTCCTAATTAAATCATGCGTCGTAATAGAAGTGAATGGACTGCTCTTCCCCGAGGCTGGAGAGAAATTTCATCAGGCCCTGTTTACGCAACTTAAGGAGCCACAGCTCCGATCTTGGCGTCTGGTTTAACAGTGTCGTCTCCATCATGAAGAATCATAAAAGAATAAAAGGTCAGAGTGTGGTATATGGGCGCAAAGCCACGGCAGGATTTGTTTCCCCTGTATTACACGACTGAGCAAATAGATGAGCCATTAGAGAGCCCTCTAGTCTCTAATGCCTTACCACCATGCGCTGCTGCCTCGGCGCTCTGATCGCACTCTGTAGCCAAAGGCGTCCATGGCTTCCATAATACCAGTGATGGATGGGTCACTGGTTTTGATCAGATACACACACATGGCCAGCATCCCTCTGTGGAAAACAGAAGAAATGCTAGTAATGGCCAGAAGTCTTAAGACGTTCATGTGTAAGACCAAGAGCTTGATCTTCAGTTGGTGGATTGCCAATCAGCGGCAGAGATATATTAGTTTGGCTAAAAATAGAAAGTGGAGCATTTGCTGAAGGCTCTGAAGGTGATGCATGGCAGTGTGCTCTAGACAGTCTGTGGTGGCAGAATAAGGGGGATTGGGCTAACATACACAGTATGACTGCATGTCCTAGCAGGTCAGAGATTCCAAATCTGGCAGTATTTCAGCTCTTAGCTAGCTGATAGGCTAAATAGAGCAGCCTCAGACTCAGGTAGGAAATATGAAATATACAGCCTAGTGCGTCACCAAGCTGGAGGACACAGGAGCTCTCTAAATCTGCAATCAAGTGCTGTTTGTTTGTGTGTGTGTGTGTGTGTGTGTGCGTGTGTGTGTGTGTGTGTGTGTGTGTGTGTGTGTGTGTGTGTGTGGGTGGGTGGGTGGAGTGTGTGTGTGTGTCTGTATGTTCGTGCGTGCGTGTGTGTATGTGGTGTGCAATGTGTGGGTGGAGTGTGTGTGTGTGTGTGTTGTACATTGTGTGGGTGGAGTGTGTGTGCATGTGCATGTGAATGTGTGTGTGCGCACCAGCCTTCGCATTAATGCTTTCCTCCTCTTGTCCACAGCTGTCCCACACCGGGGTGTGACGGGAGTGGACATGTGAGGGGTAAATACGCCAGACACAGGAGGTAGGACCTACAGCAGACCAGCCACGCTCACCAGAGAGCAAACAAGATCAAGGTCATATTCTGCCTCCCAGCAGGATTCCTGTGTATTCAGAACTAGGCATGATATGTCCTCACATTCACATAGTCAGCATTTCCTCCAGGTATTGGTTAACTTATTTGGGCCTTGCCAGATCGGCTCCATAAAGAAGAGAAATGCAAGCAGAGTGTCTGGGAAATCCTTCCAGGATGGAACTTTGCCTATTCCGAAGTTCCTCGTGCATTTACTCAAATGGCTATTGTAATTGTTCCCTTTTTCAGCATAACATTTTTATAACACAGTGCTGTTCACACAGCTATTACACTGGTATTGTGAATCACTATGACACACTCATTGCACAACAGCCAGATGTATATAACGTAATGATGTGTAAAACGTCTGTAGTTCCTCACTCACTTCTCTACCTTATTTAAGTGATCATAGTGTACTTTACACAAAGGCCTGATTTGTAATAAATACATTCTATAACAATATAGACACTACTATTATACATACAAAACATTGTGTGTCTGCTTATAGTTTGGGGTTGGGGCAGAAGCCAGCTTGTGGAGATATAAACTAGCCAGTGAAGAGGAACTTTCTCCTTTGTAGCACACAAGTTCTATCTTTAAGTACAGCTCAATAAGTTCCTTCTTATACCCATAGCCTGCTTTTCCAGGGAGTCCTACTCTGACTAAAGTAGTTTTCCCTGCTAGTCCTACTCTGACTAAAGTAGTTTTCCCTGCTAGTCCTAGTCTGACTAAAGTAGTTTTCCCTGCTAGTCCTAGTCTGACTAGTTTTCCCAGGTAGCCCTTGTGACAAAGGCTGAATGTAGCCCTCTTTGCCAGGACTCAATCCCAGGTCTGACAGGAGGTAAACATGAGCTCTGACCACCAGACCAAAGAGCCAGCGAGCTGGCCAGAGCAGTCAGAGCACACGTTTAACCTTCCTACATGACGGCCTCCGTCACAGTGCTACTCTGATTAAAGTCTTTGACACAAATGTACTTGTGAAATTCATCTACAGTGTTATATCAGTAAAGCGTGGGGTTTAGTACTCTGCTTTTTTTGTGTGGTTGGATGAATCTCATGCATTTGTGCAAAGTGCAGAAATTCCAAAGCAGCACCTTTGTGGTAGTAGTAGTGTTCTCTGTGAACGCATGAAATTTCTATGGGAATTCAAAGAGGAGAAATTTCTGTTGGGTGTGTCCCGCTAAACCAGATATGGAGGTGGGGTCGTGGCTCTTTATTCTGATTGGCTCCTTCTGCCCAAGAGCAGCAGCTTGTCTCGTTGACTCAAATCTTAAGCAGACCCAGAAAACTGACATCCAATTAGCCTGTAGCCTGCCACGTTGCCTGCCATAAAGCCAAAACGCAACACAACCTTGTCTCTCTTGGAGAAATAGAGGCTGCTGATAAGCAAACGCGATGCGGGAGCACAATGGTTGGCTATTGTCTGGCTAGTCGTTACGCTCCGACACTCCCGCGCGCCTCTTATTAGCATGTTTCAGGAATGCGAGCGAGTCTGGCATCATTAATATGCTAATCAGCTCGAGGAGGGCTCTTGTAGGACCGTGCTGGTTGTTTCCTTTCGAGCCGCTTGTTTTTGTGTTGCTTGCCTTTTGTCCTTCACGATGGGGCCTGAATGCTACTTGATCCTGAATTACTTGCACGAGCCTTCGTCATTTAGACAAAAGCAAGGCATCATTTCATTCCTTTCCTGGTGAGGGGAGATTTCATGGCAGCCAGTCAATGGAATTCATTTGTCTGCATCTGTTAAAAAGAGGAATGGCACCTAATGGTGAACCCCCTCTGAAGCCGCGTCCACTAAGGCGATCGACAGGGGGTCTGTCAGCTTGACAGCGGTGCACCCGTCTTTCGGGCGGGCACATGTTTAACTCTCCTCACTCTATGCTGTTTATTCCCGTGAGAGACGATGGGTGAAAAGAAAAGCCCAAAGGAAAGGAAAGACTGATGGATGTGTTTCTGGTGTCAGCATGTGAACTGCCAGTCACAGCTGCATTTCTGCAGCAGACACATGACGCCTCAGGCAGACCTCTCACTCAGAAGGGGGACGTTCGTGTATGTGTGTATGTGTGTCTGTGTTTATGAGAGTGTGCATATGTGCATGTGCGTGTGTATGTGCTTGCATGCATACTTTTAGTGTGGGTGTATTTGTTTGTCTGTGTGTGTGTGTGTGTGTGTGTGTGTGTGTGTGTGTGTGTGTGTGTGTGTGTGTGTGTGCGCGCACGCTGAATTACTCACCAGTGGGAGGGGGAGGCCATGATGTTCAAGCTGCGTGTCTAGATGGCCGGCGCGTACATCGGGAGCTCCGCAGGAACGCTGCAGCTCGACCGTAACGAGGACACTGTATCACCTGTACAGTATGCGGCATCTGCTGTGCCCTAGCCAGTCATGGAACCATGATGACAAAGCAATTGCTGTTTCTGGCTCTCGCTGCGTGCATGCAGGGTTAGATCATGCCAAAAGGTTCTCTTCCGTCTGGCGAGGGACTAATCTATAAAGCGGGGTGTCTGCATTATTCATTGTAGTAGCCTAGCAGGGCCAGACATTACTGGGCATGTCGGACGCTGAGGGCATCTGCGTCTCGCCAGCCTGAGTTCTGTTTGGAGTAAGAGAGAGGGAGACCCACGCAGACAAACAGACACAGCTGTGAAGACCGAAGATACTGACACATTGCTAACATACAGTACACTAGATATTGTCATATGTAATTTGGCGTCTAAACATTTCAGGGAATGGTATCAGCATTATCGCATCTCATAGAAGGCTGTATAGGTGTGATGCACAGAGTCCCTGGGGAAACTGGCAGCTGCTTTTATACTGTGAGTCGAGCCCATGTTGTTTTGCCATGTAAAAGTAGTGGGAAGGCTACTGTGAGAACAACATCCCAGAGTGCCACATGAGCAGCAAGCCCCGTGCTCCCGGGCTTCCTCTGGTCTAACTGGCGTTTAAAGTAACCTCCGCTGAGGTTAGGCTGAAAAGGCTGGGCTGGCTGCGCACACTCTCTCTCTCTCTTTCCTTCCCTCTCTCTCTCTCTCTCATTCCCATCTCTGCAGTTTCCTTCCTCCTTTCGCCTCTTTCCCTCTCATTCCAGCTCGTTATTTTGCCAGCCCCACACTTCTTCACCATCCTTCCTCCACCCTTCCATTCTACCTCTCCTTCTCCTTCCTCCCTCCCTCCCTCTCTCCCTCTCTCTCCTCCTTCTGTGCTTTCTCTGATGGATGACTCACATGGACCCGAGCCTGGAGCTGTATAATTCAGAGCCTGACAGGTAGCACTCACTAAAAGGATGGGCACTGAGCCAAGAGCTGGTGGCGAAGGCCAGCGAGTGGTGAAGTTATGACCCTCTCTCTCTCTCTCTCTCTCTCTCTCTCTCTCTCTCTCTCTGTCCCTCCCTGTGTTTCTCTCCCTTCCACTTCTTCTCGACAGGAGGATGAACATGCCCCATACCCTCCTGCCCTCTACCTCTTTGTGAGAGCTACAAGCGGCAGGCTTTTATGCTTGTTTTTTTTTTTTTTTTTAATCTATCTTTAAATCCGAGGTAGCGACTGAAATTTGAGGAGCACATGAGACAGAGCAAAAGGCCACAACACGAGCGAGAAAAAGCTCCCAGAGCTTTGGGTGCGGAAGGCCACCCCCTCCCCCGCTGCCACATGCGAAACGTACGCCGATCAAATGGAGACATGGCACCTTAAGTGCAGTAACAGGCCGAGAAAACCTAAACAGCCAGCACCGATGAGGGCGGCTGGCCAGCGCACCTGAATAAAGCTCGAAATTATGAGCAGACATAGATACAGGCATCTAAATTACAGTGTCAAGCAGTAATTTACACCTTTGAATGTAGCACGGAGAAATCGTGTTTGCGTGCTAGTTAGTTACTAACCATCAGCACACCAGCAGATGGGCTCTGGACTGTGTGGGAGGCATATGCCATCTTTTCCTCCCTCCCTCCCTCCTTCTCTCTCTCTCTCTCTCTCTCTCTCTCTCTCTCTCTCTTTCTCTCTCTCTCTCTGGGTCTAGAAGATGGAGACTGTGTGGTCTGTTGGCTTTGCTTGTCTAGGCCTTCTACATTTTCTTTGCTATACATGCAGAGGGCTTGTTTATCTGTGACTGGTATGTTATGTCCCCAAACTGTTTATTCAACTGAGAAGCTCTACCAGATGTCTCCGGCATTTGAACGAATGTACATACCTGTGTGTGTGTGTGTGTGTGTGTGTGTGTATGTGTGTGATCACCTGCCGCGTGGGTCCTAGCAAAGCCCTGCGTTCTTCATGTCTACCTGCTCCTCGATCCCTGCCTCATACCTTCCACTCTCTCTCACATTAGTCTGCCTCTGAGCCGCTACAGTCTGCCTTCACACCGCTGCTCCACCAGACGTTCACACTGTCCAGCATGTGCGGAAGCCCGTGTGCTGCCCTCCCGACTGAAGCTTCAGGAGGGCTCGGTGTAGCTGAATGCCGCAGCTGCCTCCTTAGGTTTGACAGTGCCACGCTCGCCCTCTCCCGCACGTGCACGCTCGTGGCAGTTGGAGGTGGCGTGTGGTGGCTCGAGGCCGAGAGGGCGAGGCCGTGCCGGCCACGGCGGCCGAGCCCTGGAGACAGACGCGAGTCTCCAGAAAGCTCAGCGCCAGCGCCTCTTTTGTTCTGTTGTTCGAGCGGGTGCAGCGCAGCGGGAGGATGGGGGGTGCCTGTCAGACTCCCAATCACTGCTCGCTCACTTGCTCCCTCTCTCTCTCTCTCGCTCTCTTTCTTTCTCCCTCTCTCTCCCTCTCACTCGCTTACTCTCTCTCTCTCTTTCTGTCTCTCTCTCGCTCTCTCTCTCTCTCTCTCTCTCTCTCTCTCCCATGCTCCCTTCCTCTCACTCTCTGTCTCTGTCTGTCTGCTCGAATGGCAAATCCCGCTCCGCAGGGGGAGATCACCATGGCGACGGTGCCTTGCTACGCATGTCTGTGGATGCTGCAGTGTGCAGACGCCGAGGCTGTGCGCTCCTATGGCAACCGGCACTGGCAGAGGCAGCCGCGGGCCGCCCGCACCCCACACCAGGCTCCGCATAGTTGGGCTCCAGGCTGTGGCTCATGCCATGGGAATGATGGCCACTCACGCAGCAGTGATGACAAGCTGAAAACACTACAATAAAAGCTTAGCCCAATTAAAGCTGAATGGAATAAACAAATGTGACATGTTTTTGGGAGCCTTGTAGGAGCACTTTATGACAGAGGCAGGTTAAATCTTTGATTTTTAATTTTTTTTTTTTTTTTGCTCAGAAAAAAAGCAAATATTTATTAATGTTTTTCACACTTCTGTAAGGCTAATAGACTAGGCAGTATTATTGCGTAGATCCTATGGAAATGATCAAACAGAATAGGGCCCCAGGTTTTTTGTGGCTTTTTTTTTTTTTTTTTTACATCAGTAGAGTTCATCAGAGCATTTGTCCGCCAGGAGCTGTCTATGGCTGAAGTCATTATTTCTCTCGGCAGCACTGAAAGGCTCATGGAGTCTCTCTCTCGCTGTCTCCCTCTCCCTCTCCCTCTCTCTCCTCTCTCTCTCTCTCTCTCTCTCTCTCTCTCTCTCTCTCTCTCTCTCTCTCTCTCTCTCTCTCTCTCTCTCGTAATTACAGCAGTCCCACTCAAACCATGCCTGTACTGCTCCCTCATTCAAATGTGGTTTAATTACCTGTGGAATTTTAATTGGCGTGGCCTGCCAGTGGGAAACGCGAAGGTGTCCAAGGTCATTGCGAGTCGCTCGCGAGCGCGCTCACCCACACAGGCGTTGCTGGCTGGCTGCCCGCAAACTCGCCGCGCAGATCTGGAGCTCGTATGTTCCGCGCGTGTGGCATACGTAAATGAGGCAGCTGAAGACAGACTCTACACTGGAAATTTTTACCACGGCATTGCAGGCAATTCGAGCCTCTTTTTTTTCTTCTTCCACGAACAGTACAAGCTTATGGACATTAATGTCGGTAAATGTATTGCTCTGACTGAAGGGCTCCATAAATTGCACCCGTTTTCACCAAAAGAAAAGGACGAAAATCGGACTTCAGCTGACCACATGTAATATCAAAAAGTGGTACAAAATTAAATACTTTTGTAACAGGGTTTTTTTTTAAACAGAATGCTACTTATTCTGCTCTGCAAAGATTGTGTACATTGTGCATTACTCACTACCGACACAACTAACATGAATACTTTGCCCATTATATTATTAGTGTGGAATCTGTTGCCGCCGGTGGTCCTTCAAACCGACAGCGCAATTTGTGCCCATTAGAAAGCGCTTTGAGGCTACTGTATAAGAAAACTGCCATATAGAAGCCGGACATTTCACAGACCGACGGTGCTCGCCCGAAGAATAGGACGGTCAAAATGCTGTTGGTACAATTGCCCGTGTGCACTGTATTGAGTGGAGTAGCACCACACTTCACCTTGCCATCCGACTTGTATATTTATTACTGCCATTTATTTTTGTAATTGTTATTGTTCAGTTCCGAGAATGAAAAAAAAAACCTCGCTATATAATCTGGTTATCTATTTTCTATAGCCTAATCGTCTATTCATATTTGTTCACACTCAGCCCTTCGTGTGCGGTTATCAAAAGTTTAAATATTCTAAGAAATCCCTCGAAAAGCATAAAGGTATAGACGTATAGACTAACTTTATGTTCTTTTAAAATATTTAATAGGCCATAATAAACTAGGTTAATAAGGTCATCTAGTTCATTACTGTGGGATTCGTCTGAATACGCACGTGAAGTAGCTATAGTTTAGGTAGGTAATTACCATGGCAACAAGTCCTAACACGTTTTCCGCACGTCTTTTCTAAGTACGTTTGACTCCAGTGGCATGTTCTGTTCTGCTCTTTGTTATAATGTGTGAATGCGGACAAGCGTAAGTGTAGGTATAGTGCACTGTTGCAAAGTGGCGCTAACAAATCTAAAAGAAGCGGAAATGTAAACTTCAACGTTGGGTCCTCCCCAGCCAGTGTCTCTACTACGGGAGCAGAAACTTTCACCCCTCTTGACAACCCACAAATAAGCCCTTTCATGTGGAAATGGACTAATTGATTTTCTGAATTCCACATTTAAACCATGCATAATTGCACATGCTGTTTTGAAGCAATTAAAGTGGAATTTCTCAACAGCTAATGATTATTAAGGGATTTGTGTAATTGAGCGCTGTTTGAATGAGCTTTGCTTTCTGCATTTTGGTAGTTGACTGTTGCAAATGACGCTGGGCGGTTTCAGAACAGTGTCGTCTTGGGGGAACAGAGTTCAAACGGTGCCTGTGTTTAATAAAAACGCCAGTAGTTATTTATGCTGTGCCTTTAAACAATTCTAATATTTTTAGTCTCTGTGGAGTTTGCTCTGATACAGACACTTCAGAGTCATTTAACTCTAAAATGTATTGCATTCAGTCACATTTAAAGCAGCTTCCTCTGACTTCTGTGTGCCTTGTGCAGTGTCTATGGATGCCCTTTGGTTAAGAAGAGGAAAATCCAGGAAAAGCCCCCACAGGAACCTGCTATCAAGCGGCGGCCATTTCTAGCCATGCCTGATGGCCATCCCACGATGTACGAGAAGTACCAGGCGGACGTTACAGATGAGGGGGAGGAACGGGAGCAGGAAGAGCTAGAGGAGGAAGGCGAGGAGGATGGAGATGATGAAGAAGAGGAGTGCTCGGAAGACAACGAGGACCCTGGCGAGGAGGAGGAGGAGGAGGAAGAGGAGGAGGAAGAGGAAGGAGAGGCTGAGAGAGAGGAGGGCGAAGAGATAGAGCAAATGGAAGAAGAGGTAGAGGATGATGATGAGGTGGTGGAGCAGGACGGAGATGACGAGCAAGAGGAGGAGGAGCAAGAAGATGAAGATGATCATGAGGAAGAGGAGGAATATGAAGATCAGACTCATCAGCAAGGTGAGGCCTGCTCTCTGCTCAGCTGTAAAAGAAAACCTTTTCTCTAACTCATTACCTCATATTTTTCTTTTATACAAGCTTTGAGACTTGGGAGTCACCATAGGAATATGCGGTGCTGTCCATAAGAAATTGGAAAGTGAGTTTGTAGTAAATCTGGCAGTATTCCTGAACATTCAGTGGGAAATTTTAAAAATGGCTTTGAGGTTAAAGGACGGAATGTCAGCTATAATTTCTATTTTTATATCTGTACTACTTGGTGAATGATATATGAATCACGGTCTGTTTTACCCCCCATTTCAGTGGGCCATAAGTAGTTGGACAACATCAGCTGTTTCTTGGCCAGCTCCCTTGGCCAGTCATTGTGTCATTCGTTCTAACAGAGTCTAGAGTTCATTCATTATAATGCATTTGTATCTGGTTTCTGTAACTGTTGTCTCGCAAAATGTGTCTCAAAGGAAGCCAGTAAGACATGCCACATTAGGCTAACAAGTTCAGTGAAAGGGATGCACTCAGTCCCATCATCACAAAGGTAGCGTTACTCTCATCATTTTACAATATTAATTGGTATCTTTTCCAGTAAATGAAAAGGCTGGCTACTAAAATCACTATTATTCTTATTTGCTAATTTCTTAAATGGTCCGTTTTGGTTCCCATCCATTTAATTGGCCCAGTTCCAGTCGGATCGTTCTGCGGAGTGCAGTGGAGGAGCGGTGGTTAGTATTCTGACTACGGCGCAGTGGAGGGCAGGGAACATCCGCACAGTCCCTTCTCCAACGTTGGGAGCAGCAGATGTGACTGCTTGCTCGCTATGCCTCTCAGCCTCGTTCTCCCACTTCCTCAATCGCTTCTGACAGCGCCTTCCACAGCAATGGAGAGAGAAGGCTCTCTGAGCTATTCACTCTGGCCACGCTGCACACGCATGCTGCCATTCCACAGGAGGCATCATTCTGTGCTCCCTCCTCCCCAGTGAGAACGGGCTCCTCCTGAGGATATTTCTGGCTCTGGAAGCAGAGCACCTCATCCTCTGCTTAGCCCTGCAGTCTCACCCTGCCGTGTCCCAAATACAAGCAATACTAAAATCCCTAAAGGAGAAGGAGGAGATTTCCGGAGCTGCCTGTGCTGCTTACATGTCACTGCACAAGAAAACCATTCCATATGGTATATTTAGTGGTGGATGTGTTTGCACACAGATATTTCTGAAGGTTATGGTCATTAGCACTGAGGGAAGGAAACTTTCTTCAGAAAGGAGTTTCTGTAACAGTCATCCAGGGATCAGTAAGTTTATGCTAGACTGTATTTTTACTCCATCATGGTGCTTTAATATTTAATACCCATCGGTTTCATGGAGTTGCCTTTAACATAATGCTAAAATGCATTCGCTGGTGAGATTGTTTATAAAATGGTAATTATCTTTCAGACCCACTCAGATCTTGTTGACTTGAAGGCCAGTATCCTCTTTTCTGTATGCTCTACACTCAGCCACTGTAACTCAGAGAATCTTGACATTTTATTTGTGAACTTATCGAGGTACATTTAAAACAAATGGTTCCCAGTACCTTTAAGAGAGGATAAGTTCTGTTCCATTTTCATGAGAGGTCTCTACTGAGAGTCAACCACTTAAAAATGAAGAGAAATTAAAAATATGTAAAAAAAAAAAAAATGCTCTTATATACTTGTATATTATTTATCTCATCCTCTGTCATTAGAGAAAAACTATTCCAGTTGTGGACAATCAAAGCCCAGTCAGATGGTTGAGAAAGATAGTAACAACAATAACAACCCGACCAATGAAGAGTACGAGAACTACGATGAGCTGGTGGCCAAGTCGCTGCTAAACCTGGGCAAGATAGCGGAGGACGCTGCCTACCAGGCCATGACAGAGTCGGAGATGAACAGCAGCTCCTCTAACAGCGGCGGCGAAGATGAGGACGAGGACGACGAGGATGGGAGCGAGCGGGGCGGGCGGAAGGGGGATCTGAGCGTGGACCTGGACAGCGACGTAGTGCGTGAGACGGTGGACTCACTCAAGCTGCTGGCCCAAGGGCACGGGGCCGTGCTGCCCGACGACGGCTACCCAGACGAGGCGGCCGTCGGCGAGGGATCGGTGGCTCTGGTCCACCCCAACGGCCAGGTGGAGGAGAACGAGGAGGGCGTGTGCCTCAGCAGCCTGGAGTGCCTGCGGAACCAGTGCTTCGACCTGGCGCGCAAGCTCAGCGAGACGCAGGTGAACGAGCAGCCCATGCCGCAGCACCAGCTTCTGCCGCAGCAGCTCCCGCTGCACCACATGACCCGCTATGACACCTGCCAGCAGGCGGAGACGCAGAGGCCCTTGGAGAGGAACTACTCGGACATGGTGAACCTGATGAAGCTGGAGGAGCAGCTCAGCCCGCCGTCCCGTGGCAGCTACCCTGCCGGCTGCGCGCAGGAGCCCGATGAGGACACCACGTCGGTGGCTTCGGAGCGCTCGGACGAGGCCTTCGACATGACCAAGGGCAACTTGTCCCTGCTGGAGAAGGCCATCGCGCTGGAGTCCGAGCGCGCCAAAGTGATGCGTGACAGAATGGCTTCGGACCAGGCAGCGGCCCGCAGGGATCACCAACACAGCCCCAGGCAGAGCAGTGGCGCCGACGAGCGTAAAGCCCGACTCCACCACGATGGGGCAAAGAGAGCCTACTACCCCAAAGGTAAAACTCACCCACCCAGGAGCAATCACTTCAGAATTAACCCAACTTCAGAGCTCTGCTATTGTCAACCGTGGCAGTGAGGTTTTGGGTTTCAGGTGAAATGGAGTGGTCTAGGGTAGAGCGGGTGCGATATTTCTCTGCCTTCCTCAGAGCTGCTTCAGCAACAATCTTTGCGTTCGGTTTTAGCCTTTGTCTCGGTGCGGCTTCCGACACGTCGTGCAGTGGCATGTGTGCTAGCTGCAGGACTCCTTGAGTGGGACAGATGCGTTGTTCCGGCTGTTCCCAGACACTCAGATCGCCGTGGCAATGACAGCGGTAGCGGCAGCAGCAGCTTATGTTGTTAAAATAGGCCTGCGTGGTAACATCAGAGGCTCGCCTTGTCAGGCATGAGTAATGGCAATCTGCACGGCCCGTTAGGACAGCAAATCTCATCTGCGGGACTCTGTCCACGGCCTATTTCTCCAAATCCACTTCGAATCACACCCACCGCCCCTGGGAGAGAGCCATCCACGCTACGCACTCTTATTATTATCTATAAGAATCTGCCAGACTGTATCGGCATAACACTCCACGGAGGGTCGTTACGGTGCTGAGAAGCAGTGTCATCCTCCGCTCACCTCTCGATACTGCCCAACACAATATATGTCTTGAATTTTTTCCTCCATAGCTTGGAAACTTGCTCGGGCCGTGAAGCTTGCAGTAGTAGCCGGGTAGTGTGGCTATTAGCCAGTCTGATCTAGGGGCCTGTTTTCTTTGCAGTGCTTCTCTTCATATGGAATGATCATCATGTTAGTAGAGTTACTTGTAGAGTACCTAATATAGCACTTTAAACCTACACTCATTTAGAATAAGTCATTTTGAACACGGGGCTTCATCTTTTGGAAACGAGATCATTGTTCTGACCTATGGGAGAGTGTTCAGTGAAGATCATGACTGTTAAGATAAGACTTCATCCCACGGCATGTATGTGTTGTACGAATTAAGGTGCGCTTTTTGCATGGCTAATTTAACTCATCCTCTCAATTTAACAGTGAAACAAGTAAAAGGTCAAGTTTCAGTCAAATGGTTGAAATTCATTTACATTTGTTTAGAAACAACAAAATGTATTATTTAGTCATGCTCCGATGATGATCATTATGGAACAGGAGATGGCACTGAAATGGATTCCAACACAAACCTAAAACACTGTCGGAGGTGCACCTACTGAGTGCGCTTGATTACCGCTGCACAGAGAACAAGGCCGGTTCTGTTGCATTTAATCCTGGCCCAGATCCTGACGCCACAGATCTGTGTCCTCTGCCGGAGGGAGAGGGGTGCCAGGGATGCTTCGTCAGGCCCAGGCTAACTGGCCAGGGACAGCTTCCCTGCCAAACTTGTCACAAGAGCGAGGAGCCTTCAGTCATTTGTTGTTACTCAAGCCAAAAAAAAACTAAAGCCCATTTCTATCCCCAGCGTTGTCTATATATTCAGAGGTACTGCTTGGACAGAGCTCGGCCATCTCATCTAAAGGGCATTAGCCAGTTAAAAGAGAACTGTGAAAAAAATGTAAAGTGGACCAAAATTCTGCAAAAAAATCGTTCCTCTCTGGCACACGCCGAGCGAATTAGATCCTAAATTCACTGCCACGGGGTAGCTCTGGGCATGGCCATTTGGCCCCGAGGTTTGCCCCATCTCACAGCCAGGACTGGAATTTGCCAAAAATGATTTGATACCAGTACCAGTCTTGGCACGAGCTTGGCCATATCCTCCAGGCTCAGTTTAGGGTGGAGAAGATCTTGCCTCTGGAAGAAAAGCCCACACAGGAGGAGAAAGGCCTGATCAGCTAGTCTGATGCAGCTCTGGTCGCTTGGGCCGTGTTCCTCACAGACACTCATAATGAAATTAAACTGCATTCCTGGAACATTAAGTTAACAGGTTTTTCTCCCAGTGCAACAGAAAGAGACATGAAAGCAGATGTGCTTCCGAGTCCAGCCAGCTCTCCTTACAGCATCCTTTTCTTGCAGAAAAGGATGATTGTCTATCAGTAGTGGTTGTCTATCAGTGCTGCTGTCTTCCAAAGCTGCAAGACCGTAGAAACCATATTTAATGTGATTTTGAGGAACAGTTACGAAAGGAGCATCCTTTTCTCTGGAGTGTTTGGACATTCAGGGAAGTAGGAACATAACAAGATGTGTGAATGCTTTCTTTCATGCGAAGATTCCTCGAGAGGTGAGAAAAAAGAGAGCAAGTGTCCCACCCCAGGGTGTGACGGCACGGGCCACGTCACCGGCTTGTACCCGCACCACCGAAGCCTGTCCGGCTGCCCCCACAAAGACCGCGTACCACCAGAAAGTAAGACTACTTTTTACAGCCCACTTTAGGCACTGGGTTTCACTTTCATGCATGTCCTGACTTCAGGTTGTAATTACACCTCCAAGCAGTAGGAGGGTGCTCTTGCGTTTATTTGACGTGCCCCCCCTTACTGTCTGAAGTGCTGGCTGGACGTGTGGCTGGTCAGTGTCCCTCTGGGACCGTTCACACACTTAATGACGCCAGAGAGCAGCTTGTCTTGGGGTTCTGTCACTGAGAGGAGCTGATGAGTCAGTTGAGCTCAGTGCAGGACAGGGTACAGGGAATTTAAAGGCCAACACACTGAGCCGCTCTTCAGTTATGCACTGTGAATAGGTTCATTAGAAGTGCATGAGAATAATGTTCTTTCAGGTTTTTTTTTTTACTTTTGTAGTTGTTTGTGTGATTGCGTTTTGCAACAAATATGCTTACTGCGTTTACTTGTATAATTCAAAGGCAAGTTCACCCAATTATTTGAAAAATGACATGCTTACTTAACATAATATTATTTGTGGAACAGGTAGTTCAGTGTGAAACCTCAGGAGACAGGGCTCAAAAACTGAACCTGGTCCCTACATTTCACATTTAGTGAAATGAGTGAAATTTCTTAATAAATTGGCAAATGTCTTCTTCACGGGGTAAAAACTAAAGAAAAAGGCATCTGTTCCTTTTGGTAATAAAGCTTGTCTTCGAGCAGCATTTCAGCAAGCTAAAATGCACACTTTTACTTCTAGTCGCATATTAGTTCCATTTCTGTGCCACTATAAGGAAATACATTAGCTAGCCAAAGCTTAGCATGCAGCTGTAGGTATAGCTCAAACTGCTTTCAAATCGATTTATATTGCATGCTAATAACACATATGCTCCTTTATTGCATGCCGTGCTTTCACTGCACTACCCGATCGCTTTCTTTTCCACTGCAGTCATCACACTGTTTCCAGTTGGCTAACACCAAGCTCATTCAACTGAATACAAAGCCAGGCTCTCTGTTTTCACCTTGGGTGCTCCTAACCTACACTGTCTCTGGCCTTTTCCTGTCTGTCTTTCCAAAGTTCTTGCAATGCATGAGAATGTTCTAAAGTGCCCCACGCCTGGTTGCTCGGGACGCGGCCATGTTAATAGCAACAGGAACTCCCACCGCAGGTGAGTGGCTGCACCTGGGCTGGGCGGAGCTGCGGGGGGCACACACCCCCCCAGCCTCGGCATTGGTAAAGGATGGGGTGGATGTTAAGAAGGCTCGCACTTTGGGTGGAGGTGGGAGTGAGAGGATGGGGGGGATGTGTGCTGGTGTTGTGTAACCTGCTGGGAGGATTTGGCAAGGAGGCAGGCTTTTTGGCAGCCTGAGACCTAATCCTTTGACCTTTACTGAAAATCACTGGGTTGTGTTTTTTTTTTTCTTCTCCCTCAAATATGAGGATGTTGTGTGCCAAAAATACATAGCTAGTTTTTTAAAATAATATATTTTAATTATTTTTTTAAGACTTATTATTTAGTTGATCAACAACAAAAGCAACAACAACAACAAAAACAATAATAATAATGTTTTGTGTTTGTTTGTGTGTGTGTGTGTGTGTGTGTGTGTGTGTGTGTGTGGTGTGTGTTTAAAATAAAATAAAATAAATCTTGCACATTTTGAACTGAGATATCCAGCTTCTTACAATCTACAACCAATTCCATATACTGTTATTCTTCAATTATTAAGCAGTTATAAGGGACAAGAAGACTAGGGAAAAACTTTACCATCTCCTCGCTGGCACCCTTGGAACCAAATCCACAGGCACGCACACACATTTTAGATGTGTCTCCTCCTCGTGCGTGCAGCTCTGATCTCCTGATGTCACAGACGCAGCCTCACATGGCGTGTTTCCCCCCTCACAGACGCTGCAGGCCATGTTATATGGAACAGCTCCGGTGGGACAGGCTCACAGCCACAGTGCAGGCATTAAACAGGTCGAGATGAGGAAAACAAAACACGTGGAAAGGGGGTGGTGGGGGATCACTCGTGCTGCGTATATATGTATATGAATGTATATAACATATATACATATATGTGTGTGTGTGTGTGTGTGTGTGTGTGTGTGTGTGTGTGTGTGTGTGTGTGTGTGTGTGTGTGCAGGTGCATATACATACATACATACATATATATATATATATGTATGCATGCTCGTCTCTCGGTTGTCATAGCAACTTGGCATATTGACAGCAGTCCTTCTGCCTGCCTGTCACCACATTTCTGCCGCCAGCTGGGCAGAAAGGCGTTAACGGGAGGGCTCTGATTCGCAGAAGTTTCATGCGTGTGTGAAATTGCGCGGCTGTAGTTGATGAGAGCACGTGCCCTTGTGTGATATCGCCTGGTTCATTTTGTTTTTTCTTGTTTTTGAGAATGATGGAACTGTGTGTGTGTGTGTGTGTGTGTGTTTTCATGCATGTGAATGTGTTTGATCATGTTTTATGAGAGCAATGTTTTCGAGAAAGTAAAAAGAAAATCTCACAGTGATAGCATGCACAGGAATGTGAAGTAATAGGGAGAGCGAGAGCGCTGGGATGGGTGATGGGTGATGGGTTAGTCGTGGCGTGGAGAGTGAGACGGCTGGGGTGGTGATTGGCTAGTCGTGGCGTGGAGAGTGAGACGGCTGGGGCGGTTATGGACTAGTCATGGCATGGAGAGTGAGACGGCTGGGGCGGTGATTGGCTAGTCGTGGCATGGAGAGTGAGACGGCTGGGGTGGTGATTGGCTAGTCGTGGCGTGGAGAGTGAGACGGCTGGGTTGGTGATTGGCTAGTCGTGGCGTGGAGAGTGAGACAGCTGGGGTGGTGATTGGCTAGTCGTGGCGTGGAGAGTGAGACGGCTGGGGTGGTGATTGACTAGTCGTGGCGTGGAGAGTGAGACGGCTGGGGTGGTGATTGGCTAGTCGTGGCGTGGAGAGTGAGACGGCTGGGGTGGTGATTGGCTAGTCGTGGCGTGGAGAGTGAGACGGCTGATTTCTAACTGTATTATCCCACTCTTCTTCTCTGAGACTGCAGGGGCTAGACATGAGGATCTCTCCGGAGCCACTAATACCCAACAGATAGCTGCAAAGCTGTGCCTACATGCTGTACAACTGGGCCATAGGAAATGCATAATTTATACATAAATATCCCTTTGTACCCTGCACACACACAATGGTTTTACAAACACAAAAGAATGGTCTTAATTTGACTGGCACAAACTCACCCCTTTTTGCTTCTATTAAATATTCCTTTAAATCCTACTGTTTCTTGAATGTGTGTGTGTGTGTGTGTGTGTGTGTGTGTGTGTGTGTGTGTGTGTGTGTGTGGGTGGATGGGTGTCTTGCACACTGGAGGGAGCGCTAACACTATAATTATTGCCTTGCCGGTGTTACAGTCTCTCTGGATGCCCCATAGCCGCTGCTGAGAAGATGGCTAAGGTTCAAGAGAAGCACCAGTCATGTGACGGCCCAAAGTCCAACCAGGCATCCGACCGCGTGCTGAGGTAGTGCACCCGCCTCTGCTCCACCTGCATACACTCCCTGCCACACGATCCTACCCATTACTGCACTTAGCACAAGAACACATCTAATGCACAAATGAACAAATACCATTTGTGTAAAAACACATCAATGACAGCGATCACATTTCTTTGCATACAGATATTTTAAAAAACAGAAATCATGTGATTTCACAGTTTATTGGGCTTTAGATTCTTTACTCACAAAGTACTGGTCTTGGGGAAAAAATCCTAGGGCATAGATAGTTCCAAACGGCATTATCCGATTAACTCAGTGTGAAACTGAATATACACCGAAGATACTAAAATTTACAGGATAGCAGTATGGATCTAAAACCGTATCCTGAAAGCACCATTTCACACCTAGTTCGACTTCAGTTCCAGTTAGCTTGGCCTTGCATCAGTTCCAGTCATGCCCAGGCTGGGTTTCCTCCCCCCGTCTCTGTCGATGGTATCTTCCAGGCCTATGTGCTTTGTGAAACAGCTGGAGATCCCACAGTACGGTTACAAAAATAACGTGTCTACCAGCACACCTCGCTCCAACCTGGCTAAGGAACTGGAGAAGTACTCCAAGACCAGCTTTGACTACAGCGGGGGCTACGACACCCAGCCCCACGCCTACAGCAAGCGCTCCCTTGCCCAGAAGAACCACGGACGGGATACCTCACCCAGGGGCTACGACGGTGAGTGCACACTGTTTGCCCTCCTTTGAGAGCTTAGGTAGACAACATGTCCACTGAACTGAGGATTGTTGTTTCTCTAACTGGGGTAACAGCTGGATCAGTGTGTTCATTTATCACCATCAGTATGTTCATTTATCACGATAAAATTTTGTTAAAACCTGATCAGGATTTAACCCCTTAGCCATTCATATGGAACATTTCAGAACTCCTCAGGGTCCTTCTGATGGGGGTCTCTGTATCATATCTCTGCCAAGACATCCAGAGTTTAATGGCAAGTTCACAAAAGCTTCAGACTAAGGTGTTTTGCCAGGAGTTGGAAAGTATCCCAGATGTTTTGGTGAGCTACAGTGAAGCTAGTGCCAATTCAGCAGTACTGGTCCGCTTCTTCTACATTCTGTTGCCTGTTTCAGAGCAGTTGGTTTCTGGTCTACAAGAGAAGGAGCTTGTGCCCAGTCTCAGTTGAGTGGTGTTTTGCATGACTGTCTGAGATTTTAGGTTAGGAAATGACCTCTGGGGTAACTTGTGCTCCGTTTCACTGTCGGGAAGTGCAGTCAAACAGTTAATTACGACAAATTAACAGGCAAGATATGCTTAAAAATGAGAATTCCCAGGTTAAACATGTACAACTGCATGTTTGGGTTTTGCTGCTTCCAGGACAGAGATCACTTAGAGAGCCATAGATGTTTAACCTTGGCAGAGCTCAGATAAGCTTTTCTTATGTTGTTTGACTTCCTTTTTGAAAAGAACTGCTCATGATAGCTCACTTCCTTCAATGGCACAATGGAACAAGCAGTAGCCACCAGCCTGAGTCCGTAGTCTGGGACCAGCGGCTGACAGAAGGTTCTTTAGTACGCTTTCTTGCATTCACTGCAAATTCTGTAAATACAAAAATGGACCAGTTCATATTCAGTTTGTGCTGTGATGTGTGAATTGTCAAACTGGAATTCTTGGGTATATTGCCTATTACGCTGATGATTCTTTTTGAATCATTTTAAAACTCAGTCTTCCTTAAAAGGATTTTTGAATTGATTACTGCATTTACACCTTTTTTCTTTTATTGGGTCGCAGAAAAAAAAAGGTAAGTGAGAAAGCTTATGAGCTTCAGCTTTCTCTTCACAAGAGCAAATTGGGTAAATTGATAGAAACATATCCCATGAAAAGTTGTGGCAAATGTTGTGTTTTGGGCAAATTATTTATTGTATATATCTAAAGACCATTCATGATTCTGATTTGCATTGTCCTTGTCAGACAAAAGACAGCTTATTACCGTAACCAGAACTATGCCATATTAGCTTGTATTTTTAAAGCAACGGCTTGTTCAGAATATAATAATGGATAATATTTTTCCTGAGGTTGGTTTTTATGTTTTATTCTTCATAAGAGTATTTATTTTTTCCATTATTCTCCCTACTGTGCAAAATGCTTTTAGTGAAGGTTTTATATTTTCTGCTATAACAATGTGTAGCCCTCTGTTTGAAATGTAGACATACTGTCACACTGCTCTCTCTCTCTCTCTCTCTCTCTCTCTCTCTCTCCCTTTCCTCTCTTTCTTTCAGACTCATTTGCTCTCAGCATTCATCATGGAACATCAGATCATCCAATAAGCGAGTCTTGTAGGTGTCTATCTGCCTATATATCTGCCAATATATTTGTTTCTATCTATCTATCTATCTATCTATCTATCTATCTATCTATCTATCTATCTATCTATCTATCTATCTATCTATCTATCTATCTATCTATCTATCTATCTATCTATCTATCTATCTATCTATCTATCTATCTATCTATCTATCATTCTGTCATTCTGCTGTTAATCTGTTTACCTGTGTGGGTAGGTACACCTACATTCTTGCATACATTACCCTATATATCTCTGATAGTAAGTGTGTGTGTGTGTGTGTGTGTGTGTGTGTGTGTGTGTGTGTGTGTGTGTGTGTGTGTGTGTGCGTGTGTGCACGCTTTGGGGGGGGCGGTGTGTGTGTGTGTGTGTGTGTGTGTGTGTGTGTGTGTGCGCGTGTGCACAACAGCAGCCAAGCGCTACTGCAAGACCTCGAGTCCAGCCAGCAGCACGACGAGCAGCTACGCACCCAGCAGTGGCAGCAGCGGTGGCAGCGGTGGCAGCAGTGGCAGCAGCCTGAGCTGTGGGGGTGGCAGGGCCGGTAGGGGAGGGGGCGGCGGCAGCAGCGCCAGCAGCACCTGCAGCAAGAGCAGCTTCGACTACACACACGACATGGAGGCAGCCCACATGGCTGCCACGGCCATCCTCAACCTGTCCACGCGATGCAGGGAGATGCCCCAGGGCCTGGGCAGCAAGGGCGCCGAGCTGCTCGCGCAGGTCAGTGCACTCAGTCTGTCTCTCTCTCACACACACGCATGCACACACATATGCACACACATTTATACAGGCGCAAACAGACACACATGCTCCCACACACAGAGGCACATGACCGTACACACATGCGCACACACACACACACACAGACACACATGCAGACACATGACCACACACACACTATCTATCTATCTATCTATCTATCTATCTATCTATCTATCTATCTATCTATCTATCTATCTATCTATCTATCTATCTATCTATCTATCTATCTATCTATCTATCTATCTATCTATCTCTTGCTCTCTGGCACTCTCTATCTATGTTGCTTTGCCTTCTCTGTATGGTTCAGGAGGTTTGCTGCTCGTCTGTTCCTGTGTGCTGGAACGCTGCTGGCTTTCTTTTTCTGCTGGCTTTCTGCTGGCTGCGTGGTTCCATGCCTCGTCTGCCTCGCCTCTGTGTTGGTGGTGGACGGCATGGTAGCAGCATGTGCAGGGTGCAGTGTTGCTCAGGTGTTAGGGCCACTTCTGCCGTACATGCCGAGCTCCGCTTTGTGGGTTGTCATGTGAGCTTAATGACGTGAGCAGCTCCTGATTGCTTTAGTGACACATCGATTGAAGAGATTATCTGAAAGGTGATAATGGGAGCGTAAGCAGCAGCTGACAGCAAGAGCAGAACTGATGCGGCATCAGCCCCTCCCCTCTCTCTCTCTCTCTCTCTCTCTCTCTCTCTCTCTCTCTCTCTCTCTCTCTCTCTCTCTCTCTCACTCTGTAAGCAATGGGTTGGATCGATAGCGCTTTCAGCCAGTGTTCCAGTCTGCTCTCCCATCGCCTGTTGGGCTCAGTAGAAAGACTGTGACCTCTCTTTAAGGACAGCGGGGCTTGCTGCGGAGGGGAGAGGCCATGCTGCTTCCTGTACTGGGGCACTAGTGAAGGGCTGGAGATGAGGATGCAGAGCAGTCAATGCTCCGCCATCCCTTTTCCCACCTGAGTACTGTCTCTCCACATTCCCAATCGCATGCTGTTCGTTTTATGATCAATTTCATCCCTGTTCCCATGAATTTTCTTCGTTTTCCGCCTTTCACCTACCTTCATCCTCCTTTTTTTTGCTTCTCTCGTTTCCTCCACTGTCCTCCCCTCTGCGCTCCTCCCCTCCTCTCTCCTCTCCCCTCCCCCTCCCTGTCTTCTCTGCAGAGTCCGGGCGAGCGGGAGGCAGAGGAGAGCGGTACGCTGGATCTGAGCGTGGGCCACGCCGGCGGCGTGGGCGAGGGCACTGTGCTCACCCCACTGCAGCCCATGTCCCCCCAGCGCCAGGCGCTGCTCAACAGCCGCTGCTACCAGATGAGCCCGGCCGACTGCTGGGACCTGCCCGTGGACTACACCAAGATTAAACGCCTGGACGAGGACCACAAGGAGGTACTGGAAGGGAATGCCGAGGCTTTATTAAAGTGAACACAGATGGATGGTGGGGAAGTGCTGCCACGGCTACTGGCTGGTTGGTGGCCATATACCAAGCATTTTATTAGAAGAGAGTAATCTGTGAAGCTTTATGGGGTAGCATATAAAGCTGATACAATAGCCATGTCGTATTTTACATTGTGACATATGGTGTATATTGTAATGTGGGATATAAAAACCACAGAGGTAATAAGTTTTTGCAGTGTTATTTAAAAGATAAAAAAAAAAGAACCTTCCCAACAAAAGCACTTCAGTGGCATCTAGTGGTGAAGGAGTAGTATGGCACTGAAAAGCTTCATGTGCCCTCAAAAGTTGTTGAAGTAGTGTAAAAGTGTGCAATAGTTTTCAGGAATCAAAACCAAATCAAAATAATTCACCTTCATATTTTATGCATATTTGAATACACATTTTCTGGACAGATTCCAGGACATGAAAGGAATAAGGTTCAATAGCCAGAATTTAAAACTGTCAAATGTCTAAACGTATTTCTAATATCCCCAGTGTTCCTCATGAAGCCCTGCTCTAGGTGCACTTTTCAAAGCAGATTATATGGTACAGCACAACACTCACCTAAAACATTTAACTTAGGTTTCAAAATGTAGTTATTGTTTCAACATAAGCCACTGAGAATGAGAATGATGAATGCCCTCTTGTGCGTGTGATGACTTACACAAAGAGGGAAATCCGACATGCTTTGGAGTAAAATGATTCAACTGAGAATCAACACAACCAGTTTTGATGAGCAAGATATATGCATCCTAATTGTGCTAATTGTGGACAACTGTTAGCAATTTGTATAGATGTGCTAGAACTTACTCATTTGTATAGGTGTGCTAAAACATTTGCAATCTGTTTGAGAACAAGTATCACTGGAAAGGAGATATTTACATGTTGTTTTGAAAATATTCATTGAGATTTAAGAATTGGGCCAAAGTGATTGATAAAAACTGTAATACACAAAGAGATTTGGTCCATAAGCAGTTGTGTTTTATGATTGGATATGGATCAGAAAGGTGGACTATTATTAGCCTGGGTTAATAATGGTTATTAATGGACCCTCCATTCGCTTCCATGACATCTTCTGTCACTGTCAGGACGAGCTGGACCCTTTCCAGGAGCTACTGGAGGAGCAGCAGTACCAGGGTGAGGTGTCTCTCCCCAGCCCCAAACACAAATACGCCCCCTGTAAGGAGACCAAGAAAGACCTCCTCACGTAAGAAGAGCATACTCGCGCGTCCTCATCTGCTGGGGGGTGGTATTTGGCCGCATGGCGTGTAACTGTGGCGAGTCTTTCTCCCCAGGCTCTCCAGCTGCCAGCTGGCGGATAAAGGCATGCGGGGGATGATGCCAGCGAACACCCAGGATCTGAAGTAAGCCCTTCTCACAGAGTCCTGTCTCCTGTCTCTCCGTCGTGCATGGAGATGAAGTCTTATGCCTGTGTGTTCGCGCTTTAACGCCTGTGTGTTCACGCGTGCAGGTGTCCTACTCCAGGTTGTGATGGCTCCGGGCACATAACAGGCAACTACGCCTCACACAGGAGGTGAACACACACGCGCGCACACACACACGTACACTATAAGGTACACATATACATACTGGTAATCAGTAGGGTGTCTAAACACCGACCTGACAGAGTTTGCTTCCTGCAGTTTATCAGGTTGTCCCCGAGCGAAGAAGAGTGGAATTAAAATCATGCACAAGGAGGAGAAGGACGACCAGGAGCCTATCAAGTGAGTCCAGCCTACCAAGCCCTCCTGGGTTGCCCATGTGAGGTTCACACTGGGCTCTGCTGCCTCCATGCAGTAAGAGATTGGCTGCATTGCTCTGAGCCCATGCTTTCCTGCCTGTTCAGGTGTCCCGTGCCAGGCTGTGATGGTCAGGGTCATGTGACAGGGAAGTACGCATCCCACCGTAGCGCCTCCGGTTGCCCGCTGGCCGCCAAGCGCCAGAAGGATGGCTTCGTCAACGGAGCACCATTCCCTTGGAAGTCGGGCAAGACCGATGGCATGACATGCCCTACGCCCGGCTGTGACGGCTCAGGACATGTGAGCGGGAGCTTCCTCACCCACCGGAGGTGTGTGTGTGTCTCTGTGTGTGTCTGTGTGTGTCTGTATGAGTGTGTGTGTGTGTGTGTGTGTGTGTGTCTGTACAAGAATGTGTGTGTGGGCCTGTGAGTATGTGAGTATACAAGAGTGCGTGTGTGAGTGTGTATGTCTGTGTCTGTGTGAGACTTTCTGTGTGTGAGTGTATATCAGAGGGAGTGCTTTATAGCTTGTGATGTTCATATACGAGTTTTAAATGAAGCTCTTTACATTTATGAGGGATTTATAATTTGCACTGCTGCCTTACGACCCCACTGAGCCAGGTTAGATTCCTGGCCTGGCCGCTGTCTGTGTGGAGTTTGCATGTTCTCTCTGTGCCTGTGTGGGTTTCCTCTGGGTACTACAGTTTCCTCCCACAGTTCAAAGGTGTGTATTTTAAGTCAATTGGTGACTCAAAATTGTCCCAATGTGAGTGTGCTGGTATGTGTGTGTGTGGGCTTTGTGATGGACTGGCACTCTGTCCAGGGATGGGGTGTGTGTGTGTGTGTGTGTGTGTGTGTGTGTGTGTGTGTGTGTGTGTATGTGTGCTGTCCAGGGTTGATTCCTGTTTTACTCTCTGTGCTCCAGGGATAGGCTCCAGCCACACATGGCCCTGAAATATTTTAAAAGATGAATGCATGAATGAATCTATTTAATCTGTCTTATTACATTGACATTGGATGTGGACACTGATTTAATGATTTATGATGTACTGTTTTTGTGTTATGTGCAGTATGTGGTTCCTAATAAAAAGTACTAATGCCCTCTGTAAGTGAAGTCCATGTGTTTCCCTCTGCAGTCTCTCCGGATGTCCCCGGGCTACTTCGGCCATGAAAAAGGCTCGGATGACTGGCGTCGAAATGCTTACTATCAAGCAGCGTGCAAGCAAAGGTTCGTTCCATGGAATCTGCTTGTGTACATAACATTTCCTAACAGAAAATGGTCTTCCAGCTCCCCCAGTGGCAGCAGCGATATCCAACAGGCATGATAATATTATCCCCAGATAGGCGAAGGCCATGCCACTGTTCTGTGACTCTGTGTTTGGACATGTGGTTTTAAGGAAGGTGTACTCCTATATAGGCATAGAGAATGATGAAGAAATCAAACAGCTGGACGAAGAAATCAAAGATCTAAATGAATCAAACAATCAAGTGGAGTCAGACATGATTAAGCTTAGGACTCAAGTAAGACATTCCTTCGCCATCCCTCTCAGCATTCTTCTAAGCAATTCAGCATGCCTCTGTAACCATGGCAACTCTCCCCAACTCCCTCCCCAGATCACCACCATGGAGACCAACTTGAAGTCCATGGAGGAGGAAAACAAGGCCATCGAGCAGCAGAACGACTCGCTGCTACACGAACTGGCCAACCTCAGCCAGTCGCTCATCAACAGCCTGGCCAACATCCAGCTCCCTCACATGGTATGAGACAGGCAGGAAGACAGCGCGGCACCTACACCAGGCACTCAGCGCTGGCACAGAAATAACCCCATTTCTTTGGAAGGGCCTCTGATGGAGGTTCAAAATGTTTCAAGTTTCATGGCGTGACGCTGCATATAAGTCTCTTTCTTGGCCCACAAATCATTTGGCAGTACTCAGAAGAGTGAGTCGTGTCATACTAAATGTTCCCATATTGTATAGCATGAAACCAGAAGTGGCCAGTAGTAACTCGTAGACTAGCTCTTTGTGTTCCCGGGATGTGCGTAACGGGTCACTGATACACCTGACTTTCTCCCATCTGCTTCTTTATGTATGTTGTTTAGTTTCTTGCGGCTCCATGTGCTTATGTGCTTAGGTCACTTCCTTTACTGATCATTCTATGAAAACAGCCTCAATCTAGTGACGTGTTTCTCAGTTGAGTATGAACATGGATGCTGCACCTGCAGATACTCAAGCTTTATCTGCTCATGGTGCTTCATGCTGACTAAGGCAGGGTAGGATTGGACAATCCCTGCTCTTCTATGGCGGCCATGTTGGTAGCCAACTGAAACATGTCCCTTTTGAATATGGCTCCTCAGTTCTCCACCTCCACCTGTGTGAAATGGGATTTCAATCAGGAACCCCTGGGGTTCGTCATATCTCACCACAACTGAACGACTGTTGGCTTTTTATGTGCTGTTCTAATTCTTTACATTCTCCAAATAGGAGTCCAAAGTCCAAATGGATGCATAGTGTTTCTGAAAACCAGCTTTCAACTGTTAGCTACCAATTATCTATTTTTGTAATGTATAGAGACCATTTCTTGAGATCTGCAGCATTTGCGAGAAAGCTTCATGCTCAGCTAATAGTATTCTCTCTACGCCTCTCCCCTGTAGAAACCGGTGCCACTGAAAGAGGCCCCTGTTAAAAATTACTGCTGTTTACAGATGCCCCACAGAGTAAGAGATTCCTTTTCCATAGTCTAACTTTATTCTAACTTTATCCTTCTCTTCACTATCATTTCCTTCCCTGTGGCCCTCCTCCTCTCCGTTACGCACACTGTGGTGTGTATATATCACAATTGTCCATACATGTTATCACGTTAGTCTTTAATAATAGCAAAGAGTGCAGCTTGTGGTTGACATAGTGTATGTGGTCAAGCTGGAGTTACAGTATGAGCCATATTTACTGGTTAAGAATGTTTTATGTTACCAGCCAGACAGAATGACATTTAGTAGGCTGGTGCTTATTGATACTTATTTGCCTTCCATGACACTGCTACCTTTGTGTTTTTATGTCACTAGTGAGTATCAGTATTGCTGAAACACTCATATGCATGAACTTCACCATCAAGGCATGCACTCATTTGCCTTTTATGTTACTGACCATCTCATTATTTTATGAAAGTGTTCAGGACAGTATTCAGTTTAGATGTAGTAGCCAAAAAAGAGGAGCTGTGTATTTCTGGGTTAGATGGATTTGTCTGTAGAGTAGTTGCCTTGCTTCAGAACAAACAGCTGAAAATAGTGTCTTAAATCTCAAATGCCCTGCACATTCTATTATATTCAGGGTGTCGCTTTTAGCTGGGTATTTATTTAAATGAAGCATAGAGGTCCACCCTTCCCTAAAGCCTACCTCTTTCCTGTCCCTTTTCTGTTGTGTTCCTCAGTCTGTGCTAAATGGCTTAGACTAAACACACCAAGTTTATTTGCACCACTGCTTCTCTCTCCGGCCAACCTTCACTGATTCCAATCTGTTCCACAGGAGCCGATGAACGAGCAAAACTTTGATAGTTACGTGAGCACTTTGACAGATATGTACACTCATCAGGACCAGTACCAGAGCCCTGAGAACAAAGCCCTGCTGGAGAATATCAAGCAAGCCGTGCAGGGGATCCAGGTGTAGATCACCCAGCAGCTGCCTGCTTCACCGGGATAATGGATAAGCAAAAAGAAAAAAGAAAAAAAAAGAATTAAGAAACATGAAAAAACATGTAAAAAGTATGGATAATGATTATGATTTTTGCTGCTGTAATTTATTGTATTATCTTGCATTATTTATGATTCTGTTATGCTTTTGAGGGGAAAAAATACATAATTATTTGTTGCCTTGCTTTAAAAATGATTACCAATGGCAAATGTTTTGAGAAACATTCATGTTTTGTACATTTTTCATATGACCTGACATAATGTGATGTACTGTTTATAGCTGCTAATGTATGCACATTTTAGTGTATATGTATTTATTATTGTAAACAAAAACCATCCATTGTTTTAAAAGCTTATTGACAAAAAGGAAAAAATGATGCAGTGTTGACAAGGAGAGGTGAGATGAACGTAAAAGGCAATCAATTAACCAGAGCTTTTCTTTTTGGAAATAAGAGGAATTCAATATGTGCTGTGCAGGTTGTTCGATGGATGTTAAATGGTTAATTTTGTAACAATATAAAAGAACTTCATAGAGGTTTGTCATTTTCCGAAAAACATTTTACAGTGGTCAGTGTGGGCACTCTAATGCAGTACACATTGTTTTTGCACTTTTGTTTGTTTTTCAAAAGGTTGAAAAGGTTACAAATGAACAGACTAAAAACCTTAACATTTTTGTGAAACATCATTACACGGAAACTCACTGGTGCAAATCCCAAGATCGTGAGAGAAATATTCCAGAACTGAAACCATTCTTAATGTATGTTCTGTAAACATGATTCCCATTTGGTTAAGGCCAATCACTATGGAAAATTTTAAGGAGACAATCCAACATAAATTGTGAATTTATGATCGTAAAATATTAGTAGGTAGTAAGATAGCATATCAGCAATATATGACAATGAATCAATCATTTATTTAGATATGGGATGCAAAAGTTCGGGTATATGCAATTTCTTATTCTTAACATCACAGAAAACTGATTACACTTTTTACTAAATGTAAAGTATTAAGTTTTATATAAATCTTTTACTACAGTCATGTTTTCGGGTTTAAACATGAGTGATCAAGTCCAAATGGATGAATGCATATGCATTATGAGTTTTACTTTTCTCATGTTCTGTTTTGCACAAGGACACATTTGTTTCCATGTTTTGATGTTTTTATTTTTCAAAAAAAAATACGAAAAAAAGAATGGCAAGGTGCCCAAAAGTTTGAATGGGAGGGAACATTTTTTTGCAGAGAGCAAATATGTGAATGAATGTCAGATGAAGTGTGTGCTGGACTTACAGGGTTAACCTCACCACCCACAGGTTGTCATTATGTCACTGTTATGCAGCACTTGTCTTGTAGGTATGTCCAGTTACCACGTTAAAAGGAAAAAAAAAAAGATAAAGAAAAAAAATTGTCTCAGCATCAGATGCAAAAGCACGCAACATTTTTCTCTGTCGATGCTGCAAGCATGCAAGATTTCCATTATGGTGTGACATTTCAGAGTACCAGATCAAGGGCAGTATTTATTTACATTTGTGAAAACCCGTGATTCACTGTCACGTTCTTCATTTTTGATTTGTGTCCATTACAAGTCATAAGCACTTTAAGCTCTAAGAATCACAGAAACTCAAGATGCTACAGAAGCTTTTTATAAATTGGGCAAAGATGTGGGCTAATGCTCTATGGATGTACATCAAAGCAGTCAAAGATGACTGTAAGCAATCAATTCCATAGTCAGCTGAAATGTGTACTGGTACGACCAGTTTGCACTGCTGCGTAATATCTAAGGAAATATATGTGCACTCACAAGTTGTAAACAGAAATGCACTTAAACTCACAATAAACCTCCCAAGCTTGGCTCCATTTTGTTAACACTGTTAACACATGTAGGCACACTTCAGGCATCTAGCAGACTGCTAGTAACGCTTGAGTTTAGTGGTTTTAAGAGTTGGTTGTGTATACTAAGCATGATCCTCATAAGATGTTGTCAATGACATTGCAAAAGTGAACTGAATCTGGTTGATGGTAATTAGACATGGGGTTACCATGCCATTACCACCATTGTTTATTTGGCCATTAGTTTCTTTATTTAGGCTAGCTCAGCATTTCTGAAGAGTTCATGCAAAGGTGCTAGTCATTCTCATGTGTCATGCATCCAGATGGGACTGTCATCTCCAAGACTTCCTAGTCCTCTTTCCAAAGCTTTGTGTATGCAGCTGCCAATATAGTAATGCTTCTAATAGACTGATAGTAAAATTTCCTCTCATAAACTATCATTACTAATTCGACAGGAAAAAGGATTTTAAGCACAATTTTGCTGCTCACCTTCTGTTCTAACATATTGTAGTATCTAATTTTAAAAAGTATCTGTAACTATTTAAATAGAAAACACTAACTACAGTATCACATGCTTGAATGCAGAATACTTTTCTTATTACTAATTGTGAATTCATCAGGTTACATATTTTCCATTTGAAATGGACTTCAATGAATCATTTTAAAACAGGATTTTATATTTAAAAGAAACATAGCTTTCTCCTGGTCTCTTGCTCTCTATCTATTTAGCTCTTTCTCTCCCTATTTTATTTATTTTTTAATCACATGGCATGGTTTTGGTTGATATAATACTTTTTGCTGTAAATGTTTAAGATCACAAGTTGCTGTGATATTTCATTTTGAAATTGTGAACTTTGTACAATTTTTATCATGCTGGTGTTGACATCTCTTACTCAATAAAACTTGTGTTGCCACACTGAAGGTCTCTTTTCCTTTGTTGTTCATGGTCCTGAATGGGGCGGGGGGATATCCTGAACGATTGTGTACTATCCCTCTGAACGATAAAAGACTTTTAATAAGAGTTGGAATCAAAGTTTCTGTAATACTTTCCTTGACCACACACCCTCCAGCCTGGTCTGATGTTGTTGTGAAAATAACAACCACCAGAGGGCGCAGAGGGGTCATATGACAAAAATCGAAGATGTCCGCTACAGAAGAGGACACGGAACTGAGAGACCTATTGATTCAAAATTTGGAAAACAATGGCGTTCTTAATAAAATTAAGGTACTTATCGCCAACTTTATTACAACACTATTTTGTTTTACAGAAAATACGATTCACTATTTTGTGGCTATCAAGTAACTGCTGAAGTTGTAGCTAACGCTAGCTCGACTGAATGACAACAAACAGTATCTAGCTAGCTAGCTATATAGCTAGCTATATATTAACGGATTGACTAGCCAACTAGCTAGCGTTAGTTAACAGCTAAAAAACTAGTATTTACAACCACCTGTACTAAACACTCTTCTTTTTACAGGAAATACGATTCCGTGTTTGGTGGAAGTCAAGTTACTGCTAAAGTTGTAGCTAGCCTGCCCTCTTGCTAGCTAGCGTTAACTACACTGAACATTAGCTAGCGTTAGCTAACCTAAAGAACTCACCTTCCACCTGAATGAAACGCTTCTTGTTTGCAGGCTGAGCTACGAGCTGCTGTCTTTCTTGCTTTAGAGGAACAGGACAAAGTTGAGGTAACTAGTCCCCTACATAAAATATTTCCTAAGTTACTATACTATGTGTTCTGAGTTTCGCTAAAATGTTACGTCTCCTTAGAATAAAACCCCGCTTGTAAACGAAAATCTGAGGAAGTGTCTTAACACTAAAGATGGTAAGTGATATTCGGTGACGTTTATGGGTTAATGCTAACCTATACAAATGTGGTGTTTATAGCCTAACTGTGCTTCATTTTGTGCAGGACGCATTGTTGCCAGTTTAATCACCGACTATCTCCAAGTCTTCAATTTAGACTTTACTCTTGCGGTTTTTCAACCAGAAATTAACACGGTATTTTTTTTATTTTTATTTTTTAGATTTTAGTTATAAAAAATTGAGATAGCATTGTAGGTTAAGTGTAGTTGGAAAATAACACAATTAAATCTGATAATTTCTTTTTTTTTCTGATTTCGCTTATACCTTAAACTATCCTAGTTGAGGTTTGAACATTTTTGCGTATGGCAATGTATTTGTTTTTGCTTTAATCTGTTGTCTTTTATCCAGTTAAATGGACATGAAAGTCGTGAAAGTTTGATTAGAGACCTTGGCCTTTCTGAATCAGAAGGGAATAAGAGTACCCCTCTCCTCCTTGAGTTAATTAAGAGGGTCCGACACAAGGAGAAGACCTCCATTTTCGCTGAGGTGATCTTGCTGACTTTCTGACTTTCCTAACTATAACTGCTGAAATCTCCAATGTAAGTTTCATTTTCTCTCTCTCTCTCTCACAGGGAGATCGAGTAATGCATATTCCCAAGGTATTTTATCTTCATATATTGTCTGTAACCTATTTTATACACCTACAGAATACAGTAACTGCTGGTATTATTATAGTATGAAGAACAGACCCAGGTGCGCAATAATGTTAGCTTCTGAACTACTTTAAGATGTGGTTAGAGAGCATGTCTTAGGTTGATTCATAACTACTCCTTACACCCACTGTTTGCACCACAACATTATTATTCAGGTCACACAAGGGAAGAATTATGTAAATTAAAGTGATCACATTGCGTTGTGATAAAAATCCCTTCCTGTTCAGATAGATTTTGCAAAAACATGTTTGTCCTACTTCTGTGCATTTGGTATGATGCTCTTTGTAGTTTATAGCAGTCTGGCTTCATGTGTCTCTAGTTAGTTGTTCAGAGAAAAGCAGATATTAAGCCACTGTCATATCACACCATTTCTCAACAACTCTCTGTACTTGTATTACATTATTACATTCTACATAACAATTATTTCCAAAATCTAATAAATGTAGCAACATGTTAAATTAACCTGCAATTGTGAATGAGTTTACAGCTAGTTGTCACTTAATGTAAATTTATATAGATACATATTAAAAGTTTTTTTTTTTTTAGGACCCATCACCTCGTCAGATTGCTGAAGCACGAAAAAAATTTGACTGTCGAGACAAGGTAATCCTTCAGAACTTCAGTATGATTTGGTTTTGTACTTTTGGTGCTCTTTATATTGAAATGTCATTATTGATTTTATGTCTCTTACAGGACCTATTGGGTTGTATATAAATACAGTTAATAATTGACATTCCATATTTAGTTCTTATAGGGTTGGCCTCATTAAAAATCAAGCCTTGCTTGAGAAATTTATATATATACACACACACACACAGAAAATAAAGCATATAAGTAAATACATACATTTTAGTGTCTTCCCATCAAGCAAATCGTGTGTGTGTGTGTGTGTGTGTGTGGGGGTGTGTGTGTGTGTGTGTGTGGGGGTGTGTGGGGTGGTGGTGGTGTTTTTGTTTATTTATTCAGGACAGGATTGGTGGAATAAGCAAGGATGAAGTGATTGGTGTTTTCTCAGAGCTTGTTCCTAATTTCAGCAAGTAAGCTACCACAAAGAAACCTGCATCCTATGAACCTGAACAAGACAGTCCTGGCTGGGACTGAAAACTTTTTTAGTGTTACCCGATCTTACCCCCTACCCACTGAAACTGCTTACTTCCTACAATTAGATAACCGGTTGTTCTGAAATCAAATAAGGCTGTGGTTCACACCACAAGTGTGGTTATAGCCATTTTTCTGTGAGTAAACATGAATAACCTGTTCTAGGAATTCTATATAAGAATTTTTCTATTCAATTGGAATATAATCTCAAACACAATTCAGGTGATTCTTTTAGGTCCCTTTTGCCATGCTTGCATGTCTGTCTTTGCACTCCCTACATATACCAATCCTTGTACACAGAGAATTCCAACAAATTATAAAAGTATATTTTTGTGTTTCTGTTGTTACTGAATGGAAAGAGAGATCCTGGAACGATACATCACTGATGAACTAGAAGCCAAAGACAGAAACATAAGTGTTTGTGAGTAGCTCAGGTTTTGCTCAGTTTGCATTTATGCTGTGTGCGCCACATATTGTCTGATTATTGATGATGGTTTTCTCTACATTTTGTTTTTTCAGCTATAGACTTTAAGGATTTTTTGGGAATGTACAAAAGTTTTTTTACTCAGTGCAGAAGTGTAGTAAGTACACTTTCAAATCATAACTGAACAATTAATTAAACCTAAAACTAATATTAAGTAATCTAATATTCCATCATCCACTTTATTAAAAAGATGTCTTTTAAAGCATAATATCACATGTATAAAAATACTATTTAGCATAGTTATACTGTGTCTAATTTTTTATATATTTTTTCCTTGTATAATAAAATTGTTTTTTAAACGTGCTGAATAATCAAGGCAATTTTCTGTTGTCTTTAATGCAAACTGCATTTTTATGTCTTTTTTTTTTTAGATTACCAATGATGTTAGTGATACAGTTTTCTCATTTGGTAAGGTTTCGGACGAAAAGATCACATCACCTACCAGCAAGGTGAGGGAACATTCTGATAATGTTGATAGTTTTATGTACTAGGGTACCCAGACACTACTTTACTTTTCTGAATTCTCATTAACTTTGTCAATAAACAGTCCAGTGTATCTGAATATAACACTTATGATTTTTTTGTTTGTTTTTGTAGACTAGCTTTTATTTCCAACTACACTGGTTTATTAAATTGTGCATGCTTTTACCGATCTGTAAAACATTTTCTTGGAGTGTAGAAAGTTCATCTGTTGTCATGATTAGCGTATCAGACATTTTCCTTTTTTACTTCGAATCATGAAGGCCAAAGGGGTTTTCCATAAAAAGACTAATTTTCTTTAACCAGAATGCTGTTTTTCTTAAGTTGGATTTTTTAAATAAATAGCATTGTTATTTATATTGTTTATAATTATTTTTGCTAATAATGTAGTTGGCAGTTTTTTTATACCCATATGTTTTTTGTGCATGTAGTTTTGATTGACCTAGAACTAACAATTTTAAAGTAATGAGTTCTTCATACATATTCCACTTTATCAACAGATCAAATTATTTGATTTATTTTATGAACCTCTGTGAACCTTCAATTGCTTAAAGAAAATTTCTGAAAGTATTTAGAAATTCAGAGTATTGACACTGACACCATAACACATGTCTTTGAAAAACAACTTCCTGTAGTTTCAAAAACAAATGCATGAAGCAGTAAGTGTGAAATTACTCTCAATGTGCACAATTGCACTACCACTGCGTCAAAGCAAGTGACTCACGCTGTTCTCATTATCTGTGCATACTGTAGTTAAGAATAATAACCAAGATTAGTATCTCAAATATATAATTCTAAATAAATCCATAAATCTGTAAAGGCAATAATAAAGCATTATAGGATAAATGTATTTTTGCCAAGTAGTTTCAAGATCAATGTGTACTTGGCCACTTTAGATTTGAATCCATCAAGGGAAGGAAGTGTAAATTGGTTGTCTGCCCATATGATTTAGCTGAGCGCAGTTGCAGATGATTTCCGATCTCAAGGATTTTCTTGGTTAAATGGCGCCTGTATATGGCCAGTGAGAATTCTAGTCATGCTTGCACTCTGAACATATATTTTTAAAACTCAGATAAATGTTCAGTGCATGACTTTGTGGAAGCCTGCAAATGCATCGTCCTCGTTAGACTCCCACTCCGCTTCACTACGGCCCCCTTTTCTGCTTTTCTTTTTTCTTATGTTTTCTCTTTTTTTTTTTTTTTTGCGCCATGTGTGCTGCTCCTATGTGATGATGAAGCTGCTGTAGGGCTGGTGAGGGAGTGCTGAGGGAGGCTGACAGCTGTGTTCTCGTGCTCAGATACCCAGGTATAAGGGCTTTATAAAGGCCAGTGCAGCGCAGGAAGAGCCGCATGGGCCTCAGGTAAAGCACGTGCTCTGGGGCGCCACCACCAGGCATTCCACAGCAACTCAGTAATGCGGCTTTGACACTGGCCAAGTGGGTGCAACAAAACCAACAGTCTGTGCCTGAACACAGACGGTTTTGCTTCCCCCGCTTGGTTTTTAATTGTCATTCTAATCACATGCAACCCACCCCTAAGATAAGTAAATAAACAAATTGAATAGTAAAAAATAATTGGCTATAGCTCTGTAGTCTCTGAATAAATTGATATGGTCTTACCATTAACCAAGGACATGATTTATTTATGTGTACCAGTACTGCACAGATCTGTCCCATAAAGCCTTTTAAAATTGGTTTGTAGGATTGAACACAGCGCTTAAGGTTGGAAGCCGGCTTCCACTAATCAGAGTTTCCTTCTAACATCACTTAAAGCTTGCCTTTATCCATAGAGCTGCATAATGAATCATCACTAATCTTCAGCTGCTGGCCTAGTTTTTAGTAGTGCTGCATGATATGGACAAAATGTATTGTAATTGTTACTACATATTGTTTGCAATAGGTATTGCAATTTGTTATAAAAAACAAACAAAAAAACATTGATCCCTTAAATTCATCAAAATTCTTACTCCGTGGAAATCGGGTCAGAATATTCACAGCTCCCTCCTCCTCCAAACAAAAGTTGTGTATTGTAAATAGTCTTTTTTGCATATTATGGCCTTTATAATTATAATAATGATGATGATGATGATGATGATAATATTATTGTTGTTATATAGTATTATTAGTATTATCCAGTGTTCCCATAATTATTGACATGGCGTGCCACCCTAGTTTTTGGTATTAAACTGACAGGTATTCATATAACTGCTCCCAAAACGTAGTTACATTTGGCATGTCCTCTGCGACCACCAATCATGTTTTGTGAGGGGTTTATAACCACAACCAAAATGTTGTTATTGTATCGAACTTTAACTGGCACTTTTTATTATGTCTGCTGAACCACTTTCAGGTGTCTGCAGGTGTCTTGATCACTGCTGTAGATGTAGAGTGCGTTAACCTCCTTGCGCTGTTCCCTTTGAACATGCTGTGTTCTCACATACACCTGACTAATCATGGGCTTTTCTGCAGAATGGGCTGTTATATGGTGTGTCATGTATCCTGCCCAACACCCTTGGTTACTGATAACAGCTATGCGGGGAGGGACAGAGAATCAGAATTGTATTATTTTTTGTCAGTTATACAGCACTTAACTTTACTTTCCACTCCACTGCAACTGAGTACCTCGCAGATTTGTTGTAAATGCCATTTAAAGTGCTAACAATGTTAGTATTAGGCAACATATTCCACATATTTGTATATTTCTTACTTATTTACAAAATCTATGTTTTCACTTTTTTCTTCATTTTATGTCATTATTTTGTGAAGGTCTCAAAATATAGTTGGACAAGATTATGTTGACTCTCAAGTAACCACTGCATAAAAATAGGGAGAATATGACTGTTGGAATTACTTTGTCTTTGGTTTAAATTAAGCATGACATGTGAGAGAGTTGCTCATAGCTGGACCTTTAATGTGGGCCAATTTGAGAAATGACTTTGGATCAGCCCACTCTTCTTGTAACTGATGTCACCTACAGTGTTTGACTAAAATGAGAAGTCCTCAAAAAAAAAAAAAACTCCAAAAAAATATAATTTTACTTGAGAATATCATGTTGTCCTTTTAACAAATCTGCTTGAACTAAAATTATTTTACATTATCCTTAACCTTATAGTTCAGCTACATAAAACCACATTTGGCCCTATTCCACCGGCTTCTCTAATGCCTCATGTGACATTCCACTTTGAATAGTTTTTCTTAAGCGTCATTCCAAGTGCTTCGTAAAGCGTTAAATAGTGTCTTAACGTGGTGCCACATTTGTTGGTGCGTCCTGCTGCTGATTTGGTGTGCTGTGGTGGTGTGCTGACCCTTGCAGCCTGGAGATCTGAGTGGCAGTGAGCTGCAGGGCTCCCAGAACAGCAAAGCAGCCATGCAGCTAGCAGTTGGGACCAATGAGGGTCTCGTGCCCACCACAAACCCTCCTGCTGCCCTGAAGAAGTCACTGGAATTGTCCCTGGAGGAGGAGGAGGAGGAGGAGGAGGATGAAGGAGACTCCTTCTTTGATGATCCTCTTCCCAAACCTCTGAAGACCTATGGCTGGTGAGTGTCACTGATTTGGAGTAAGTCCCAGAACCCTCCTGGTTTGTCTCTGAAATGGGGCATCAGAAAGAAAAAAACCTACTTTGTAGTGGCAGTAGTAGTAGGAAAAGGAACGTTTTTCAATGACTATCTGACATCAAGAAAGGTTTTGCAAACTTACGTTTAAAATAAAGAAAACATTCATTTTGAAATGTGGACCGAAAATAAAGTTTAATATCATCTCTGCTTTATCATAGGCTAGGCATAGATAGCTGGTTTTGTATTGAACACCCTCACTTACATGTATCTTCTCTTTTGTTTATGTCTGCCATCACTGCATGTGGGATCAGTAGTTTACCCCCTACAGATAAGCCATACTCGGGGCAGAGACATTGTGAAAAGAGCTTTAGTCAGAAGGAGTAAGTACTTCCTTTTCTCCCACAGTGGTTGGCTTAGGTTGCTGACTTTGATAGCTGTGGGCCAGCTTTCCCCCCCACTGACGCACATGAGAGGGTGCTGCACCAGCTCCTGCCGTGTGAAGTGGTCATGGCTCACAGTGCTTTACGTCGGCGCTTGCTTACCTACTTCAGCTCTTCCTTCCTATGCCTTTGTTTAGTTTTGTTCCTCCCTCTTTATCTGTCTTTCTCGTTTTCTCGTTCTGTCACTGTGTTTGTGTGTGTGTGTCGTCTGTCTCTGCTCTTTCCCCTGGTCGTGTAAGGAGCAAGCACCCGCAGAGGGAGGAGAGCCTGGCTGGGCCGTCCTTCTCCCAAATGAGGAGGGGCACGAGCCTCAATGAGTGAGTGTGCATGGTGTCATCACTCTGCCAGTCGAGCCCGCTGCAACCATCTTACCCATGGATGCAAACCCAGGCTCTCTGGCCCTTTGGTGCTACTGACTCATTCATTGTTGCCTATACAGTGTATAACACGGTACTGGCTGTGTGGTTGATTAGCCAAACAAGCTCAGTGACTTCATTTATTGTGGTCTTCTCTCAAGCATTTGCTGTTTTGTTCCCCCTCTGCATGACGGAGTGTCTTTTTGATCTCACGAATGTTTCTCATGACTGTTCTCCTGGGTGCGTGTGTGTGTATGTGTGTGATCGCGTGCATGTCTGTGGGTGCACTCTTCCCCTGGGCTCAGTCTGTCTGCTCTAGGCAGTGACACTGACGGGGTTGGAGGGGCCGTGCTCTCGGAGAGCGAGGGCAAGCGCAGCCCTGACTCTGGGCCCAGGTGAGCCAGCGGCTGTCTACCGCTGCTCTGCTATGCTCTGCCTGCCAGCTTCCTCTTTTCCCCGCATGACTGTCTCATGAATGAAGTCCAATTTAGCACACGCACACAAGGCTTCCACTAAGTACCTTCCCTCTTGCCATGCCTCAGGAGGACAGATTCTGTAAAGGCCGCAGGAAGAGTTCTCTCCACCATGTCAGACCCCCCTTCATTAAAGAGTGCAGGTGGATCTGCAGGCAACAGCCAAAGAGACCCTGTCTCCAGCAAAAACGGTATGCTCTTAGCTGCATCTACTCTACAGATGTTTTAAATAAACATGTATAAATGCAATTGTAAGTACTGTTTATGCATCATATGGTTGAGCCTAAACCTGAGCAGGGCTTTATTAGGAATATGTTAAGACATTTGTTTTAAATTCCTGCTCTTTAACCTAATTCCTCTCATACTTGGCATTGTACTGCAAGCTTTAGCTTTACAGGGTTGGGTTGTGATGGAATACAAGTAATAGTGGTTCTCTATTCTTTTTGTCTTAACAATTTTTTCAATCCCCAAGCACACACGTGCCCCGAGACGTCAGCGGAAAGGCTGATAGTCTGCACACACAATTGAAACAAAAGTTTTGAAGAAGGCTAGCTCAGAAACTTCCTGACTTGTTCTAGCTTGCTTAATGCTTTTATTGCTAACAGAGTGGATGTTAGAACTAGGTAAAATAGTTCTCTGTTCTGTTAGCTAATGCAGGTAATTAATGATATCACTGTGAAATAAAGATCAACAGAGAGCGCTTTTAGGTGAAAATGTTTAAAAGAAGTTGCACACTGGATTCCTACTGCAGTTTTATAAAGGGTGGCCATGCAGACCAGTGGGTTTATGGGAAAGTTTGTGTCCACTCAGACAGCAGGGGAATGAATGAAACTCACAAGACAGACTGCAGATCAGCTGTAATGAAAAAGCTCAGTTACAATGGTTCATGTTGTATTTAATTAATCTGAAGTCACAGTGAATGTATAAACTCTTCAGAATCAAAATGTGTGATGGTGAACAAGGGCATACACTTATACAAGAGCGTAGACTTGCACATAGCATATAACCGCATCTATACATGCTCTATACAAACCACAATTAAAACATTCACCATCTACGACTGCAAACCGATAATACAGAGAAACAGACAGCATTCATTCAAAATGTGCCTTTTTAAAAGCATATCTTAAAATGATTCTCTATATATTCTGAATGTTATGTATTTTAACAAAACACGTAATTGAAATACGTTTAGTACCGTTTCAAAGTATTCTTTTCAGCCCTGTACATGTAAACATTTTGTGTATGCACATAAAGCATACATAACAGAACAGGCCATTCAAGAGCCAGGGCACAATTGTGCACAGGAGAAGGCGAGTTACTGTCACATTTCTGACCACAGGGGTGTCAAAATTATGCAGACTACAGTCGAACATCAAAGACATGGCAGTCGATCAGGTACACTTGGATTTACATTTATGGCATTTGCCAGATGCTCTTATCCAGAGCAACTTGCATATTTATCAGGTACAGCCATAGAGGTCGCTTTGGATAAAAGCGTCAGCTAAATGCTGTAAATGTAGAGGAGGTGAGCCTAGGTGAGGCTCAGGGATCTGAATGAATGTATTTGGCTTCAGAATAAGATGGTGTGGCTATTTGGTTCCCCTTCTCTCAGGTACATCAGATTCCAAAGAAATGGGCCTTCAAGATTTTAAAGCTGTGAATGAGAAAGCTGGATCTTCTCTGCTCGGTAACATTTGTTTACTTCTTGAAGTATTGCATGTGTACATCTTGGAGTATTGCATGTAAATTTTTTATTTATTTAAAAAAATATTTTTAATGTAATTTTTTTTTTGGGGGGGGGGGGGGGGGGGGATCATGTTGAGACCAGAATCAAATTTTAATGTACCATTTTTATCACCTTCACAGATGTAGACCTTGACTATGACGACGACTTCAACAGGTGATGCTCGTTTAGCTTTATGTTGATACACAAGGTCTTATTTAATCAGCCTTTGAATTCATGCACTACGCGTCTCTCTGCTCCTACGGCAGCCATCAATCGGAGAACTCGAAGAGTGAGGTGAGCATTGGTGAGGAGATTGAAGAGGTCTCCATCGAGGGACCTGATCTCAGTGACAAGGTACCACCTGCCCTACTCCCCTGGCCCTTCTCCTGTACTTGTTCTCTAATTCGGACTGTACTGTACATTGTACCGGGGGCAGGAAGTGAGACTGAGTTGTTGACGCCAAAGGGTCTTTCAGAAACTGCAGGAGGCAGTAAGGGGGAAGTGACTTTAAACACCCAGGTGTGAAATAAAGCTGCTTTTCTGCTTTGTGCTCTCTCTTCGAGTGTGTGTGCATGTGTGTGTACATGTGTGTTGTCTTTTTGCCAGCCAAGCAGGTGACTGCGTTTTCACTTGCAGTAGTTAAAGCATTACCTCTCTGTCTTTCCGTAGCTTGACGAGATCACCCAGGATGTGAGTGTGTCTCAGCTGAGTGAAGGAGCAGATTACATGGAAGACGTGGCCTAATGCACCGACCCCAGCTGCTTCGACTTCCCTGTATTTAAGGATGTAATTGTCAATTGTATCAGCAGTTTCTATTAAAGCGCTACTCTTCAGAACCAAGTTCCCTTCATGTGGTTGCTTTTGCAGTTTCTTGGCTGCTTTTCTAGTGACAAATTATGCCAGGTCATAGATTTTGTGTTTTTTTTCCTATTCACTATTTAGCCAGTGACTACTCTGTTCACATGATTAGAAGCCCAGTGAACGTGAAGGCGTGTGTGAAAGTTGGCAGTGAAATATACAAAGCATTCCAGAAAAGATACAGGTCATATCTGTAAAGACTCCACCTCAGACATTCAAATGCGTGCGCACACTGATCATCGTACAGTTGCGTCGGACGCACGCAGGAGTAAGTTTAAGTTGGCATAAAAGGGGTAAGATCTTTCTCTTTCATTTTAGCTCACTTTAGAATTTTTCAGCTTCTAATGAAGTGGCTTTTATTAAATGAAAGAAAATTTTCAAAGTAAACTGACTGTTTTCTGAAGTTATTTTAATCATGTTTGTTTGCGTATTTATGAAAATAAAAACGCAGGAAAGGCTGATTAGTATAATCCAGGTCAGTTATTTGACATTGTGTGTACGTAGTTGATCTTTGCAATTCAGCAACACTGCACTGATGTTTTGACTTTTTCCTTCTACATGTAGTTAGTAAAGAACTAAAATAAGGTACTTATGGACATTACCAATTCCCTTTTTTACAATAAAGACCATAAAAATGTTGGAGTTTTAATTGCTTATATTCATAAATAGAAGATTTACATTTTTAACTCTCTAAATGACTGTTTTTGACATTTTCTATGTCTTAAATTTCTGCTTTGGTGAACCTTTATATTAATATATAGATCATAATTTTTAAGCAACGCATGAATCAAGCCGATTTAAAACTGCAAAAATCATCTCCATTAAAATCTTGAAAGATTAAAAGTGAAAATATTGAAAGATATATGGCTTCATCCTGTGATGTTACTTGCCAGATGTAATATAGTGTGGAAAAAATTATTGTGGTGTAGCTTGCATGAGTTCTGTTTCGTTAGGTCCTGAGCTCTTGCTTTGTTTTGAAGGCTATAATACCACATAAATAGGTCACTGATTGCATCTTGATTCTTGTTTCCTGGTAGCTTTTAGAACATTTTCATGACCTGATTCCTGCAGATTTCCTATTTCTGCAGTATCAAACTAACTACAAAGCAGCATTTTATAACTACATATAAAATAACTACAAAGCAGCATTTTAGAGTTTTCATTTTGATAGTCATACCTGTAAAGCATATTTAAGATGTTTTTAAACATTTGTACATGTTGCACAATATAAATAAATGTTCTTCAACTATAGAATCCGCTCCAAATTGACAAATTCACTTAAATTTGAGATTGACATTTGGTCCTGTTTGTTAATGACAAGATATAATGGTGCCTAGTGATCACAGCAACTTTACTACCATGTTATAGATGTGCTTTTCACAGAGGTCCTTCATGTTTCATACAGTGGTCCTCCATGCTGTCCAAGCAAAGTGCTTCTAAAGTTCTAAGAGGTGAAGCAGGTTTATGTTCAAAATAGCAGATGTTTAAATCATAACATTCATACCATGGGGTTCTAAGGTTTTAAGAGTGTAGATTAGGGATGCATTTCCCAAAAGCATCAAAACAGTAACTCTATATTGTAGAACAAGTATTACATGGAACACTCATTTAAGAGGATCTTAACACTTTGATGCTTTTGGGAAATGGTCCCAGTTCTTTTTAAGTTTTCAAACTTCAGTGCTGCCATATTAACAGCTGGCAATGTAGACGTCCTGTCCATTGTACTGTTCAATGCACTGTCCATTATCATTAAAATCCCTTGATGCTGAAAATGACAAATCCTTAATCCCAGTGGTCCAAAGGCACTCAACAAAACAATCAGCAGGCCTTCTCCAATGTACAACTGATTATATGTCCTGATTGCAGATATGTATGTATATATCTGTCTTATAGCCCTGCCCTATATATTTCTTTCTCCAGACTATAGAGATTTGAAAATGAATTCCTCCTTGAATAATGACAGTGATCAAGATATATATGGAGATATAGAGGAGCCATGTGGGATGGAGCAAATGTTGAACGTTCAGCAGTTCCTCCAGATCTACGTACACTCTGTCATCTGCATTGTGGGCTTCATTGGCAACACCCTCGTCATCGTTACGTACGCCTTCTACAAGCGCACCAAGTCCATGACAGACGTGTACCTGTTGAACATGGCCATCGCTGACATCCTGTTCGTGGTGGCCTTGCCCATGATCATCTTCAGCGAGCAGAATGGGTGGGCGCTGGGCAACTGGTCCTGCAAGCTTCTCCGTGGGATCTACAGCATCAACCTGTATAGCGGCATCCTACTGCTGGCCTGCATCAGCCTGGACCGCTACCTGGCCATCGTGCAGGCCCGCCGCTCCTTCAGGTTCCGCTCGCAGGCCCTGGTCTACAGCTATGTAAGCTGTGCTGTGGTCTGGCTCCTGGCTCTGGCCCTGGCCCTGCCCACCTTCATCTTCTACCAGCGCTACGGCGGCATGGAGGAGAGCTTCAGGTTCAGCAACTACTATGACGACAACGTGAGCGCCGCAGCCTTGCTGGAGGAGGAGTACGTGTGCTACTTCCGCTTTGAGGAGAATGACACGGCGCGGCAGATGAAGGTGCTGGTGCCCAGCTCACAGGTGGCGGTGGGCTTCTGCCTGCCTCTGTTGATCATGGCCTTCTGCTACTCCAGCGTGCTCGTCACGCTGCTGCGCGCTAAGAACTTCCAGAGGCACAAGGCAGTGCGAGTGGTGCTGACCGTGGTGCTGGTCTTCATCACCTGCCACCTGCCCTACAACGCCACGCTGCTCTATCACATCGTGCACATGTTCCACCTGAAGGATTGTGCCGAGGAGGAGAGGACACAGCTGGTGCTGGTGCTCACTGAGAGCCTGGCCTACCTGCACTGCTGCCTCAACCCACTGCTCTACGCTTTCGTCGGGGTCAAGTTCAGAAACCACTTCCGCAAGATCCTACAGGACGCCTGGTGTCTGGGGAAGAAGTACATGGGGGCGCGGCACATGTCACGGCCTACCTCCGATGCCTACCTCTCCTCCCGACGCTCTGAGGGCTCCGCCTGTGAGACCGCCACCTCCTTTACCATGTGAAACAGAAGCTACCCCCTGCTTCAACTGGCATACTTCCATATTACTTCTAGTACTATGGCCTTTAATAGGGTAATGTTCAGTCCAGTACATAAGTCTAGTGTGTAATGCATTTTATATCAATTTTTTATGTATGTATAATTTTTCACATTTTTAAAATACTTTAAAACATGGCAGCATTCTGTCACTTTGTTTCTTAAATGCTGTTACTCATATTATCCAGTAAGTGGTGCTAATACCAATGTTGTGTTGGATGTTATCATGGGCCACTTTATCTTATCTTTGTGCTGTCACTGCTTGATTTCAATGAAAAAGCAAAAAAAAAGTTTAAAAAAAAACTGACCACAGCAAACGAGAAAAGCTTGAATTAAATATTTCTTCCAGAGCAAAAGTACAACTTTGTAAAGATATCAGAATACACAGCCTCAATGAAATGCTAAATCTTCTAACATTACTTCTGATTCAACCAACACAGTGTTTCTACCTTGACAGTGTGATTTTACATTCAAATTTATTTCCTAGTTGAACGCTGTGGCAGGGCATTCTCCCACCAGGTATTAAAACAAGAGTTCATCTTTCTATCCCCTCAGCCAGGTGTATGCAAACTACAATTAGTACAGCTCGGGATGCAGACTTGTGCTAATTACACACTCAGGGCTTGACAGTGTACAACAGTGATACACTGCTAGTTTAACATTTAGCCTATTTTTTCCCTGGGTTTTGGAAAAGATACTATTCCCATTTGTTCTCTGGATTGCGCAGCCCCCTTGACTATCCTCTATATGTCTGACTTCTCTTGAAGAAAAGAGCAGGTTTTGGACATGCTTCTCTATGTCTCTCATCATTTTTTCTATGACTCTTTTACATTTTCTGCAAGGAAAATGGGAACCACTGAACCTCTGAGAACCTCTGAGTATTTCACCAAACAAAGCCAATCTGTTCGTTCAGAGGGCCACTGAATCTTTTGAACATTGCAGGAATGCTAATGCAATGGTAAAATGTGCAAAAATGTCTAATTTTAAGAAATATATTACACACAGGGCACTTCAAGTACCATGTTAAGCTCCATGTTTGCACTTCCATTTTTATTCAAACAATTATTCAATCTCTCTCTCTCTCTTTCTGTGTGTGTGTGTGTGTGTGTGTCTGTGTGTGTGTGTAAATGTAAGTGTAATTTCAAATTCAAACATACACACTTTTCACTGTGAATCTTCAGAGCAAAGACTTCTTTAACCTATGGGCTTGACCTCTGTGATAATTAATGGGTGTCATGGTAACTGAGTGTTCAGAGTAAACCTAATAATCTGTCAGACCTGGGAAAGCAAGCATCATCAGTACCAGTAAAACATACATATGATTTAGACATAGAACAAAGAATACACAGACATTTATCATCTATTCAGTATAGCTTTTTACATGGAGTTTAACCTCTTGTATCTTAAGCGTTAGGCCTACATTAGATGGTCCCTTGGGGAGACAACCTTACACCCACTACCCAATGACCGTTTCCCCTTATACTTATCCAAACGAATAAGCGCAAGATAAAACCATTTGTCCATAAAGTAAGTTTTAGCCTACTGTAAAGACTTTAAGCTAAAGTCTGCTTTAGTAAAAAAGGCTAAATAGCTTCAGATGACCTTGACCATTAGCTTGCTACTATTTCTTTCTTGAGTGTTTCAAACGGTAAGTTGCTTATGCATTATTAAATGCAGTGCATAAGTCAAAATGTTTTCACCATAAAATTCATCCACTAAAGTGTTGTTATACAAGCCCCACTTTATTGCTATACTAAACAGTCACACTGGACCCTGTTGGTTCCTTTATGCAGAAGCATAATGCATTACAAAATTACTTACGAAATGCCAGAGAGATCTGTGATAAGGCAAAAAAATTTCACACCACTTTATTTGGTCCTGAGCGCAAGCACACAGACACTGCACTCAACACTGCACTTAATCCTCCATACACATACATGTAAATTGTATCCCACGCACATTATGTTCATACACATTTGGCCTATATATTGTTCTATGGACTTATGGGCATTTATTGCAAGAGGCAATGGTAAAATCACTTCCTTTTTCAGACATTCGTACTGTGCATATGGTTACCAAATTACGATTAGTGTGACCTACAAATACCGGAAAAACAACGAAAGAGGGCGATTATGGACCTGGACTGTAAATAAACGTGACATTGTGAATGCTTAATATACATAGCTTTAGTTAAGGCCATAGCCTGTAGGTCATATGTATTTATTATTCACTGTTGTCATCTACATACCAAGATAGACCATGACTTATGAATGATCAGACATATGGTCCCACTGTGATCTGGCACTGAGTACTGCAGCCAATTAGCTAGATGGGGGGGGGGGGGGGGGGGATTTTTCAATGTTCCTCTAGACAAGGTTGAAATGGAGATTATAAGAACACCTCTTTGTCCTTGTGTAGAAGACTGCCTGCCAAATGACACTGTTTGATGAAAACCTTTCTCTCACCTTTCTCCAGTGTTTTACAAAGCTCATCCAGTATTTCTTAGCAACAAAGACCCTCCCAACGACGCATTTCAAAACCCCACTGTACAATATGTCAGCAGTTGTTTGTGAAGAATTTGTTTCTCAAAAGGAAGTTGATTCACTTTTAAGGCAGCAAAGAAACTGATATCACTAGTAGTTACTTATCAACCTACTCTTCTTCCCTCACACTCAAAGACCCTAAATGTGGCACATTGAAAGGCTCAGGCTCAAAAAAGCACAGACACGGGCTAAAGCCTATAGTCTGCATCACGTAACAAAATCTGTCAGCGTTTCCCGACAAAGCCTATGGTGTGACGGTGCATCATTAATCTCTGTCTGGCAGCTGTAGAGTAAATGGAAGGAGGACGCCTTTGGACTCCAGCGGCGCTCCCAGGGTCGTCTCCGCGAAACGCTCGTTGTCCTCCCCCACAATAAACTGCAGCGTCTGGTGTTTGTTCACGCAGAAAACCCGACTGCCTTTGACGGCGCACCTAAATGAGGCGGGGATCGTTTGGGGAAAGGAAGCGCACTGGTGCCACATTTTTACCACCGTGTTATATTTAAACACGCTCATGCCCTGCTCGCGGATAACGTCGAACCTGTAAATGAAGTGTTTAAAAGCCACCATGTCTGCAGACCTCTTCCTGCTGTTGTTGTAGGGGCACTCCTCCCAGTCATCTTGTTTGGGGTCGTATTTGAGCAGGCGGTAAAACAAAGATCCGCCAGAAACGTACAACTCGCCGTTACAGGTTGTCGCTTCGTGCGCCACCGCAAACGCTCCTTTGGGTAGCGGGGCAACGGGACTCCACCTATCCGCCCGAGGGTCGTATCTCTCCACTGTGAAAAGGCATTCTCCGCCAATTGCGTAAAGGTAGCCGTCCATTGAAACCAGTTTTAGCTGGGACCTCGGCTGGTTTAGCGGTCTGATTTCGCTCCACGAATCAGTGACTGGATTATAACAGAACACTTTGTCTGAGAGCTTGTTTCTGTCACCTTGTCCTCTAATGCCACCTGCTACGAACAGGTAGTTGTACATAGTGCACATCCCACAACCTTTTGTGTTAATCTCATCCGGAATTCTGGTTAAACTTTTCCATTGCTTAGCCCTCTCGCTGTAATAATATATCATATAATTCTCATCGATCGACCCTATAGATGAGCCTATAGATGATTGGCTCTGTGAGCGGCTGCGCTCTCTACTTGGTGGTCTGCTTCCGACTCGATCAAACACTTCGTTTATTTCGGCAACCATTAAAGATTCTTTCCCTTCCATGCGCAATGTGAGAATCAGTTCCCTCTCTGTTCTCGTCAAGCGCCCGTACACACTTGAATCCCGCAACACTTGCAAAAAATTGTCACTCATAAATTTGTATGCCTTCTCCCGTAAGTCATTTAGCTTTTCCTTTTTTGCTGAGACCAGATATTCATAACAGTTTTCAATTGTTATCTGATCAGACATGGTTTTGACTGCTGCTGATAGATGCGCCCCGAAACTGCCAAATCTCAGCCTCGCTGCTGACCTCTATAATTACATTTTCGGACTGACCTCCATCGGGTGCTGTAAATTCCGCCAGGGTAGTTTAGGTGGTCAAAACTCTTTTGTCCTCGGTCTTTGTCCTCTCAAGGATCCCCAGACCGCTGCGCTTTGCCGAATGCGCTGCTTCCACTATTTTGTGTCACAACTTTCCTTCCTCGTGTTTCACACAGCAACTCTTTCTGTGCGCAGCGAAAGGCCGATCTATACGCGCTCCTTACGCCGCTCGGTACAGCTGAACTCCCGTTGTCTGCACGGCCACGTCTTCCGCGCTGAAATGTTCTTGTTCCAGTACAATGACAATAGTGCTAGGCGCAGCAGTCGCCTGTTTCTGAACCTCTCCGAAGCTCGACTCTGATTTGAAAAGAATGATACGACCGCCTAATACTTGAGCTGGCAATCACTGTTTAATAGCCTTTCCGACTTTGCCGGTCATTTTGGTTTGGAAACAACTGATGTAAGCATCGCACACTCTGGCCGCAGGGGACAGAAGTAGTTTAAGTCCGGAGACGTAATACGAAAGTTCGAAAAAGCACATTTCCCCGCTATCTTCATATCATGGACACGTATATTAGTTCTGGATAATATGAGTTAGGTGCACACTGTCTCAAAGAGTTAGAGGAATCTGACTGTCATCTGTGCAAATCTAAAAAACTAATCGTTATGTTGCCAGTTCTTACATTGTCTCAGAGTTGGTTCCATAATGGTTCCATAATTCTAAACGTTTGATCTGCAACATGTCCAGCTAATTTTCTTCCTCCTGGATTCAGACTTTTTTTTTTCTGTTTAGCGGTCTCCTCTTATTTGCCACCAGGAGTGGGAAGACCTCTGTTGGTCTTCAGAGTGTAGCTTTTGTTAATCTGAGTGTCATAGACCATAGTGCTGTAGAGGTAGCCTATATAAGTACTCAAAACCAGTTTTTTCCCTGTTCTTTGGGGAGTTTTTTTTTTTACATACATCCATAATTGGTTAGTGTTCCTTGGGAAAATAGTTCAGTGAGTTATTTAAGTCATTTAGACCATTAAATTGCTGCAAATCTGGGGACAGATTTAACAAAAGCGTAATGTGTTGACAGTGTACATTGCCATGCAGACAGAAGGCAGCAGGTTGTGTTTCTTAGTCACATGAGCCAGGGAAAGGCTCTCAGGGTCACTGCTCTGTAACCCCCATGCTCAAAGTCCTTGATACACAAACTGAGACCAGTTGCAGGTTATCTTTAAAGTTGCTAAAATTATTCATGTATTATATGTCTGCAATTTTTCACAGTGCACTACAGTTCACATTAAAATTCACTTAGCACAGAGACAGGATTGGTTGGTCCCAGTTGATATAGCTTGTTGGTTTTACTTATACTGGTGGTTGGAATTGCGCTTATTGCTGCATTCATATCCGCTTGCACACTATCTGATGGTAGCTTGCCACTAAGGAAACCTACAGCAGCAACAGATAAAGTTATCTTAGTCATGATCATCTTCCGCATGTGGGTAGCTGGGCCACACATGCCCGCTTATACACTTTAGTATACCTGAATTCTACTATTCGGGTCTCATGTGCACCAGAAGTAGTTGCAGTACTTGGCATTTCTCCTTCACTTGATCCTTTTTAAGTTGTAATGGGAGGCTTGGTTTGAGTGCCAAATAACTAGTTGCTTGTATGTAACTGAAGGCCTTTCTGCTCATCCAGTGTTCTTGGCTGATCCGCCTGTGTCTGGTTCATTCTGTAGCATTACAGTTCACGTGTTTTATGTGGCCCCTTTCATTTGGCTTTCTACTAAGTATTCCATTAACTCCTTATCTCTCCATCTATGATTTATAGCATCTCCCTTGCCAATGGATTGTTCTGGTTCCGCAACATTCAAGCGGACTCTTTTTGTCTGGATTTCATTTTTTTAGAGGTGAACTGTAGCATCAGGAGTCTTGCCCAAGGATTCCTATTTGCATTAGTAATGTTTTTGCACCTGCCAGACCCAGGGATTGAACCTTAAACATCTGTATTAATGTATATTATATATGGTAGCTGTACATGTAAGTATATGTAACGCATGAAAAACAAGCAAAAAAAATGTGGCATGACTATGTGAAGGACAAGACAAGTTATCTTAGATATACTGAATAAAAACTGGCAAATCAAGTGTATTGTGAATTTAGTAAGAGAGAGAGGACTGAGTTCAATAATTGCGTAATTTCAAATTACATCATTCTTACCCAAAGTACCACTCAGAGTAAACAAGGAGGATAATTACCATCTTCACCCTTTTCCTAACACTCATCATGAAAATTCTACTAGTCCATAATAATAAATCACACATGGCCAGTACCTCCAGACATAAACGAGTAATTCTGTACTTGCAGTCATATTGATGTTATTTTTTTCATGTTGCATAGGTACAGATTTCAGAACCACACCCCATTAAAATGATAAGATGCTCTTAGAGAATCAGGCTTATGATGCTGTTTAGAAAGAGTAACTGTAAGGTTTGACTTGAGATACAAAACTGGCATAAACAGACAAGACTTATGCTTTCTGTAAAGCCACACAAACCAACTTTACAGTAATGAACAGACTGCATGAATGCTTCATGTAGATTGAATTCTGATTGTCACATTTACATTCAACATTCAACAAAATAAACCCACAGTCGAATGAAACCATCTAGACGAATGCCATGAGGCAGAAAGTCAACTTGACAAAAGGTATAATATTAAAGGAGCAACAAGCGATTTTTTCCCCCAAAAGTTCATCCTCTTATGAAATGACCAAATACCTGCTACACCTGTCGTTTGGGTTGTAGCAGAGTGTCTGTACTGCTCCCCGGCTTTATATAGGTAATTACAATATCATTTACACTATCACACGATGGCTAGCTGTACCAGACGCATGGACAACATGGCATTGCTGACCATAAATAAACAAAATGACCTTTTCTGGCTTTACATATGGTAACGTTAGACTTTTCCCTAACATACCAATGCTACGGATGGACACCAGGTAGCGTTTTACCTAAAAAAGATGCAAACGTTAGTGAGTTTTATAGCGTTGAATAACCGCTGCCTCTCGCTTCTGTCAATCAAGCAAAACTTTGTAGGTTATTGATTTGTATGTTATTTATATTTACTATGTGCGCTCTTTCTTCAGTGATGTGTTTTAACATACATTAAAATAATAAAGTAAATAAAACGATAAAGTTATAAAGTAAATGATAGAACAGGAGTTGTTTCTCTAGCTAACACAGCAATTAGACATTGCTTAATAATAAATGGCCAGATTATACTAAGGTCACAACAGTCACTAAGACTCTTTTAACTAAGCAGAGTTGGCTAGCTAGTTAGGATATTTGTATTTGATGGATTGCTAGTTAACTGCTGAGAAATTGCTAGAGAATCAGTTTAACAAATGCTTTACTATTCCAGATTTGGATTCAAACACTATTAAAGGCAGGCGCGCGCGCGCACACACACACACACACACACACACACACACACACACACACACACACACACACACACACACAAAGAAAAGAAAAAAAGGATGGTATGGTGATGTGCCGGTTACTAGAATGATTGCTTTGTAAATAGATGGTTAACTAGCTATCTTAGTTAGCTACCTTGGGTAAGTTTAGTAGCTAATGCTAAATACAGTCAGCGTGTATTCTAGCGTCAAAAGACGATATCGTAGGTATTAGGTAGATAGCTAAGCAACAACGAAATAAGAACAAATTCGAGCAGAAAACAAATATAACTCTAAAATCACTTTTCCTTCACTGGTGCTCTCCGTGTGGAAAATGCCAATGCTGGCTCTGCCTTTATCAATGGGTATCGAAGGTTGTACTGACTATCGATGTTCCTACATGCCGTTTTGAGCCGTCATATCGGGAAGGAAACTTAAACATCGCTTAGTGCTTCTTTAAGTGTACACTTACAGATCAGTTCAGAACACAACACACATTCCTGGCGAGGCTTGTGGTGATGACAGGCTAAGAAGATCAGATCAGACTTCTTTATTCCCTGACACAGATTCCAGAGCTGATTCCAGATCCTACTGTGAGATATAATCCCTCCAGTCGGTCCTGGGTTGCCACTGGATCGAATATTTTCAATCAAATATTTTTCAGATATAAATTCCACAAGTGAATAATAATAATATATAAGTAATATAAATACAGGTCTGACCGATACGTTAAGCCTTTAAGAATATTCATTTACACTTGTGAAGAGATTAAATGTTATTAAATAGTACTTTAAACCTGCTTTGGATGTGTAAAATCTTGTTTACCGTAAAATGAGTATTTTACAGGGCCGGAGACATGTTATCTTTTTACATTTTAAATTGTTATTAAAATAATTATTTGTTAATTACTTTTAAATTATATAGTCCCATCCACTTCTTCCAGGCACTATCTTTAAGATAACGTCACTATTCGAAGCGTATTTGAATCTGTCAGTGGCAATGCCTGTAGCTCCCTCTGCTGGTGTAATTTATATTTGCAAATATATGTAATCTTCCCTCGAAAATTTACTTGTGGTTATATAGCAACCGTCAACATATGTATTTTCACGTAGTCTAGACTGTTAGTACACTTGTTATTGATCCGCCAATATAGAAATTACACTAAACACTGATATCAGTGGTTGTAGAATTAGTATGGGACTTACAACGTAAAACAAGCAACAAGAAGACAATTCAGAGAGTCTACAGTCAAGAACAATGTATTGGGAGAAAGCTTTTACGGACAATACGATGCATGTGTTATTTCTAGAATTCACAAGGACTATAACTAAAGTTATGAATCCACCAATGAACCACTTTAACTCAGCTCTTCATGTGGGGTGGACTTGAATATTTTTTAAATAATCAAAATCAACAAAGGGTTTGTGTTAGAAAACTCTGGCTTTATTTTGGTTTCACTAATTTTCGTTCACGTTAGATGGCGCTATTCTAATAGTCTTTGCAGTACGCCATTTCTTCTCAAGAAGAAGAAGAAGAAGAAGCGGAAGGATTCTGGCAGAAGTGAAACGGAAGTAAGTACGTGGCTGCTTCAGCTGACATTCTGCATGATGGCGACTGAGGTTCGGAGCGGCGACCTCAACAGTGGAAATTCAAGCCGTCTCGAAGTTTCCATCGACGGCTTAACGTTGAGCCCGGATTCCGAGGGAGAGCAGGAGCAGGCGGAGCCGTCCAGCCCCCGGTCAGAGGAGCAGAGCGCCGCCGGCGGGGACGGCGCGGAGAGGGGCGAAAATGCCAAGACCTCGGTGGAGAGGATCTGGGGGTTTCCTTTAGTTGAGCTTTACGGCCTGGCGCTGAAATTCTTTAAAGGTACCTGCGATTTGTTCGCCGATTTCTATAACCCGCCTATTATAAAGACTGATGTATATGATAACAGTTTCTAGCGTTAATGCACCAGTCTTGGGTAGCTAGCTACAGCTGGCTAGCTAGCGTGCTTTGGTAGCTAGCTATCCCACCTAACTAGTTCTGTGATATATTTTTTTAGCCAAGCATGTCTTCCAGTACCTGGCAACTTTACGTTTCTGTTTTCCTGCGTTGCGGTTTTAAGATCACGCCAGTACCCGAGGCGCATTTGGAGGCCGCTGTAGTCGCTACGTTAGACTTCAGGGTCAGGTCTGACACACACGGCAGAGCTGCAGCTCAGGCTGGAGGTGTCGTGTGGAGTCGCTAGAGCCAGCAGAGTGGGTGTGATGACGACAAGATTTAGGTGCTTTGCGCAACGTTGTCTTCACAGTTAGGACTCTCATGGTCTGCAGGAAGTGGGTCTGTGTATTGCCTTAGGTGCTGACGAGCTCCTTACAGCTTATGATCCCTGCAGCTTGCAGTTTATAGGTGCTCTGCACCGGATGGTGCCCGTTCCTTCTACAAAAATCTTAAAATTCAAACATTGTATTCCACCAAGCACATGTGTATAGCAGTATTGTAAATTGCTTGTTGTTGTGCCAGCGGTGAAATGCAGTGTTTACAATAGCTAATGTGGAACCTTTTAACTTTCTAGTGGTGAGTTTAAGATGTTCATTGTACCATTAGCTATGTGTTCACTTACAACTTAATGTTCTTGGCTGCATCGATAGTTCCATGACTTGATGTACATGTTGGCGTCTAACAAAGAGTGGCTTTAGAGTCAGTGGAGTTCTAGTAGCTTCACCCAATGCTATGAGCTGTTTTTACCTTGTTTCAACCTCACCTGTATAAGAATATAGCTGTTGTACTGTCCTTGTTTTCACTTGCAGAATTCACGCTGACTAGCTCTTTTTAGTGAATTTTAATGAAAGATGTGCTCTTGTCTGTATGGCTACAGAAAAAGATGGCAAGGCCTTCCACCCGACCTATGAGGAGAAGCTCCGTCTGGTGGCCCTTTATAAGCAGGTGCTGCAGGGGCCCTACAACCCAGATGCCTCTCCGGAGGTGGGCTTCTTCGACGTGCTGGGAAATGACCGCAGGTAGGCTCATTAGCATGGGCCCGCCTCTCATTAGCCTGAGCACACCTTTCAGCCTGTTGCCTTGTGCTTAGCGAACTGTCTAGTAATGGCTGTTTATGTGTTTAGGTATGTGGCTTATGTGCTATGGACAACTAGAGCAAAATAAGTGGCTTGCAATAGTGTCTTGTGCACACAGCTTAGAACCCGTTTTTAATGTAATTTCTTCCTAGACATTGATTTACTACTCCTTGACCCTGTTTTTCCATTCTTCATTCAGTGTATGTCCTGAGACAAATGATTTTAATTATTAACTGAGCCTAATGTGCATATTTGCTGCTTGTATGTCATCTGTCTAGTGCAGTTTAAAAAAAAACAAAAAAACAACCAAAAAACTCACGTTCGACCCCCTGCCGTAACAAAGATGCACAGTGTATTCATTTAAACTCTGCAGCACTTAACCACATAACTGTTAACTGTCCTCATTCCAGGAAAGAATGGGCATCTCTGGGGAATATGGAGAAGGATGAGGCCATGGTTGAGTTTGTCAAGCTGTTGAATAAATGCTGTAGCTTATTCGCACCATTCGTCGCATCACACAAGATTGAAAAGGAGGAGCAGGAGAGGAAGAGGTGAGGCCTTCCCATCTGTCTGCCATTGCCTGTCCTGCACAGGTGGGAAGAGCTCGTAGCCTTGCTGGTTTCTGAGTCAGGTCCCCAGAACAGGAGGAGTGAGACAGTAGGCAGTGTGTCTCGCTCCCATTGGCCAGGGTCTGTGCCCTTTGGCTTTTAACTCCTGGCTGCTGTTTGTGTGTGACAGGGGAGGTGCTTGGGGCAATAAAGTGTCCTCAAAGTTCAGGTTTTTGTTCTTCCTGGACTTGACTTTTTGACCCCTTTGTGACACTAATGATGTTTGAAAACAGTAGTTGGGAATATAGGTTTTCTTTGATTGTTCTCAGAATGTTAATACCTCTGTATTGGATCATCTGCCAGGCCTGTATGTTGTAACTGCACTGATGTGGGGCTGGCGGTGGTTATGCTAGATCACTCCTGCCTTGTAAATAATGAAACACATTGTGCGCGCCCGCGCGTACGTATGGCAGAAGAGAGGAAGAAGCGCGGCAGCGCCGAGAAGAAGAGGAGCGCGAGCATCAGCGGCAGGAGGAGGAGAGGCGTCGGCGGGAAGAGCAGGAGAGGCTGAGGAGGGATGAGGAGGAGCGGCGGTATGCAGAGGAGGAGAGACTCCGTGTGGAGCAGCAGAAGTGAGTGGCAGAGGGGTGTGGGAGTTTATGGGTAGTGTGCTGCATGCCTTGGGTTAAAGCACAGTGACATGCACACAGCAGGTTTGTTCTTGACCTGATTGAGTCAGTGAGTTTAGACCTTACGACTCGCCTGAACTCACTGGTGCTATTGATTGGCTATCAGAGTGGAAATGAAGCAGATCCTTAGATGTGACTGATTGCTGTTAAGGATGATGATGATGATGATGATGGGATTAAAGGCCAGAGCCTGGCGATCAATAGGGCAACAACACGGTCACCGATGACAGAGAACCGCTGTTAAAGTTCTAAATGTTTTTTGTGCCTATATTGATTTCTACACAAAGGAACCTTCAGTCACGATATTGACTGATATTATCCTTAGCATTGATTTTATTTGCGCAACGAAATAGTGTAAAAATCAGTGGGAAGAGACTTTTTTGGGGGTGGGGGCTTTATGGCTTTATTGACTAACCCTCTCTCATTTGATCACGTGACCCACAACCCCTCTGCCACCTGCAGGCAACAGATCATGGCAGCTCTGAACGCTCAGACAGCAGTGCAGTTCCAGCAGTACGCGGCGCAGCAGTACCCTGACAGCTCCGAGCAGCAGCTCATCCTCATCAGACAGCTGCAGGAGCAGCACTACCAGCAGTACATGCAGCAGCTGTACCAGGTGCAGCTGGCCCAGCAACAGGTACGGCAACACCCCCACCCAACACGCACACACCACGGCCCTGATACCTTGGCAGATTTACAGAAGAGTGTGCACCCGGTCGCCATTCGGCTTAAAGCTCTGATCAGAAGCTTCTAACGGCCGGTTCTTTCCCGACATGCTTTCAGATGAAAGGATGCGTAGTACGTTTCCCATGTTTTCTGTGAGCGAGAGTTCAGTTAGTAGTGCCTGCTGTGTTGTTTGCCTCAGGCGGCCCTGCAGAAGCAGCAGGAAGATGCTGTAGTTCTCGCCACGCTAGAGGCCAGCGAGGTTTCAGCAACCCCTGTTGGTGAGGATGCTCCCACAGTGAATGGCCAGGCGGAGTCGACCACTGACAGCGTGGAGAGAGAGGCTGACCTGGAGCCCGCCGACGAGGTCACAGAGAACGGCCCCACTGGTCAGACTTTTGATTTGACTCTCCCATATTGATATTCAGTATTCGAGAGAGATTATTAGCCATTTTTACTGAGTACACTTGAAACCTGTATGTGCTTTTATTGTTATTTTTTAGCTGTTGTCTGTTTCTTTTTTTGTGTCACAGCACAACTTGTTTTTTTTTTTGATCCATTTGTCTTGTTCAGTCCTCCTCATAACTTCGCTTTCTCCCCTCCGCCTTCCTGGTCGCTAGACTCCTCTCCGGTGATAGCCGCCCCCTCCATGTGGACCCGCCCACAGATAAAGGACTTTAAGGAGAAGATTCGGCAGGATGTGGACTCTGTGATCACGGTGGGCCGAGGCGAGGTGGTCACTGTCCGCGTCCCCACCCACGAGGAGGGCTCATACCTCTTCTGGGAGTTCGCCACCGACCACTACGACATCGGCTTTGGCGTGTTCTTTGAATGGACGGACACGGCCAACGCGTCCGTCAGCGTCCACGTCAGCGAGTCCAGCGACGAAGATGAGGACGAGGAAGGTAAGGGGGAAACCGACACGAGAGGACATCGTCGCATGAATGCGAGATTCCTGTTTGCCAGTTTGTATTTGAGGTAATTTCTCCTTAACACTAATGGCTTAAGTGAGCAGAGTTGAGTTAATCAGGCCCTCTTATCTCACAGCAGAGCCACAGAGCGAGGAGGAGAAGGCCAGGAAGGGAGCAGGCAAGCCGCAGGTGGACGAGATAGTGCCGGTGTACCGGCGGGACTGCCATGAGGAGGTGTATGCCGGCAGCCACCAGTACCCTGGACGCGGCATCTACCTGCTCAAGTTCGACAACTCCTACTCACTCTGGAGGTCCAAGAGTGTCTATTACAGAGTCTACTACACCAGATAAGCCTGGAGCCAAGACTGGAGCAGGAAGGGGAGGAAGGGAGAGGGGGAGAGAGAGAGAGAGAGAGAGAGTGTGCGTGTGTTTTGCGCACACCCGTGCGAGTGTGTGCGCGGGTGCGTGGTGGGGGTGCGTCTCATGCTGTTGGAGTTTAGGACGATATGGCCCTTATGTATCCTTGCCACCTCTGTTTTGCACTCTGAAAGGTGTGCTCTAGGACTTTGTGCTTGTTAATAGTATTGTCTTCTCTAACCAGTGTGACTTGATCCTTCATCTTCAAATGTCACCCAAAGAGGTGCTCGGGCCATGTATAAAGCTGTTTGTCCTAACTAGAAACGAGGCAGGTTATCGGGTCATGTTCGGACACAGCAGGGAACCATGTGACACAGCAGGGAGAGGCTGAAGGGACTAACTAATACTGCTTTTCCACCACTGCCTGGCGCCATGTCTGTTCCCTTTCTTCTGGTACTGGAATGCCACTCTGGATCTCCTACACTGAGGCTAAGTTAACCTAGTTGGACATAGCATAGTTTATTTTTCCCCTGAAGCATACTTGCATAGTTCTGGCAAGCAAGGACAAAATATATCTGTTTTTAGTCTCTTTACTGTTCAGCTCTGGCTTGGTAGTTATTCTTTACTATCCATGTGTTACATAACATGAATGTTAAAAAAAAAAAAAATTTTAAAAACAGGCGCTTAATGGCGACATTTAAGCTCTATAGTGATCAATCACATATTAAAGACTTGCGGTAAATATAACAAACAGATGTTTCCATATGTAAACTCCAGAACAAAAGAATGACAACCTTTGGGATAGCACCGTATTTTTCAGGCTGTCAGCATCCCTAATGTGTTTTGGCTTGTTGCCAACGCAAGAATGAACCGTTCACTCAGCTGCTTCCCTGCTGATTGTTACTGGTGTGTTACACTGCCTCCATGCCGGCAAGTCCACAGGCGTGTTTAATGCAAACGTTTCCCTGATATCTTTAACTATACTTATCTGAGCTCTTGCTCATCGTTCTGTGACCCGGGTAAGCATTACGCCTCCTTTAGTGTTCTTGTTTGCAGTGGAAACATGCGTAGACAGGTCGGCACCGCCGAGCCCGGGGTGTGGCTTTGGTTCCACTCAATTGCAGGTGGTAATGGAAAAGGGGCTTGACATGCCTTGCTCCCAGAGGACTTCCTCACGTAGGCCACCACTGAGAATACCAGCCGATGGCAGCGTATAGCATGTGCCACCCAGTGGCTCCTGAAAAAAGAACCCAATAAATAGGATGAATGTGACATGCCTTTTCTGCTGATGAAAGGGTGGGGATAGCATATCTGGACAAAGCTGCTGGAGGCCTTGGAAAGACCTTGTTTTTGCAACATTTGCTAATGTGGTTGGATTGCGTGTAAAGCATTTAATAAATATTTATAAATATCCCTAGCAGAGTAGGGTTCTTGGTGTGTCTGTCATTACATGTTACTCATTTCCCAGCCAATCTTTTCTCCTTTTGGAAGAGCTTTTTTTTTTTTTTTCTTGGCTGAGCTATTCACTGTTACTTAAGGTATTTGTTTTAAGTTCTTTCTGTCATCAATCTCATATTGGCAGTATTGACTTTTTTATATTGTGGCATAAAAAAAACTTTCAAACCTTTTTGCCTTTTTTGGTCTGTCACACTGTTACCTTTTGTTGACGTCTGTAGTTCTAGGAAGCCACATTCAGACAAACTGTAAATAAGCAGCCTTTTCATTTCCTAATTTTATAATTGCCACAAAACAATTAATTATCTTTATTAAAAATTGTTTTCTGTCCTTCACAATCTTTTATATTACAGTGGCTGCCTGACTAATTATACTAATTACCAAAAGCAACCCTTGAATCTAGGAGTGCTTTGACTGTTTCTGTATTGTTTAGAAGGTTGTTTGCAGCTTTGAAGACCATTACAGTGAGCACTGCTATGAATTTATCGATTGTGATGTTACGAGCTGTTTTTTTTTTCCAAGTTGCAAGAATGCATTATCCTCATCAGAACTTTTAACTGAACCTACATTCGTAACGACCCATCACTGTTCGCTAAGCCTACATTCATCCCCACTGCTGTTTGATGGCGTTACTATGCTATGGTCAATTGAAATATAAGTTCCCTGTGTGTTTGCGTATGCCTGTGTGATTCAAAGCAGGCTTCTATGCTTTCAGCCGTCCTACACGGGTTCACATGCAAGTACATTCATGTAAATCTGTTCGTTCATGTACGTGGCTGCACCTGTGACATGGTCCACAAGTGCACAGAGTGTCATGATACGCTCACCGCCAGAACCTGCCGCACAAAAGCGACCCAAAGAGAACATCATTGAAGTTTGTACAGACCTGTTCTTTAAGATAACGCACATTATCTTGCGCTCTTATTTCCCTGATTGTTAATAATGGGAAGTCAGAGCATTATAAAGTAAAACAACACTGGGCTTGATGACGCTGGACTAAGGAATTTTAGTAAAAGGCAGAAGTGAGTTAAACGGTATATTGCATATTTTCCCTGTTTACAAAGTGAAAAAATTTAAATTTCATATGATAAGGACATGAAGAAACAGCATTTTGTATTGATTTGACCTGTATGATCTATATGAGTTTGAGAATGAGTGTCTTTGAGCATATATTTAATCTTAATTAAACTTATGTTCATCCGTATTGCCTGTCTCCGTAATGTGTATTGCATTTAGTGAATGTACCTTGATGTGGCATCTATTTAGTTTCACATTTCTATTTCACATTTATAAACACTTAATCTATGTCAAGCTCAAACATTTAGTCCTGTCATTTTGGGAAAAAAAAAGACCTTGCAGATCAGCTTGAGGTCATGTTTTCCTTGTGTAAATAGGAAGTATCAGATAGGACAGTGTGTTAGCAGGGAAATGAGTAACTTTGTGAACATCCCACCAGAAGTGCCGACTCAGCAGTTTCAAACACGAGACGACACAATGGTCAACATACTTTAGTTGTTGACCATTGGATGAAGGCCAGACATTCAAGCGTAGTTTTTATGTTCTGGTCATTTTTGTTCTGAAGTACAATTGTCATATTCTGAAGCCCACAAGGGGGTGCATGCAACTTATTTTATTATATGACGTTAAAATAGTTGGATTTGTTTTTATATAGTTGGATTTACGTGTTTACAATACATAATTTTTAATTCTAATGTTTTCCTACATGTTAATCACATCTTTATTATATTTACTGACATTGTCACTATCTACAATCATTTCTCGAATTGTTTATTGTTTTAGCTATTTGTTAACTATGAATAATTTACTTGCAGTTTTTAAATTGATATGCATTACAGGGGAAACTGTTACAGGTATCACAACGAAATATTCAAAACCTCTTTTATTTTAAGCAAACCATTTGCGATCCTAGAGTCCAGTCCGCGTTTTACAGACAGCCTGCGACTGTAGCAGGTAACTTTCTCACAGCTTTAGAGAGACTCCAGTCCCAGTTTCTACAGGTGGTTGCTCTTTGCGTTTCCATGTTTTCTGCATAGTTTCCCCTCACTTTTCCTACTCGGCTTGCCTGTTTCAAAGCATGTCCTGTCTAATACCAACTTCAGCAACGTCTCTCGGAGGGAAGCTTAGCTTCTGGTGCATCTTTTAAAAAAATATGGCGGGACCCTTACTGAATTGGACTTTTTATTAGCAATTTATGATCTTTTATGCCACCGTTTAGATTTTCACAGACTTAACTGGGATTCGGCTGAGTATAGTCTTATTGGAAAGAAAAAAAATGCCTTTTCACGAACGGTCCATAGAGCCGCGAAGGGTGTGCAGGTTGAAAGGGGACGATCGTAGTCCGGAGGAAGAAAATGAGTTCATAATAGTGGACGGTCGCAAAGTTCGCAAATCTGTTTTGTTTTCATCCCTGGAAGAGGTTTGCTGTCATGCTCTCAGCAGCATTCTCCGTCAGCTTTCTGATCTATCACGACATGCAAGCGACATATTCTTTGAACTGGAGATGCAGGCTGGAATGATATATGAAAGAACTTACAGGATCCAAGGGCGCCTGGAAAACTTGCAGAACACCGCCGGGAGGTTTGACCACAGAAAAGTTAAAATACGTAAGTGCTATTTGTTTCCGTTTGGGTCGGGATATTGGCTTGTCTTTATGTATGTCGTTTGTTCATGCATTTTCGTTAATACATATTTTAAATCGTCAGTGCTACCCTAGCTAGTCGTAAACAAACATGAGACTCAAAGGCGAATGTCACATAACGTGTTATGGGGCAGACGCGTGATCCGTCGGTTTGGTTTGAGGTTATGCAAATCCGGTCGTTCTGGGGGGCAAAAGTCCTGTCAGACTTGATAGATGTCCCGCAACGTCCTGACCATCTGTGAGCTGTGTCTTGCCCCCCTCACGCCTCTCACGCCCCGCAACGATTTGATAGAGAACACGAAGCGTCAGGCTGTCATCTTCACAGAACTGTCATTAAAACAAACGGGACAAGCAAACTTCAACTTAACGAAGCATTTAATAAGTATGTTATTTTAACGGTTTTACAGTCCCCTAGCTATAAAATTCCGGAGAGTAAGCACGAACATGCATATTCCTAATAATTTTCGGTAATCACTTGCTTTCATTTTGTACGAGTTAACCTGGATAATAGTTTTCGTATTTGCTGAGTTTATTTGTTTTGTTTCCATTACATTTAGAATTGTGTGAAAACAGTAACTACACCACATCCTCTACATGTTCTAGCAAACCGGTCTTTCTGGCTTGGTTTTCTTCAGGGTACTTGTGTTGATTTTTAAGATTAGTGGTTCAGGTGGTGGCACGTTGATGGGTACAAAGTAAATTGGAGTTTATGCAGAACCCATGACTTAATCATCTGTTTGCAGTCTGCTTAGTTGCCAAACACAACCCGTTCCTTTGGAAATGAGTCTTATATGGACTTGGGTCTGATGGCCACCATGGTATTAGGGTGTGATGGCAGGCTAAGTTTTGGTTGAAGTGTGCGCACTTGGCTCTTCTGTTGACCATGGAACTGGATAATGACTCTGAACTTCTCACCAACCTCATAGGGCAGCTACAGCAGGCGGTCAGGTGTTGCTCTGTCCCTGGGCATTCCTGTCGTCTGGAGATTGAGGAGGTGTGGATTGGTGGAGGAGTATGTGCTGAATGTAGAGTTTGTGTTACCAGTCTAGTATGTCCTCAGAGGGCTTTACTGATGAAGTCACATTACCTATCCACACATTACCAACTCACAATGTCTCCATCTTCATCATCTTGATTGGGAAAGGAGACACAGACCCAGTTTGTGTGTGCGTGTATGTGTGTGCGCGCGCGCACGCATGTGTGGAAATACTGGGTCAAAGCTCAATATTGTTGTTTCTGGAGGCCAAATACCTGACACAATATAAACTGTAAAAGGAACAGTATATAAAAGACTTAAGTGTTTTGTTCTCTTTGTAGTCTGTTCTTTGCTGGCAGGTTGATACTTTCTGCTGAGAGTTCCAGTGCTCCATAGAATCTGTTAAGGAATCTTGGGATGGCAATTTTTGCATTATATCCAGTACGTATCACTTGTGAACAAGTCACTTGGTACTTGAGTTCAATGCCTGGTGAGGTTTAATGTAGGTCATGTTAAAAAGAGTTTAATTAGTTCTAATTCTGTCATAGTCAGGCCAACAGAAAAGTTTGTTCATCCAGGAGACAGCGAAATTTAGTGACAGAAAACCTGTACACACACACACACACACACACACACACACACACACACACACACACAAATATACACACACACACACACACACACACACACGCACACACACAAATATACACTCACACACACACACACACACACACACACACCTCTGAGCGCATGCATTCCTCTCTTTATCCTCTAGATTGCTGTGTTTGGTGTGTGTATGTGTGTGTGTATGTGTGTGTGTATGTGTGTGTGTGTGTGTGTGTGTGTGTGTGTGTGTGTGTGTGTGTAGGCTCCTAGCTTTTCTTTCCCTGACTGGTTTTGGCTGCATGTAGGTGATGTCCTCATCTTATTATCTTTTTTAGCTATACCATGCATATGTAATGCATATATATAACATTATATGTTATATATATGCATTACATGCCTCAGTGGTATAATAATCAGATGTGCATCTATGATGGTATATGTTGTTTGTAAGTAATGGTGGCAAGGACAGTGGTCATGTTATTTTTTTCAGAGTATTCACATGTGCAGTCAAACATCACAGACATGGTTCTTAACTAAGACACTGAGATTATAGGCCTGCATGATTTTCTGTCGTGCAGAACTAAATTAGCATAGCCAAGGATTGGGTTTTTTTTTTTTTTTTGGTTTTGTTTTGTTTTGCAGTTCTGGAAGGCTTTTGTGTTCAGTCTTTTTTCCACTTTCCTTGAGTTCTGTGCTCTTTGTGCACTGTGGGACATTTGCTCTGACTTGGGAAGGTTGTCTGGGTCCAACTATGGCCCCAGCGCCGGAGCCAGACCTCAGGGAAAGTGGTCACCTCTCACCCCTCGAGCTCTTAGCTTGGGAAAAAGAGCAGCACCATTCTTCTGTTTCTGACCACCAGGCCTGTCCTCTGTTCTGTGACCACAGTCTCACACAGACACAAACACACACTCTCACTCACACACTCACTCATGCAGAGTATGTGTATGTGTGTGTCATAAATGCTCACTTTTTTGACCACAAAAGCTACAAAATGCTTGAACCACTGAAATTCAAAAAAATATCTTGCTCAGTGTGGACTGAAGTTCAGTGAGCTAGTTCTTGTCAACGCTCACTAGTATATACGAACCAGGCCATTGAGGTTGTGCCAGTGTCTGTGATGCTTCAGGATTAGCACACACTCCCTGCCAGGGCTTTTGAGTCAGGTTTCCTCCTGGCTGAGTTGAAGCACACACGTGGCTGGTTTAGTAAGCGGCATTAAGAAGTCCTGTCCATTGCTCCTTCCCCTTGTGGTGTTCTGGCTGGCCTCCAGTGGCTCTGCTGCTCGTGGGAATGGACTTTGGAATTCTGGGAGCACACCCTGCTGCTTTTGTGTCTCCGGTCAGAGCAAAGGGGCCTGCCGGTGCGACCTGCTTGTGGGGACCCAGATGAATTACCCTGTTTCTGGTACGAGGCCTCTGTGTTGGGGCATGAAGCATGGAGGTGATGTTGCAACCCAGCAGTTCTGGACTCGGTGACTGATAACTCCAAATTGGCATTCCAGCACACAACCTCCAAAAGTCAAGTAATCAGTTCTTGGTTATATGGCTCAGGTGCTCAGATGGGTGGAAAAGACGCACTGGCTGGGATTCATTCTGGATTGGATTCAAAAGTGCTTGTATAAGAAAAGGAAAATTTTCTCCAAAAAAATGTACGGAACATTTAATCATAACAGTATAACACCAAGTCAGTTAAACCTCAGGAATATTAATCTGTCCAATTAGGAAGTAAGCGAAACAGACTCCATGTGGGTGGAATGAGGGCCTGATGTCCTGTAGTGGGACCTGTGCACTCATGTTCCCCAGACATGAATCCAATTGAGAACCTTTGAGACATTATGCATCAGTGCATCTGATGCTGCCAAGTTGCATCACAGACTGTCCAGGATATCACTGATGCCCTGATCCGCAGTCTTATCAAGAGGATGACCATACAATTTCAGGAACGTATACAGCCATGTGGGGGCCATACACACTGCTGAGTCGCATTGAGTTGCTGTGATTGAAATTCACACAAATTGGGTCAGCCTGTGATTTCAGTTTTTAACTTTTATTTTTGGTGTGATTTTGAATCCAGCCCTCTGTGGCTTGATGTTTTTTTGGTTTCCATTGACCGTGGTTACATCATTTCATTCTCAACAAAGTGCACAGTTTATATCGGCAAAGATTTTCAACTTGAATCTTTCGTTCATCCAGATCCAATGTATGATTTAAGTGTTCACTTAATTTATTTGAGCAGTGTAATAGGGCGCTGGGAGCTGGCATTGCGCAGTGTTCATGAGGTGAAGGAGTTGTGTAACTGACCTATGTGTCAAAACAAGGGAGGAGGACACTAAACTGATGACCAGACACGTTTAGCTTCTTGCTGCATACTAGCTTTCAAAATAGCATAGTTTATTCCAGTATTTGTTCTGTTCCTCAGGTGAAGACTAGTGAGTTGTTGTTTTTTTTTATTTACTTATATACTTATCCCAGCCCATGATTAAAAAGAAAAAACAACCTTACTCCCTTCTTTTGTTGGACAGCAGTTCCCTTACATGCATGTCTCTGTCTTTTGATACTGTTCTATCAGTGAGAAACATTTGAAATTTATTAAAATGCTCCAGTTTAACTTGTCCCAACCCATTGCCAGGTTAACATGTCATCATAAAATATCTAGCTTTTAGTAGCCAACAGCTTTTCAGTAAACTTACTGGGAATAATGTTTCATGTCATCTCTCTACAAATCTGTGTTCACTCATGAAGCTGGACTTGACCTCCATCATTTAAACAGGAAGTTTTGCTCTGTAAGCGCAAGCCAGCAGTAGCCTGGGGGTCAGGGCTGAGAGCATCAGGGCCTGCCATGTGCCAAAAGCAGAACGCTTTTGCGATATGGAAACAGAGCTTCTTACCCCGGGTCTAATGGCCTCCTCTCTACAAAGGTGACTGTGGCTCTAAGGGAGGTGTTATTGACTCCACCACAGTGAACAGTGGAGCTCCATCCAAAGCAGTGCTTTTGCAACACTCTGTTAGAAGCTCTGTGTGCCTGTGGTTGAGTGCATAATCCATCTTGAGCTGCAGTCTCCCCCATTCTGACCCAGCCGGCCAGGGGCCATTGGGGGCCCCCACATCCTGTACGCTCCCATGGAGGCACTTCTGCTGATACCACACTGTAGGAGTGGAGTGGAGTCTGCTAAGTGTTTGACCAAAGCGATGCCTCGATTCCTCCGGCTTCTGTCTTCACTACTGCCTCACCAAGGCTCCTGCACAGAGAACTGATAATCTGGCCCTCCTGAAATCTGCGGTCTGGAGTTCACTTCATCCGATCTTCGGTGCAGCTCGCTGCGAGAGTAGAAGCTTTCCGCTCCTGCGTGTCATTCTGTAACGGCACTGCTTGGACTTCCACTGCTTGGACTTATGGCGTCACTTCCCTTTTTGGGTTTTGTGAAGACTGGGAAAGGATTGCGGTGTCTTTCATGTGGGCTAGTCACATTGTGCCTGTTATGCAACAGTACATGTCTAATAAAACCACACTTTCGTCAGACTGGAAAAAGGTTCCTGTAATTAATTGATCTGTGTGTAGTGTGTACTGAGAGCGTCGCGAAAAACGCACGCCTTGGGCTGGCCTGCATAGCTAAAAACTTTCTCAGTTTGAATGTGTTCCTGCATGGTGAACATGTCATGTATCCAAAAAACACTGTTGTTCACCACAAGAAGAACTGCTGGTAACGCGGAGGCACGAGCCCGCACGCTGAAACTGGGAGACGAGTCCCCTTCCGTCACCTGGAATGCGCCATTATTGTCGGTACATTGTCGTGACCAGGCGCAGCTGTTGGGTATGGCTGCTCAGGGATTAATGCAAGGAGCAGTGGTGTGCTGTCCTGGCTGGCCAGTGCCAGGGGAGAGAGCACACCTGCTTGTGTAACAGTGGCTGGGTGTAATCCCCTCTCCCAGGCTGGAGCTGGTCCTCCTGGCGCAGGTGGATGAGCCGCACTGGGCTGTGGTTTCTGGAATCCGAACCCTTCTCCTGTTTTTACATGGCCTGCAGGCCAGAGAGGTCAGAGGTCAGCGAAGGGATCTGGCAAGAAGCAGGCGATGTCTGGCCAGGATGTTGCTTAATCTTTTGTGAAGGTGTGCGAGTTTCAGCATTCTAGTATTTCTTTAAAAAATGATGGTCTATGAATGGTAGATCACGTAATACAAGGATTAGTAGGTCTTGAGTCATCTGTTATTGATGTTCTGTAACAGAGGACCGCACTGTCCTGCTCTTCCATTGGTCCACCGTCATGTGTATGTGCATCTGTCTGTGTGTGTGTGTGTGTGTGTGTGTGTGTGTGTGTGTGTGTGTTTGGGAAGGTGGGTTCTTTTTGATGTTATCCTTGATGAAACAACAAAGGGGAAATGGACATTGAACCTCTTCTTTCCATCTGTGTGTGTGTGAGACAGGGAGAGAGAAAGAGAGAGATCCCACTCTATCTCCTGTGTTTGATGCTGTATTTGGTGTCTGTCTCTGTTCAGCTCTCTGCTGTGGTCAGGTGTAGACACTGGAATTTACTTTCCAGTTCCTTTTCAAACAGTACAGGAGGTGGTAGCGTTTTACACATTTTGTCCTCATTCCTTTTTCATTGCTATCTAAACCTGGCTTCGAAGAACAACAGCTCAAACTAAACAGTGGTCGTGGCAGTTGGACCGAGAAAGTAAATATTTGGTCCTATTGCTCTGCCAAAACGAGGAGAAGAAAGCAGAGTAGTGTGAGTATGGAGTGATGGGAGTGACATGGTCACTGGAGTTTGAGTCTCTCTGCTCCTGCTGCTAACTGCTGGTCAATATATCGCTGATGTCCCTCATCACCACTGGGTCGAGATACACAGCAGATTCGTTGGCTTGGAACTGGAGTGCTGTCTTGCTGCGCTCTCGCCGGTGATGCCTAATCCCCCAGCTATTGTGCTCGCGGACCCGTCACTCTGCATAATGCATCAGATCAAACAGTTCAGTGCACACAGACGCACGCAAGCATCCGTAGGCACATGCCCATTTGCGTGCACACACGTGCGCGCACACACACACAGACACACACACACACACATACTCATAAACAAACACCAGCTGTAAACTGTAGGACATGCTACAGCTAGGCTGATGAATGGCCTTGATGTGTTGCTCTGAAAGACACAGCCTGATACACCACAGCCCTTTGAGTACTCCCTTGGGTACACAGTGATGTGTATTACCTTCCCAATTCCCTAATGACAGCTTTAACTGGGAGTGCACAATATATCATTTATTAATCATTGTCACAATTTTGGCCTTTTTAATTGTTACTGATTATGCTGGAAGCTGTGATATGGAAATGAGCTAATTAACAAATCACAACTTGTGCTTGTGAACATGGGCATTTCAGATGTTCAGTGGACGTTGAGGAGTAAAGGCTTAACCATGTTACTTACATGACTGTAGTGTGTTTTAAACATGTGTAAGGCATATAGCAATGACGGTTGCATTTATATTTATATATAGCAATATAATTACAACATAATAGTTCTATATACATAATAGCTGTACTCAACGTCCCGTGCTTGTAAGTCTTTATAATCAGAAGCTGTTTTCTGAGTTTCCCTCTCGTCTGGCAGAGGCATCCACTTGGTAGCAGACTCTCCCTGTATGGAGCAGCTCTTCACATCAGTCTTAATCATGCCAGAGTGCGGGGGGGGGGCACACTTTGTCTGAGGTCAGGGTTGAAGAGCCTGAACGTGATCATTAAGGCCCCTCTCAGCACATGAGGGAGGAGGGCCTTTCCCCGCCTCTCCCACGGGAGCCGCGTGCGTCTGCTAATGTCTTCTGCGGGAGAGGAAACATTTGAAGTTAAAATAAGCTTTTCTTCGGACCGATCCATTGCGAATATGCTAAAGCACTGTTATGAATCCGTGTGTGCGCGCACGAGAGATCTCCGCGCTCTCAGCGTCTCTCCTCCACAGCCCAGGAAGCAGCGTAACAAAGCCACCCTGCTCAGGACTTGAACCCAGGCCTGACAGGATGTAAACACGAGCGCTGACCACCAGACCAGAGAGACAGCGCGCTGCCACCGCAGCCAGAGCACATGTTCAACCGTCCTACGTGACGGCCTCCGTCACGAGCCTGAGACGTGACTCTTCTGCATCATCTCCTTCCTTTGTTCCTCCTCATCCCTCCATCCTCCTCCCCTCCCTCTGCTACCACTTCTCTCTCCAACTCTGTGCATCTCTCCCTGTGGCCACTTCCCCTCTCCCTCTTTCACTTCCTCTTTCATATCCTAAATCTTTACTGGTTTAGTGACTTAGACTCACATGCTTTACATTTCTAGGGTGTGTCTGTGTGAGTGTGTAAGGAGGTGAGTGATTGATTGAGATATATATAGGCTACAGGCCACACACACACACACACACACACACACACACACACACACACACACACACACACACTCCAGCAGTGTTTGTATTTAGAACAGGACAATAGCCCCATGCCAGCCACATGTATTCTCATGGAAAAAGTGCCTGTGGTTGCTGCTCGTCTTTTGTCTCCTGCTCTGCTGCTGGCTGCTGACAACACCATATACCCCCCCCCCCCTCCCCCGCAACCCCCTGCCGCCCCTCGACCCACAGGATGTTGTGCAGAAGGGACAGCCAGTGTGGAAACTTGGCCCCTGCCAGTAAAATCATGTTACGACATCACTCACACCGCCATTCACCAGAAGACGTCTCGTCGCTCCTGCGTGTTGGAGTCGGGGGCGGGAAGCCCGTGGGTGGCCACGTCGCCCTTCGGGGCGGTAACAAGCGCTGCCCATCCGCTGACCAGCACAAGCTCCTCTCCCAGACGGACGTGGTCCAGTCCTGTTAAAAATAAAGTCGTCATCTGGTGTGGCGGTCTCTCCTTCCCCGTGCCAAACCCCTAAAGCTCCACTACCCCCTTCACTACAAGGTCATTGGTGCTAGTGGCTAACCGATATGGGTTCTCCAATCATCTATGCAAATGTTTAGAGAATAAGGGTATATAATGCTTATACTGAATACAATGATTTAGTAATAACGAAGGAGACACAAAATTGCTGCTATTGTTATTGTTACACTGCATTGTCTCTGTTTGCTTAAGTAGATCTGCAGTGTGCTTATGTTGAATTAAAAAAATGCATCGACAAAATGTCCACAGCTAATCAAAAAACCCCAAACTTTGTATATAAAAAAAACCCTTCAGCCAATGCTGGAAAAAAGGCATTTAGTCAGTTGATTAACGGGGTCGAACACTAATCTGCACTGGACTCAGCAGCTGGGGCCGGAGGGTCAGCGTGGAACTCAGGAGCACAGTTACGGCATGGCCTAATAACACCCAAAATAAAGAGAAAGGACAACCTGCAGCCTTTTAGACATGGGCTGTTTTGACAAATGTTTGAATCTAGCTCAAGTGCTGTGTCTGTGGCCAGTTTGTTGGACGTTATAAGTAATGGTACTAGCAGCCTGCCAGACAGTCGGGGGAACTTTCACAGGTTCGGCGCTTGTTTTGGATTGGTGGAACCGTCCGGTCTCCTCCTCGCCCCGCTGTGGGTCCAGCAGGCCGAGCGGAGTGGAGAGTGACCCCGGAGCAGCCGCCGTTCACGCCGGATATGTTCCTTTCACTGTTCTCTTAGCCGCAGGGGAAGCTCTCTATGTCATCCGTCTTCCCCTGTACTCCCGGAACACTGGACGCTTTTGTCTCGCTCGCGGATGTCCAGAGCGGTGTGTGCTTGCTGCGGTTACCACACGGCAGAGGAATGTGGGGGAACGGGGGGTGGCTTCTGCTGCGCCCTGCAGAGCTCCGCCCCCCAGCAGAGCCCCACCCTCCCTGGGTACTTCGTCCAGGAAAGGTCCGTCGCAATCCACTTCACACTGATTGCAGGGGCAGGTAAAGGAAGAGCCAGTGGGATGCAGTTCTTCGGGTTATGCGTGTGAACAGCACATCAGTGAGTCCACGCTGCCGGTGATGCACACCGCTGATGTGTGTGCAGTGAAGGAAAGGCTTGCTCTTATTATGCACTGTTTACATGCTCACATACACACAGACACGCACACACACATGCATACATATGAACACATAAACACACCATCCTTAATATGAACGCTTGCAGTCCTTTTGTAATTAGTCTGTCTCCCGCTCTCTCACTCTGTTATTGCACATATCTCTTCAGCTGCACTGTATAATATGTACTGCAACACATGATTTTAATGGGATTGTACTAAAAGTAGACTATACCTGAATCTATGTATATATACAGTATACGTATGTTTCCTTAATTCTATTTCAGTCTGACCTAATGTCTACGTTTTGAAACCTGCACCAAGAGAAATTACATATACATCTGGTAGAACGAAGATTCTCATTCTGATTCGGATTGTTACATATGAGCGCGTTGTTCTAAATCAGAATCCGATTTGTGTCCATGCAGCTTGCGAATGCGAATGAAAACGACCAAGTCGGAATTCATATGGTGCGCTTAGCGCTGTCCCCATTAAAAACAGCAGTGGAGGAGAGCAAGAGCTGTGAAAACAGCGGAACTGCAGCACGCTGGCTGTCTGGCTTTCTTCGCTTTCTAGACCTGACCATGTAGGTCGACGTCATCATTATTTTTTGCTAACCCAGGTGACGTGTGCAAAAACGTATCAACGTGCACATTTTTTTTCTTTTCCCAATGGCCAATGCAGTTATATTTAGAGAGCAGGGAAGCGGATATACAATGCCAATATGAAGTTGTCGGTGTTTTTTGTTTTATAAAATACAGCAATTAAATGCTAACAACAATGGAGACATAAAATTTGTTTAAATTAACATTTGACACTTATCGTCTGCATTATTTCTGTTGGCTATACATTATGTTGAATAAAACATAATACACAAACATATGTTGAATAAAAGAATGTGTAACTAAATGGGCAAAAAATGAAATGATCAATTACATTTCTAGAGGTAAACTTTGTTAAAACAAATAAACAAAAAAACCCCCAAAAAAACCCGTTAAAATACAGCCAGCAACAGTTATCACAAAACGGCATTTAATCGGTCAGTTACTCAGCTAACTGATTAATTGGTCAGCCACTAGATCTTAAGCACAGGTTGAGTGATGTTTTTTTTTTTTTTTTTATGAGCCATGACAAGCCTCCTTTTGGGCAGGAGTCTGTCACTCTTATGTCATGGGGTTTTAGGAGCATAGCATTGTCAGCTTCACATTTGCTAGTCATGCACTGGGTGCATGATTGCAGTTCTGTCTGTTTCTTTGTGTGTGTGTCTGTGTGTGGGACACAAACAGCATGACTGGCTTTGAAATTTGCATTTAGTTTAATCTGACTACAATTATTCCATTACATGGAGCATTAGTTGTTATCCTAAACCTTAAAGGCATGCAGATTGCCTTTGACAAAATGCGTACTGAAATCCAGTCGAGTGTAACTGGAAGCATGTCGCCTTTAGAGCCCATGACAGGCAGCTGTGTGAAACTGACCTCATAATGGTGTCCTGAAGCTCCTCATTTTGTTTTGCGAGTAAAATCAGTCCTCGGTTATACTGACCCGTAAACCAAGCTCTGATAACCCCGGAACTATTTCTGTCCAGTGGAAACCAGCCATCATTTCTGACTCAAATCAGTAGCTGACAGGAAGTTTGCTCCTCAGTAGCCCGACACACTCGAGGCTGCAGAGGTCACCGGGGTCTGGGGGAGTGAGCCTCTCTCTGGGCAGGACACCGGAGCAGATGCCTGGGTGTGGAGTCCGCTGGGGTTTAAATGAGGACCCGGAGAGGTGGCTCATCTTTTGCCTGACTTCATCTCTAGAGGACGTCCTTTCACTTTGTCCCGGGTCTACCTGGCTCTACCCTCCCCCCACACCCCCGTTTTTTTCTTCGCTCTCCTACAGTGGGTTAGAGAACATTAGAGCACCTCTGAACTCTACTCTCCTTAAGCTTAGCTTGTTCTGTAGGCCTTCTGTGTCTCGTCTGCGAGGGAACGTGGAGACGTCCGCTCCTGCTCCCGGAGAGAGGAGCAGGCCTGCTCCTGCTCCCGGTCCTCAGGGAAACGGGGCCTGGAACGCCTGGAACTCCTGGTGTGGGAGTGTGTGTCTTTGTGCCTCTTCAACAGGGAGTTAATTTGCTAGGCTTTCAAATGGGTGATTTATCTGTCAGGCCTGAGGAATAAAAAACTCTCTCTCTACGCTTCACACACTTCTCTTCTCCACCTCTCTTCACTCAATTCTTTGTCGTTTAATTTCTTTGACCTGTCAGTGCCTGCCGCCCTCATTGACTGGAATGGCCTACTTTATTCCACTCTTCTGTGCGTCCTCTTCATTTACTGACTCCCTTTACTATGGATTCTGTGCCCATCTGAGCACATATCCAAGCATGTGTTTTTATCCGTCAGTTATCTTTTCCATCTTCTAACTCTGTGAGACTCACTTTTGTTCATGTACAGAGAGAAAAAATACGGCTCTGAGGTGCGTGCGCGTGCGCGCGCGTGTGTGTGTGTAAGTATCTGAGCAGGAAAGACATTTTAGAGGTGGAGAAGAGAGTATATGTTAAGCAATTACTAATGACATAACTGTGTGACCAAACTGGTTTAGGTGAGGATGGTGTGTATTGTGTGGTGGGGGCTGGGGAGTGTTAGCAGCCTCTGCACAGTATTTCAGAGTGTCCCTTCCACTCGTTCAGCCCCTACCCCAACCCAGCCCCGGGCCATATGGTGACACACCCAGGCAACCTTTCATGTGGTGAACACAACGCCACCCCCCAACCACCCCACCCACCCCCCCGACACACACACCGCTCCATCCACTGTGGGGATGGATGCACCTCTGGGTTGTGGGTGGGCGGGGCGCCCCAGAGCGGACACGGTTTCCGGGCCACACCTGGAATCCATCAGAGACCGTGGATAAAACAAACCACCCCTGCTGTATTGAAGCCCACACCGCGCGTCTTGCTCCGCCGCCAAGCCTGCAGTGGCTGCTTTCGGCCCTTCCCTGTGCCACGGGCCCTGGGCGAAGCCCGTGGGGCCCATCTCGGCAGGCTCCAGGGGCTGCATTCAGAACCAGACTTGGCCTCAGTCTGTTCCCACATGAGCTCTGCCCACGAGTTCCAGAAATAGAGCTCTATTCAAAGACATGAGAGTGCGTGAGCTATATCGGGGCTTTTGGAGCCAGTCCAGGCCTCCTCGGGGGTTCCCCAGGGTCTGATCTCGGAGGGGTGGGGCCAAGCCATCCAAGCTGTCCCCGCCTCCTGTCTTGCAGTGCGGCCACATTCACCACCCCTAGCAAACCTCAATGGTTTACTTCACTTGCTTATAAAATGTATGTGCATACATAGGGGTGGTTGTTTAAATAATGTAATAAAAGACAATATAATAAAGATTGTTGTCTTGGCTACTTGGCTCTGTATCTCTGGCTCCAAGAGAACCTTGAGTGGGTAAGGAGCCCAGACTATATGTCACTGATGTTTTCAAACACACAGACAGGCATACGCACACAGAGACTCATGTCAGCATTTAGGCCATGGCTACATGCTCTCTGGTGCCCCCTCTCTCTAACAGTCATGCTGTCACTGTCTTGTCAAGCATGCTCAACCACACTCAACCAAAGACTCTTCTTTTCTGCTTTTCTCGTTACCACGTTGGGCTTGTAGCAGTGAACGGCGCTCCAGCTGGCCGCAGGTCCTCACTGGGGCAGCCGTGCAGTAACGGAGGGTGGGCAGCTGGCTAGCATCTCCGTGCCACTGACCCCTCGAGGGCCAAGTGTGCGGGTTGTCTCCTCTGTGTGCGGTTGTCACCCTGGCTCCTGGCAAATGACAAGATATATTAGTGTGTGTGAGTGTGCATCTGTGTGTCTGACCATGCTGGCTGCTGTTGAAAAGAAGGTCAGGAGGAAATCTGTTTAAAATCAATTCTACCATCAAATGAAATAAAAAATGAAATCATTGTACATCAGGCAAATGTCCTTAGACCCGTCTAGTCACTGACTAACTGGCTTTCAGAAGCGGAGAGTTGAAGGTGTAAGCTCCAGTCTGAGGGCTTGTTTAAGGTGCTGGTTATATTAACATCTCTGGTCCTTTTAACTCAGTTTGGAATATTTAGGCGGGAGCCTTCTTAGCAACAACGGACCTCCCTCGATAACATGGGCATCTCCTTGGCAACCTGCCTGGCGGGGGTTGCTCCGGTCAGGTCTCTTTGAATCCCCTATCCCCACTCCCAGTGTGAGGTGGACCTTTTCACGGCATTGTGTGTGTATGTGTGTCTGTGTGTGTCCATGTGTATGCTTCATTTCTGTGCGTAACACGGCGTCATTGTTACACCAAAGAGCGGAAGTGTGTGTGTGTGTGTGTATATCTACTTGGAGCTGCAGGACAGTTGTTTGTGTGTGTATGCATGTTTGTGTGTGCACATGTGTGTGTGTGTATGTGCGTGTGCATGCATGTGTGTATGTGTGTGTACAGACCTGCAGGACAGGATAAGCAGTCACGGTCATGCCTGTAACAGGGATCAATCTCTGGGGCCTCAGGAAAAGTAGGAGTTCCTATTCAGGTATGGATATTGAATATGTGGAACCGTGTGTGTGTGTATGTTTGTGTGTGTGTGTGTGTGTTTGAAAATAAACTGCATGGAGGGTGAAGGGAGAGAGCTTTGCTCAGGTTGCAGTGTTTCAGGCCTTTGTCCACTCTGTTGTTGTAAGACATGTTGAGCTTCTTTCGCACTCAGCTGCCTCAGATCTGTTGAGAAACACAAGCTTATTCCTCTGTTGGGTGCGGTTGAACTGTGGCCTGTGTCTTGGCTTGGCGCACCTCAGGTAGTGTGTTTTATCATGCTTTGTATCATACTTTGTGCTCCATGGGGAGCACTGCGTGGCAACCATGGGGGGGCAGTACTGTGTAGAAGAGCTGGCAGGCATCTCTGTATGGAGGCACTGAGAGGCAGCACTGTTTGGAGGAACTGTGTGGAGGTACTGAGAGGCAGCGCTGTGTGGAGGCACTGAGAGGCAGCGCTGTGTGGAGGCAAGGGTGGGCAGCACTGTTTGGAGGTTTGGGTGTTTGTGTGTGTGTTTGTGTATGTTTGTGTGGTTGTTTGCATGTGGGTTTGTGCGTGTTTGTATTTGTTTGGGAGTGTGTTTGTGCTTGCGTGTGTGTGTGTTTGTGATGAGTAATGCCACATTAGGCTTGGTGATGTTTGTAGTCTTGACCAGTGTACATTGGGGAGGCAGGAATGCAGGGAGGAATGTGCGCTGTTTTGTTTGATAACTACTACGTTCAGAATGACCAACTCATAGTCACTTACCCTTAAAACACACACACACGCACACACACACCCCACACACACAGAAAGACAGCGCTTCCTCACTAAATTAGGCATGTTCTGTTGGTTATCTGCGATGTCGGCTCAGCTGGGTCTGAGCTTCGATCCACAAGGGGATGGGCCACACTGGTGGGTTCACTTTCCCACTCACAAACAGCTGATGGGGTTCCTCTCTCTCTTAAAAACATCATTGTCACATTTGTTATAAAGATATGCATTTTCTATATTTTCTTTAATTCTAAATGTCTAAAAATATATATTTAAAAAAATATATACTTAACATAGACTGGGCGCTGTATATATGGGCAATTGTCAAGCACTATTTGTTCATTTCTATTATTATTCAAACACAATTCTTCACTCTCTCGCTCGCTCTCTCTTTCCCCATGCCTGTGGACCTGACTCAAATGCATTCCCCTTTCTGCTGCGCTCCTTCGCCATGTGTAGGTAAGTGTTTTGTTCTTTTCTAAGAGGCTCTATCTGCCTGCATGGCCCCTGTCCGAGCCAGAGAAGAATGTGCCGCTCCTTTAAGCCTGGTCATAGGTCTCCACCCCCCTGCTATCTCATCCCCTTTTAGCAGTGTGGTTCGAAAGCCTTCAGAGCTGTTACGCTATTCTAAATGAAGTTAGCATGCAAATGCTCCCGTGGTTCCCTAGCAGCAGTACAGACCTAGCAACTCTGGGTTCCGCAGTGATGTCTGAGTCCGGTCCTAGCAGCTGTGGGTTCCACAGTGTTGTGTGGGTCCGGACCTAGCAGCTGTGGGTTCCACAGTGTTGTGTGGTTCAGAGGCGTGGAGTGTGATTGGCTGCAGTGACAGATATAGGCTGCAGCATCCTTGCGTCTATTGCTGTGTAGGAAGTTGCAGTAGGAGGAAGTAGTAAACCGGTGTGGGAAAGGGGCGAGGCCGAGGTCAGCTGGCGGTGGGGGTGGTTGTGGCCGGCGGCCATTGTCGCCTGCAAGTCTCAGCCCTGTTCTCTGAAGCAGACCTCACAGGGTGGGAGAGAGGGTGTGTAATAACTCCATCAAGGCTTCGACCTCGGTGACATTAGGGGAGAACGCTGGGGAAGAATGCTGATGGAGCCAGGGTGGATGAGTGGTTGACACCACGGTCCTGGAGGCCAGAAGCACGGATGTGAAGAGGAGGAAGAATGTTATAGAAACTGGTTTTGGAATGGGAGCTGTGTGAATGACCTCAGGGCTTTGGGCTGGATGTGGGAAAAACTGCACTCTGTGGGGAAGGTGTGTGTGTGTGTGTGTGTGTATGTGTGTGTGTGTGTGTGTGTGTGTGTGTGTGTGTGTGTGTGTGTGTGTGTGTGATTTCATTTTCACTTAGTGGTCTTTTTCTGAGGAGGATTTCCAACTGTTGTTGACACTCACAATCTTCCTCACAGTCTCCGTTATTCTGTACTTTCACAACACTACTGTGCTGTTGATGATCTTGAGTTTCTCATTCATCAGGTAAAGGGAGTTGGTCCAAACACTCTCCCTTCCCAGGGGTTAAACTGTTCAGTCTGGGAAAGGTGTGTTTTTAAGGTGTGTGTGTGTGTGTTTAGTTTTTGTTCTCAGGAGAAATGTTTGAGGAAAATAAAAACTATTGTCATGCTCTTCTTAATGTCTCATTTCCTTTTCATGTGCTCTTACTACTGTGTGTTCCTGATCGCTTTCTCATTTATCGAGTAAAGGGAGTTGCTCCTTCACTAAACACTCTATCTGCCTAATGATTAAACAGTTCGGTGTGTGTGTATATTGCGTGTGTGTGACAGAGAGAGAGAATGTGTTTGCATGTGTGTGTCTGTGTTTGTGTGTGTGTGTGAGAGAGAGAGAGAGAGAGAGAGTGAGTGAGTTCGTGCGTGAGGAGCTGTTCAAATCTGACTCTCTCTCTGTGGTCTCTTGCAGGTTATTAACTGCCATACCAAACCTTATTACAGCTCACACTTTCCCGAGGAGAGTGTGAGAAACTGATCCAGTTTGTTTTGGTCTTTCCGTCTCTCTCTTTCTGTCTTGTTTACTTTTCCTGTACCTTTGATCCTTTTTCTGTTTGTTTCTCTGTTGATGAATAGAACTGGTCATGCTATAAACGTTCTTAGCAACATAATTTGTTTTTGATCAGCATATGTATGTGTATTTATGTTTCATATTCTATTTATGAGCCACATTCTGCCATGATATGGTTGTGTGTGTGTCTGGGTAATGCCTGACTGTCTTGCTGTTTGGTGTGTTATCAGTATCTGAGAGGGAAATTTGAGCCACTATGCTTCAGTGGCCACTTACACAAAACAGTAGTTCCTAACACACTGCCTGACCCGCCCCCACACACTGCCTGACCCGCCCCCAACACACTGCCTGACCCGCCCCAACACTCTGCCTGACCCACCCCCACACACTACCTTACCCGCCCCTTCACTAACACACTGTCAGACCCGCCCCCACACCGACACACTGCCCAATGCCCCCCGTCCCAACAAACAGGCTAGCACAGGCCGGGTAAACTGCAGCTCAGGTCCTCCCAAACCAGACACGTTGGTGTGCTGTTATTGAAAGGGCAAAAACAACACTCGTCTACACGCGCGTCGTAAATGGCAGTGTGTGTGCGTAGCAGGGCTGAAGAAAGTCGGTGCGATATGGACTTTGCTGTTTAGGACCCGTAGTGGGAGACTGGTTTAGGTTTCCCTCCTCTGCTTCAAACAAAGAAACCATTTTAGAGAGGGAGGGAGGGAGGGAGGGGGGGGGGGGAGGAGAGAGAGAGAGAGAGAGAGAGAGAGAGAGAGAGAGAGAGAGAGAGAGAGAAAAGCAGGGAGAGCTGAAAGAGAAGGAGGAAATGGAAAGAGCCAGTGACGGGCTTATATTCAGTGCGACTGTTGTCCTGTGAGTGTGTTTGTGTTTCTGTGTGCCCATGTGTGTGTGCGCGGGAAACACCCACATCCTCAGTGTTTTGGTTCTGTTTCACACACAGCCTCTGCCACACAGGCCATGTAAACCTATGCTGCTTTCAGATGCTTTGAATAAACACAGCTTCATATGTTCAGACTTATTTTTGGTAGTTCGTAAATCACTGCCTTGGTGAGACACAGCCTGACAGCTGCCACCGGCGGGTAAATCTGGATCTGATACGTTTCCCCTCCCATATGGGACTACGGCTTTGCGTATGGTTTCTAGACAAACCTTCTTGTGCTCAAGCCATATCTGATCCCGTGTGGAATGGCTGGTTGCTCATCTGACCTCCGCTGCCCTGGGGCCTGTTTCCGGGGCTCCGAGTGACAGAGTTACAGGCGACGACTGCGCTCAGATCAGCCCTTCACCTCTCCAGCACCGAGGAGCTGCAGGCGGCGTACAGCGATGTGCATGTCTGTGCGTGCGCCTGTGTGTAGCTGTGCATTTTTGAGGCGCTTCACGTGTTAACAGTTGGATGCGTCTGTTTTGCATGTGCGTGTTCTGCAGCAGACGGCTCCCAGCTGCAGCAGGCGGAGGGCCAGCCTGCCGTCAGCCCTTCTATTGTCACGGTAACAGACGGCCGGCATGCGTCTGTCTGACCAGCCTAGGGCGGGCCAGACAGGCACTCTCAACCCCCACACTCTACCTTTCCCTTTCTGTCTCTCTCTCTCTCTCTCTCTCTCTCTCTCTCTCTCTCAATTCAGTTCAAATAATTTTTCCCCTCCCCTCTCTCTCTGTCTCTTTCTCTCTCTCTCTCTCTCTCTCTCTCTCTCTCTCTCTCTCAATTCAATTCATCTCTCTTTCTCTCTCTCTCTCTCTCTCTCTCTCTCTCTCTCAATTCAATTCATCTCTCTTTCTCTCTCTCTCTCTCTCTCTCAATTCAATTCATCTCTTTCTCTCTCAGTTCAAATCACTCTCTTTCTCTCTCACCCTCTCAATTCAACTAATGCTCTCTCTCTCAATTCAATTCATCTCTCTCCCTCCCTCTCTCTCTCTCTCCCTCCCTCTCTCTCTCTCCCTCCCTCTCTCTCTCTCTCCCTCTCTCTCTCTCTTTCAACCGTTTCTTTGTTTCTTTCACCGCCTCTTAAATCAGGCTCTAATGGCCATGTGGCGAGGGAGAGCATATGCCACGCCGAGGCTGGGAGAGGCCGTTTTTATGGAGAGCCTGTGGTCCCCCCGACCTTGTTTATTTTCAGCAGGTGGTGATGGAGGCTGGGAGGTGGAGGAGGCCGACCTCCAGCCTCCGCTGCACACACCTCACGGCAGCCAGCAGCGTCTCCTCTCCGCTGCCCAACCTCCACCCAGCTCTCTGTCCCTCCACCAGGCAAACCGCTCTCTCGCTCTCTGCTGGATCTCTGCGTAAGCAGCCCGCAGAGCTCAGAGCTTCCTTCATTCTCATTTTTGTCTCCTGTTCTTTCATTTCCTTTCTCAGTTCACACCAGCAAAACACGTGCTCATTTTCTAAGTGACTAATCCACACGTACGTCGGTCCCTTCGGGTCTCTAACACGGTCACACCGTCACACTGTTTAGGACACGTTGAAATATTGACAGGTGGATATAACAAAATACATAACTGATAATCACTGAGTTTAACCACTGAGCTGCCATCACCACTTTACATTAATGCACTATTAATGTGGCCAGTTTGGAGCTATGATAATGAGATACTGAGAGAGATCTTGTGATTGGCGGAGGGTAAAGTTGAGATCGTCTTCACTTGTTCACTCGGTAGGGTTGCCAGGGGGAGTGTGTGTGTGGTGGTGGTGGAGAGCCGTTAGGGTTTCGGGCGGGTTGCCAGGTTGGCTAGCAGCAGCTCAGCGAAGCGTGTGGACGTCCCTGCCAGTCTCTCTGCCCTGCTGACTGGGACTCTTCTGAAAGGCTCCCAAGGGATGCCTGCTCTCTTAATATGATAATCCCATAGAGTGTATATACATCCCATAGACTATATAATCACATAGGATGCTATGATAATCCCATAGACTGTATATACAGGTCTGTGGCTAATCCCCACCCTGCCCAGAGTGAGCCTCGCAAATACGGAGCTTTGTGCCTGAGTTAGCAGAGCTGGGGGACGTCCACACTCATGAAGCTCTGTCTTCTAGCCCAGCAGGCCTGATGTGATCTGCTGATGTGTGATGATTTGTATGGATCACAGTGGAGACATGGTTCGGAGCATTCACTCACAGCTGTTGGTATTTGATTTGCTTAGCCTGGGTTGGATTTCATAGCTGCGAGTGTTTCTGTCGCAGACCGATTGAGAAGCATTGCCTGCTGTCCCACAGCCTCATAGTGATGAGGCATTCTTACCGGGGGAAGCAGCCACACACACACACACACACACACACACACACACACACACACACACACACACACACACACACAGAGCTTCATCCTGTGGCTGGCGGATGGTTTACATTTTCTGATGCTGAGTTGTCTGAGTGGCTGTATTTTCAGGCACTTCATTCTTTGTTTGAATAAGTATCTGTGGAATGGGTGACTTAATGAGCTTCGCTGACAGTGTAGCTTGTCCAGCTGCATGCCTTATTACAGCACTTAGTTCGTTTGACCTGATCTAATCCAACTTTGCTTTAAATCAAGCACACATACACATTAACCAGCTGTTTGATTTTGTATGGAAGGGATGACTTCTGCTGATGAGTAATAAGTGTGTAACAGCACAGAAACTGCTGTGTGGCAAGTCACCGTCCCCTGTAATGAAAACAATAGGAGAAGCTCTCTGACACAGCAGGTGGAGGTGTAGTTTATAACAGAGTTTCTTGGAAGTCCTGCTGACTCTGTGTTCTGAAGTGTGACTGATCAGGAATGTAGGGGTGTCACCACACCCAGTCCTCTCCACTCTCCATGCGTCACACACCACCCTCCACACTCCACACTCCACGCACCTTCACCGACCCTATTCTGCTAGCAGCAGCTCGAAGCTGTTTGAGAACTCCGTCCTTTCACACACCGGTCATGTCTGTTACATGAGGCTAGACAGAGTCAAGCTTCTCCACACACACACACACACGCGCACACACACACACACACACACACACACACACACAGAGGATGGAGAGAGTGAGCGGTTGTGTGGTGGATCAGCACTGCTGGGAGGATGATGGCCTCATGACACAGTGATGGCCTCATGCTCTTTCGTCCTCCTCCCTGTCGAAGGATGTTTAAAGAGGAAGCTGCTCCATCTGTGTGTGGAACTACCGCTGTACAGGAGACGTGTGGAGTGAACAGAGACGGGAAAAGACTCACAGGATGACTTGAGGAACAGATGGAACCTAGACTGTGACCCTGATTTTAACCCCAACACACACACACACACACACACACACACACACACATCTCCCACTTCACCACAGCACAATACATATAAATCTTCTTCTGTCTCCTAATGTCTGTAATTGTTTTGTAAAACAGTCGTAATAATATTCTTCTTTGATATATTCCTTTGACATTTGTCATCGTCATATCATTAGTGTTTGGGCCATCTACAATTAGGGCCAGCCTTTAAAAGTCATTTTGAGAGCGGATTATGGGTGTTCACATTGTCTTTTGAGCGTGGCACTTAGTCATTAGTTAGCACTGGGGAGTAGTCACAGGGCGCTACAGTACTTTCTGCTTCAGGCCCTGAGAGTGCTGGAAGCCCGTCCGACTGGTTCTGCGTGCCTCCTCAGTCTACCATCGACATCGCCTACGTGACGCGGACGCCACCCGGGCCCGATTTATCGCCGAAGCTCGCGGAGGGGTCAGAGGTCAGGGGCGAGGGGTCAACACCTGCCTTGACCCTAAGCCCAGGCCCTCCGTTAATCTGCTCCCTGTTGACCCAGGATTCCTTTGAAGAGAGGCCCAAACACGGGCAGGGCCTGTCGGGGGAGGGGCCGAGCTGAAACCTGAGGACGGGAGGAATTTTCGTTGCATACCTTCTGGAGGCGAGAGAGCACAGAGAGAGTACGGGGTGGGCAGGCCGTCAAGGCAGGCTTGGTCAGGCACGCCTGAAGGCTTTATATCCCCAGGATGATTTGATTTGGAAATGAATTATGATTCTGTGGGGCACACAAGTCTAATTACACAGGAAGCATTTTTTCAAATTACTAAGCAATTTCATGCTTCTGTATGCTTTGATTAGATATGGTAATGAGCCATGCCTATCAGTTCTCTAGTACAGTGTCTCCTCCCAGTTTTTACTCCACAGGCCAATATACTTTACAATACACTATACTTTAGCTCCCCCTAGTGGTTGCGGTCCAAAATACAGACGACAATAAAATAGGTTTCCCATGAGTTCATAAGAGGTTAAAGGCTGTTTTTGTGGCCCAGTGCTTCATCTTCTCCTGAGGTTTTGGTAAAGGATTGTGGCGGGTGAATGTTAAGTGTGCTAAAAGATCAGAAAGCTGCATCTCAGGCCCAAACAATGTTACTACAGGGTCCCTTGACCTCTGTGATTAGTTGGCAACTGTTTCTACTTCTGTCTTCCTCATCCTGCCCATCCTTCATGCCCACCCCCCTCTCTCTCCCCTTCACACCCACAGCCTTTCTAACTTCACTTACTTGCACTGATCCTTAAATAGCAAAAGCTGAACAGTTTGAGCGATATTGAGTTTTGTCTAACCTGTACCTGAGAAAGTGCTTGAGCAGGGCGTTTCCTCGGTTACTGTGGGGCTCGGGAGGTGGTGTTTGTTCCTGAGAGACACACAGGTTCCACCCAGATTCTTGCAACTCTGCAGGCTTTGAATGTGACGGGCTGTGAAGCCATGGTCCAGACCGCTGGGCATTTTGCTCAGCAAATGCTCACTGACTCATTGACCAGAGGAGAGTGAAACGCGTCACAGGACAAAGTGACTCATGATCTTATAAAACAAAGACTGTGTTTACATTTTTATTGCCCCTTGATGAAACCACACACACACGCCCACACGCCCACACACACACACACACACACACATTATTGGTGCATCATGAAAATGAATCTTGAATACATGTTTGTCTGAATGCAGCACAGCTTGGCATCAAATCACTAAGCGCAGGAATTAGAGCATGTCATCCAATGTGTACCGAACTGCCTAAAGCAAGAAGCACCTTTGGGTGGATACCTTGGTGCTGAGCTCAGTCAGCAGTCAGTGTGTGTCTGTGTGTGTCAGTGTGTGTGCCAGAGCCTCCTGACCCTCTCGTATTTCCAAGCCTCACGGGACTAATTTTTCCTGGCATTGGAGGTTAATGTTATTGCTAAGTATTGCAGTGTGTCATTGCCTGATCATGAGTGTAATGCTATGCTAGCTCTTTGTCAGAGATGAGGATCATTGCCGGTAAATGTGAGACCTAAAGAATACCTGGACATGTGATGAGGTTAGTTTGTGGAATCTCACTGGATGTCCTCCAATCGTCTCAGCCTCTCTGCCCGCCCCCGGCCCCGCCCACTCCTTTGGGAATGCGATCATATACACATGCGTTGAGCCAGCCCTCGAACCCCACCACTCGCATGGTGATGTGAAACAAGGCAGAGGTGAGACAGGTGAGCACAAAGACAGGTACACTGAGAGGCAGACAGGCAGGTCCCAGAGGCAGAATGCCACTGATTGGTGGGTGTTTACGGAGCCCTGCTTCATAGGTGAAGGCCAGCCTGTGAGGAGTGAAGAAGTCAAAGGTCAGGGGTCAGGCTAAGTGTTTTGTTTGGAGACTGGCAGCTGATTATGGGTGTGAATAGAGAACACTGTTGACGATAACACTGATGGATTTCTAGCTCAGATTGCCTGGCACACACACACCTGCTATATAATCTGCGCTGTGTCCCTACACACTCCCTGCTGGCTCCTGCACACTACCACTCTAAAATTTACATTTAGCCCCTTC